>NC_079203.1:24908894-25272666 GCF_026745355.1 Beta vulgaris subsp. vulgaris
GCTAGAACTTAAAGAAACAAAAGCTTTAAGGAAAGATAGCAAATCTTTCCTTAATTACATGGATATCACACGCCATTTCACACGCCTACTATTCTTTCATGCTAAGGCACTCTTTCCTAAAATACAACCATGATATTAAGACTAAGGAATCCGAAATTCTCCTAGTATTTTCGGACTTATTGAAGATTTAACAACTCAACTACTTTAACTAACATTTTAACTAATAATGACACTAAGTTAAAATGCTAACTAGTCTTCTTCTTCGAGCCAAGTAACACATGATACAAATGCATTGTTGTACTTCAAAGTGAATCCCATGTGTTCCATAAGAAGTGAAATTGGCTCTACTTGACTTGATGCCTTTGGATCCGCATCATTCTCCCCTTCTTCAAAAGAATTTGCCCTCAAATTCTCATCATCATGATATGGAGATAGATCACCAACATTGAAAGTAGCACTTACCCCTCCATAGTCACTAGGTAAGTCTATCTTGTAAGCTCCATCACCAATAACTCCAATCACTTCAAATGGACCGTCAGCCCTAGGCATCAACTTGTTCTTCCTTTTACTTGGAAATCTTTCTTTCCTCAAGTGAATCCACACCAAGTCACCTTCCTTGAACCTAGGTTGGCGCCTATGTTTGTTAGCCCTCTCCTTGTATTGTGTGTTCATCTTCTCAATTTGAGCTTTTACTTGAGAACAAGTCTTGTTAAAAGCTTCCAACCTCTTCTTTGAATCCTCATGAATATCATTTTTAGGAAGAGAAACAAGATCAATAGGGAGAAAGGGATTAACACCATAAACTACCTCAAATGGAGAATGTAAGATAGTTGATGAGTGAGAATGATTATAAGCAAACTCTGCATGAGCTAACTTCACATCCCAATCTTTTTGAGTTTTACTCACCAATCCACGCAACAAGGAGCCAAGAGTGCGATTTGTTACCTCTGTTTGGCCATCAGTTTGAGGATGATGACTAGTGCTAAAGAGGAGCTTTGTTCCCACCATCTTCCATAAGCATCTCCAAAAGTGGCTAAGGAACTTTGAGTCCCTATCTGACACAATACTTCTAGGGATTCCATGTAGCCTAATCACCTCCTTAAAGTACAAATCAGCAACATGTGAGGCATCATCTGTTTTATGGATGGGAATGAAGTGAGCCATCTTCGAAAATCTATCCACCACTACCATGATAGCATCCTTGCCTCTTTGAGTCCTAGGCAATCCCACCATGAAATCCATGCTCACACTATCCCATGGAAGATCCGGAACAGGTTAAGGAGTGTAGAGTCCTTTATGAAATGTGCTTTTAGCACGTTGACAAGTAGCACACTTGCTTACCACCATATGAACATCCTTAATCATGCTAGGCCAATAAAAACTCTCATTCAAAGTATCAAGTGTCTTTTGTATGCCAAAGTGACCAGCCACGCCTCCTCCATGAACTTCTCGAACTAAAAGTTCTCTTACTCCATACTTTGGTACACAAAGTTTGTTTCCCTTGAAGAGGAAACCATTTTGAAGCACAAACATACCCTTAGGTGCAGCAACCATGGAACTAAACTCTTCATCATCTTTGTAGTACTCCTTAAGATGTTCGAACCCCAATGCTCTTGCATCTACCATAGCCAACAAGTAAGATCTCCTTGAAAGAGCATCTGCCACCACATTGCTTTTTCCTTCTTTGTACTTGGAAGAGAAAGTGAAAGATTATAGGAATTCAACCCCACTTGGCGCTATGGTTGAGTTTTTGTTGTCCATGAATATGCTTGAGTGCCTCATGATCTGAATGTAGAATGAAAGGTTTAGGCCTCAAGTAGTGTGACCAATGGTCTAAAGCTCGAACAATAGCATAAAACTCTCGGTCATAGTTGGAGTAGTTTAGCTTAGCGCCATTAAGCTTCTCATTGAAATAAGAAATAGGCCTCTTTTCTTGAAGTAAAACAGCACCAATTCCCACTCCACTTGCATCACACTCCACCTCAAAGAGTTTATTGAAATCTGGCAAAGCTAGTATGGGAGCACTACATAGCTTCTCTTTCACTTCTTCAAAGGCCTTTTGAGCTAAAATAGACCATTCAAATTCTCCTTTCTTCAACAAAGCAGTGATAGGAGCCATGATAGTTGAGAAGTTTCGGATGAACTTTCTATTGAATGAAGCCAAACCATGGAAGCTTCGACACTCATGAGCATTAGTAGGAGCTTTCCATGAAGAAATTGCTTGGACTTTTGAAGGATCCACATGTACACCTTCTTTCGACACTATATAGCCAAGGAATGCAATGCTTGAAACAAGGAACTCACACTTTTCCATCTTGCCATACAATTTTTGTTCCCTAAGTTTCTCAAACAAACTTCTCAAGTGCATTAAGTGATCATCAACATTTTTGCTATAAACAAGGATATCATCTAAGTAAACAACAACAAACTTGTTTAAAAAGGAACGAAGTACATCATTCATGAGTCTCATGAAAGAACTAGGGGCGTTGCATACGCCAAAGGGCATCACCATCCACTCATAAAGACCTTGCTTAGTCTTGAATGTTGTTTTCCACTCATCCCCCTCTCTAATTCTCATCTGATGATATCCACTCCTAAGATCAATCTTCGAAAAAATTGAAGCTCCATTAATCTCATCAAGTATATCCTCCAATCTAGGCATGGGAAACCTATACTTCACAGTGATGTTATTTGTAACATCCCGTCCAAAACCAAGAAGATCGAAGGCTTAAAATAAGGAAAAAGATATAAATAATGGCAGCGCAAATACACAAGAGACAGAGATGCTATTCTATGGAGTAGAATGGAAAACTATAAATAGACAAAAGCTTCATAAACATAGTTCAACTCCAAGATATAGATGTAAAAAGGGAAAACGAGGTCCCATACCCTCATTTTCAACAAGTCTCAAAAAGTCATAAGACACCATTACAACCTCAAAATAGAGTGATAAAACTAAAACGGCTGAAATCCATAGTTCCAAAACATAAGTCAAAACAAGAGTAGCTACTTAAAACCAACTAAGCAACTAGTCCTAATTCCAGCTTCAGAGTGCTCATCTACTATAACAAGCACTACTTCCTTGCTCACACGGTTAAAACGCACAACCCCGGTCCAAACTGTGACAACTCTAAACAGCATCACCATCTGCACAATTATTCAACAACTTCCACAATCAGTGGGGAGTAACTAGCAGTTCTCCCAGCTCAAATAGAAACAGATAAGAACTTAAATAATTAGAAACAACATCAGAAAATGCAATATCAAACACCATACTCACCACGAGATACAACGATCATAACATCAACCTAGACACTCTACTAACACAACCAATCCCCGTCAACCATGCAACAAATGCGGTCAACGAGCTCAAACACAACAGACCATACGTCTGTGAGTAGACTCATTGGACCATTCCGCCCAAGGCCTACGTTGCATATTCGAGGAACCATACCTCCTTTTCGAATAGCCAGATATTCGAGGAACCATACGCCCTTTTCGAATAGCTAAAATTTTACGGATCATACCACCCGTAGTGAACCAATGGACCATACCGCCCAAGGTTAAGTAACCCAATCCTAGGACCATACCGCCCTTAGGATAATCAACCACACATTCCTAGGACCATGCCGCCCTTAGAATCATCAAACAAGTTCCCAGAACCATACCATTCTTAGGATTTCCTAATAGAGACCTCTAGAACCATATCGTTCCTATAGTCACACTATTCAACAACGTACAAGTATACACGTCAAGGTACACCAATTAATCCACATCCAACTTTCAATATAAACAAGTTATAAGAGCAAATCCAACCAATCTAATCCATCAAGGTTCCATCATGAGTCTACATGGCCAAAACACAAGCAATCGACCCATTTCAAGGCAAATACCGAAAGCTACCCATCGTAATTGGGCACACACCCTTAATGTAGCACTTAAATTGACCAAAGATTACTCAAACACCCTTAGTATGCATACCTAAGACCACCTAAGCAAAGATACCTAAGCTGTAGCCCAAAAAGGAAACCAAAAACACAACAACACGACACAGGGGCAGACCCCTCGTCGCGAGGTGCGACGAGCTTCGCGGGTCGCGACAGCCAGCCGTCGCGAGTCGCGAGCATCCCTCTGCCGTGGCTTGCAAGCTTCGCTCGATCTTCCACGAAACTTCTCCCGAGGCTAGCACCAGCCACCCTTGCCTACGCCAACACCAATTCACACCCACACTCACAACAAACACCCTCACAACATCCATCCTTCACCAATACAACAATGATAACCACGATTCCAAGACACAATCCAAGAAAATCAACCAAATGAACACAAGCACATCACTAAGGGAAAACAACAATTTTACAAGTGCTAATAATAAGATCATAGTAGAAATTTCAAACACGAAAATAATCATCAACAACTAATAAAATCCACATGAAACTTTAACCATACAATCCTCTAAGTTCCACCTAACATGATACTACGATCTCTAACGCATTTCTAACAACCTAAGTTCAAAATCTATACTCTACCGAACTAGAATAATGCTAGTTACCTTTTTCTTGGGAAGATACGCGGTAGAAAGCTTCAAAGTACTCTAAATGTCTTGTGGAATATCACCACCTTCTCCTCCTAAGATCATAAAAACAACGATCTCAACACGCGCTTGAAAACCGGTGTGAAATAGCTTGAAACCAAGAAATGTGGACTGATTTTTGTGAGAGAAAATTAATGATAGAAAACTTAAACTTTTCCTCTCCCTTTTCCTTTGTGTTAGGCGTGTGAAATGAGGATGACAAAGGCCAAGAGTTGCTAATTTTATTTTCAGAAAAATGAAGGTGAAGAGTTGGGATTAATAAGTGGTGTATTAAGGAGGCACATGAAGTGATAAACCTTTGGTTATCGCAACGTTACAAGAGTTTGAAATAAGTTGTCCAAAACTCTTCGCATACTACAAATAAAATTCAGAATTTTCGGACCTCCTAATACTAATAATACAATGTACAAAAGCGCTAGTACAATATACGTTTCAGACACCCACGAAAACGTTCAAAAATAAAACGTATAGGTATATATATATATATATTTTCAAAATTAAAATTTATAAACACTAACGTAATACAGATACGCACGCAATACTCTACCACATTTTACACTCGGCACACACACGAGTACTACATTGTCCGTTTCATATGAACAATGCAGACAACTACATTATACGACTAACAACAATGCCACACTAATCAAACACACATTATAACCATTGAACAATGTCGACAAAAATAATGTAGATGTAGAATAATTAATATAATATATATAATATATAATATATATATTATATATACTTTCCGAAAATAATTTAGTAAAAAAAATATAATTTAATACTCAAGTAATAATAATTAACACGCGAAAATTTCAGAGAAATTTCGGGGTGTTACAATCTCCCCTCCTTAAGAAAAAGTTCGTCCTCGAACTTGAAATAACAAGGAAATACCTGAACAAAAAGCTCGGGATACTTGAGCCTCATCGACTCCTCCGTTTCCATGGTGGCTCCCTTGTACTTTTGGCTTCTCCAAAGTCCTTAACCAAGGGTATCACCTTTCTTCTAGAGCACGATTCTGACGGTCCAAGATCTGAACAGGTCGCTCCTCAAAAGTCATATTCGGCTCAATGAACCGACTCTATAGGAATGACATGAGACAGATCGTTGCAATACCTCCGCAACTGCGACACATGGAACACATCGTGCACCCTCGACAACTCAGGGGGCATAGCCAATCTATAAGCCACCTCCCTAATTCTCTCGAGAATCTCATAGGGGCCAACATATTTCGGGCTTAATTTGCCTTTTTGCCCAAATCTCGCTACTCCCTTCATCAGAAATACCTTCAACAGCACCTTATCTCCCACGGCGAAAGAAATAGGCTTACGACGCAAATCTGCATAAGATCTTTGCCTATCTTGAGCAGCCTTCATTCTAGCCTGAATCACCTTCACCTGCTCAACGATATCTTGGATCAAGTCGGCCCAAACTAACGAGTCACTTATGTCGCTCCAACAAGTAGGACGCGACACTTTCGCCCATACAAGGCCTCATAAGGAGCCATCTGAATGCTAGCATGGTAACTGTTGTTGTAAGAGAACTCCACCAAATTCAATGACTTCAACCAAGACTCTTGAAATTCCAAAGCACAGCACGGAGCATATCCTCCAGAGTCTGAATAGTCCTCTCAGTTTGCCCATCCGTAGCAGCATGGAAAGCAGTACTCAACTTCAACTTAGTACCAAATGCTTCTTGCAGAGCAATCCAGAAATGAGACAAAAATCTAGGGTCCCGATCAGATACTATATCCTTCGGAACACCATGCAATCGAATGATTTCATTAGCGTAAGCTTCCGCTAACTCTTCCATAGACCAAGTATTCTTCATCGGAAGAAATCGAGCCACCTTAGTCAATCGGTCCACAATCACCCACACGCATTCTTACCCAACAGCTCTCGGAAGACCCATAACAAAGTCCATCGAGATATAATCAAACTTCCATGCGGGAATTGGTAATGGTTGTAACAAACCACCCGGTCTTTGATGCTCGATCTTGACCCTTTGACACACCAGACACTAGCCACAAATTCGGCCACTTCCCTCTTCATACAAGGCCACCAGAAATTAGCCTTGAGATCCTTGTAAAGCTTATCACCCCCAGGATGAACAGAATAGGGAGTACAATGAGCTTCTTCGAGAATCTTCTTCTTAAGCTCTAAGTCGTTAGGCACACACCAACGACTCATAAATTTCAGACCTCCCTCGGAATCGACTTTGAAATTTTTGGCTCGACCCTGAGCCTTAGCTTCACGGATCTTCTCCAACTTAGGATCATTTTTCTGCTGCTCTCGCAACTCTTGGAACAAGGCAGGCTCGACACTCATAGCACAAAGAGTTTCTACCGAACCTTGAGGTACCACCTCGATTTCAAGCTTCCGAAATTCATCACACAAGTCTCTCGGCGGAATTCTAACTGCATTTAGGGAATGCTTGGACTTACGGTTGAGAGCATCCGCAACCACATTAGCTTTACCCTCATGGTAATCAAGCTGCAGATCGTAATCCTTGATCAGCTCCAACCATCTTCTCTGCCTCATATTCAAATCCCTTTGAGTGAAGATGTACTTGAGGCTTTTGTGGTCGGTAAACACCCTACATGAAGCTCCATACAGGTAGTGTCGCCCGATTTTAAGAGCAAACACCATAGCGGCCAACTCCAGATCATGAGTAGGGTAATTCTTTTCATGCACCTTCAACTGCCTGGAGGCATACGCCACCACTTTCCTTTGTTGCATAAGAACACAACCCAACCGAGCTTCGATGCGTCACTATATATTCAAACCCAACCCCTTTGGTAGGCAAGGTCAGAACAGGAGCGGTAGTGAGGCACTTCTTCAACTCTTGAAATGCTCTTTCACACTCTTCGGACCACAGGAACTTGCTCTCTTTCTTCATCAATTTAGTTAACGACTGAGCTATCCTTGAAAAATCCTTAACAAACCTCCGATAGTAACCAGCAAGACCTAGGAAACTCCGGATCTCAGAAACATTTTTAGGACTCTCCCAATCCACCACAGCTCTAACCTTAGAAGGATCCACCATAACTCCATCCTTGCTGATGACATGGCCTAGGAACGACACTTCCTTAGCCAGAACTCACAGTTGGAGAACTTTACAAACCATTTCTGTTGCCTCAGAATACCCAAGATCAACCTTAGATGTTTCTCATGCTCTTCTTCATTCTTAGAGTACACCAGGATATCGTCGATAAAAACCACACACGTATCCAGGAACTCATGGAAAGAGCGGTTCATCTGATCCATGAATACAGCAGGGGCATTAGTAAGACCAAAGGGCATGACAACAAACTCATAGTGCCCATATCTTGTTCGGAAGGCGGTCTTAGGAATATCTTCCTTTTCACTAGTAGAATAAAGGCTATTTGCTGCGGTTAAAAAGTGCCCTATTGCTGCGGTTTTGGGCGCGCAGTAATTAAGGGGGCAGCAATAGGTATTAATAATATTGCTGCTGTTTTAAACCGCAGCAATATTTGTAGATATTGCTGCGGTTTTTAGGCCAAACCGCATCAATATTTTTATTTTTTATTAAAAACATATATGGTATTGCTGCGGTTTTGGCTAGAAACCGCAGCAGTATCTTGGTCTATTGCTGCGGTTTTTGCCCAAAACCGCAGCAATAACTCTGATACAGGTAAAAAAAGATTTTTTTTTATAATTTAACAATTAAATTTGAAAAATTAAACCATGCAACCAACCCATCCACCATCCATCAATTTTGCGGACAAACTAAACATGAAATAACTTGAATCTCATTAATATATAAAAATAAAAAAAACTAGTTACATAAGTAATACAAAAATCAAAAAGTAAAATAAAAAGCAAAAATAACAAAACAACTATCACAACCTAATAAATAATTACAAAAATTATAATAAAAACAAAAATAAGAAACTGAACTTAAAAAAACGAAAAAAATCAGGAAAAATCCTAAAACAAAAAATCTAAAAAACACTAAAACGAGAAATCACATATTATAAGAGTAAAACAGCTGTGTATACAGCTGGTATGGAGAATGATGAGATAAACAGGATATTGAATGTGTCTGGCTTCTCTCATGGGAAACTCCCCTTCACCTATCTTGGCATGCACATCTGCTCCACAAGGATAAGCAATGGGGCTTGTCAAACTCTATGTGACAAGATGATAAACAGAATCAAAACATGGAGCTCAAGGAACCTCTCATATGCTGCTAGAGTTCAATTAATAAACTCAGTTTTGATGAGCCTTCATGTCTACTGGGGTCAAATCATTGTGATTCCTAAAGGAGTGATAAAGAAGATTATGGAGGTATGCAGATCATTTCTGTGGAGAGGAGAATACTTTACATCAAGACCTGGTAATATTGAATGGAATCAAACCTGCATACCAAAAAAAGCAGGTGGACTTGGGTTTAGAAGGATTGATTACTGGAATCAAGCTGCTCTGGGTAAACTAGTGTGGGCAGTAGCAAAAAAGGAGGATTCCTTATGGATAAAGTGGATAAACTCAGTGTATATCAAGGGTGCAGAATGGTGGGATTACAAGCCTCCTAAAAATGCCAGCTGGTATTGGAAATGTATCTGTGAAGTAAAAGATAAGCTGAAACACAATATAACAATCCCTGTTATAATGCAAATGCAGAAGTATCAGATTAAAAATGTTTACACCCTAATGATGGGAGAAAGTCCTAGATGTTATTGGGCTAAAAGGGTTTGGTGCAGGCAAGCTTTGCCCAAGTTCAATTTTGTCTGCTGGTTAGCTATCCAAAATAGACTATACACAAGGGATAGGTTAGTCAAATGGGGGGCTGCTGATGAAGATAAATGCCCAATCTGCCAGAATGTGGATCAGTCACACCAACATTTATGGTTCCAGTGCATTTTCAGCAAAAGAGTACTGCATGAGATACTGGGTTGGTTCAATATCAGATGGATGAACAAACATATTCAGTCCTGGTATAAATGGCTGAATAGGAGAAGAATGCCACTATTTCAGAAGAAAGTGGTCAATGCAACTCTAAATGCCACTATATATGCTGTGTGGAATGCAAGCAATGATGCTGTGTGGAATTCCAGAATTAGCACTCCAGGATGTGTGGTTAGGAAAATTAGAAGTGATGTAATTTGTAGAGTTAATGCTCATTGTCCTAGTAAAATGAGTAGTACTGATAAGCATTGGTGGGAAAGTCTATGTAATGATCAGTAGTTATGTTTTAATCCCCTTGAGTTTAAAGAGTCCAACCTAGTTGGTTTGTTCAATTCTTGGTGATTTTAGGGTGTATGCCTTGTTGATTTCATGAGCTTATATATTCTCCTTACTTGTTCAAAAAAAAAGAAATCACATATTTTTTTTTAAAAAAAAGAGAAAAACGAGAAACCAACACATCCACCATCCACCAATTGTGTTGCTCGCGTCTCAACCCTTCAGAACCGGACAAAAACGATTCATGCTCGCGTCTCCATTCTTGATACCGGATCTCGTTACGTGAAATCTGTTTCTCGAACTGGATCTGCGTCTTACCACTCACGAATGAACCGCCAATGAACGAACCGTAGACGAACGAACCGCAGAGGTGTGTGGAAGAGAAGAGGGTGCACTGGAAGGCGAGATGAACGAACCTCCAGCCCAGGTGTGCCCAATTTCACCATCAACGGCCCAGACGATGAATGGGATGAGGATGACGACGATGACGAATGGGGCCGAGAGCCCAAGCCCAATCCTCCGTCCTCCGATGTCACTCCTCAATGGCTCCGTTACTGTTTCCGACGAGTGGGGTGAGAGAGGAGATAAGAGAGGAGATCAGAGAGAGGAGATGAGAGAGGAGATGAGAGAGATCAGAGAGACGAGATGAGAGAGATCAGAGAAAGGAGATGAGAGAGACCAGAAGAGAGAGAATATTAGGGGCTGTTGAGAGACGTGGTTGAGAGTGAGAGTATGAGTGAGGCGCGCTTGAGGCCTGAGGGTAATAAGAGGCGGGTTATATGCAAAAACATAACTCTTTTTTTTTGTTTACTTTTTAATAATATTGCTGCGGTTTTGTCCAAAAACCGCAGCAATATATTAAAATATTATTATTTTTAATATATTGCTGCGGTCCTACATGGAAACCGCAGCAATATTTGTTGTACAAGGCCCCACTTTATTTTAAAAAGTATCTGTTAGACAATATTGTTGCGGTTTTGGGTGGGAACCGCAGCAATATTGTCAATTTCTATTTTTTCTTTTCTTTTTGCGTGTTATATTGCTGCGTATAGGTAAAACCGCAACAATATCACCGCAGCAAATAGCATTTATTCTGCTAGTGTCTTCACCGGAATCAGGTGATAGCCTGACCTCAAATCTATCTTTGAGAATACTCCAGCACCCTTTAGCTGGTCAAACATATCCTCAATGCGGGGCTAGGGATACCTATTCTTGACAGTCACCTTGCTCAATTCACGATAATCGATGCAAAGCCGCATACTCCCATATTTCTTCTTAACAAACCGAACAGGAGCTCCCCACAACGAGACACTTGGCCTAATAAATCCCTTATCAATCAGCTCTTGCAACTGAGTCTTCAACTCTTGCAACTCAGCAGGCGCCATCCTATACGGGGCCTTTGATAGAGGAGCAGTACCAGGAGTCAAGTCAATGCTAAACTCAACTTCTCTTTCGGGAGGAATACCCGGTAGCTCATCAAGAAAAACGTCCGGATACTCACGGACAACGGGAATGTCCTCTAACTTCGCTTCTTGGGTCAAATCTTTCACCATGCAGAGGAACACTTGCTCTCCTTTCTGACGGAGCTTTTGCATCTTGAGAGCAGATACGATTTTCACCCTTTTCTTCAACACCACTCCACTATAGGAGATACGCTTGCCACACGGACTACGAAGAGTCACCTTTTTTATCGCGGCAATGAATTTGAGCACGATACTTAAACAACCAGTCCATGCCCAAAATAACATCAAACTCGACCATGGGAAATGCCTTGAGATCGGCAGGAAGATCAATACCCAACACAGAGACAGGCACTCCACAATACTCGGCCAAACAAGGGTAATTCTCACCAGAAGGTAGAGACATAAGAGTTCGAATAGGAGAACTCGAAGTCAATTTAGCTTTTTTGGCAAAAGAATTAGACACACAAGACACGGAAGCACCAGAATCAAACAACACAGAAGCAGGAACAGAATTAACAAGAAAGGTACCAGAGATGACGTCGGGATGAACATTGGCGTCGGAATGAGTCATACTGTAAACCCGATTCTTTGGCGGAGCAGAATGACTAGGAGGAACAGGGGGCTTAGCTGTAGCCCTCGGATTCTTGGGACACTCATAACTCTTGTGACCTGCTTCCCTACAATAGAAGCAAACAATGGCAGCACCCTCACAATCCTTCCCCGGATGCACAAGCTTCTCACACCTCCGACACTTGGACGGATCAAAACCCTACCTAGAACTGGAGCCTTGGTATCCACCACGGAAACTCGACTCAAACCTCGACTTCTTAGCCAGACCAAGAGCAGCAGACGGAAAAGGCTACCTTACGGATGCAGCCTTAACAGCTTCTTCCTCTCTCACTGATGCATGGACACTCAGGGCCATCTCATAAGCAGCTTGAAAAGTGGTAACCCCCGAACACAACACCAGAGTCCTTACCCTCAGATTCATTTTCTTTATATACCTCTTAACCCTCTCAGCCTCGGTGGGAATGACGATACCAGCAAATTTAGACAGCTCTGTGAAGCGGTCGGTGTACTTCTGGATATCCATATTCCCTTGAGCCAGAGATGGAAACTCCTCCTGTTTTTGCCAGCGCAACTCATCGGGATACAATCTCTCTTTTAGCTTGGTGGAGAACTGGGTCCACCCAAAACCAGATGTAGCCATACACGCATCCTTCACCGTACCCCACCAATTATCCGCCTCTTTCTTCAAATAGTACGTCCCAATAGGTACAATTTCGGCGGCAGAGCAGTTTGTTGCCGTCAAAAGCTTCTCCATCTCTCTTAACCACTTTTCCAGAGCCACAGGGTCAGCAACACCATCATAAGTAGGGGGCCTATGACGGTCAAACCGGTCGAAAGCAGACTGTCCCCCACCAGCAGACACAACCCTATTAGCCAATGATATGAAAGCATTTTCCAGGCTTACGCGACGACGACGCGCAGCTTCCTTTCTAGCAGCTAACTGTTGTCGTGGAGGCATACTACAAAACAGAAGCTGTCACATTAGTTTATCAAAGTCACATAAGCAAGCATTAAATTGATAACATAGTAAACAAAATGTTTCCCCAGGTTTACTTTCCTACCCAGGTAACTCTCATACACTCTAGACTTGAAGCCTAAGACACTAGTAATCCTAGTCACAAGTCCACTCATTCTCTAGGAAGTAGTAGCAACTTAAACAGAGCTTCTGGAACATTTTGCTCTGATACCAACTGTAACATCCCGTCCAAAACCAAGAAGATCGAAGGCTTAAAATAAGGAAAAAGATATAAATAATGGCAGCGGAAATACACAAAAGACGGAGATGCTACTCTATGGAGTAGAATGGAAAGCTATAAATAGACAAAAGCTTCATAAACATAGTTCAACTCCAAGATATAGATGTAAAAAGGGAAAACGAGGTCCCATACCCTCATTTCCAACAAGTCTCAAAAAGTCATAAGACCACCATTACAACCTCAAAATAGAGTGATAAAACTAAAACGGCTGAAATCCATAGTTCCAAAACATAAGTCAAAACAAGAGTAGCTACTTAAAACCAACTAAGCAACTAGTCCTAATTCCAGCTTCAGAGTGCTCATCTACTATAACAAGCACTACTTCCTTGCTCACACGGTTAAAACGCACAACCGCGGTCCAAACTGTGACAACTCTAAACAACATCACCATCTGCACAATTATTCAACAACTTCCACAATCAGTGGGGAGTAACTAGCAGTTCTCCCATCTCAAATAGAAACAGATAAGAACTTAAATAATTAGAAACAACATCAGAAAATGCAATATCAAACACCATACTCACCACGAGATACAACGATCATAACATCAACCTAGACACTCTAATAACACAACCAATCCGCGTCAACCATGCAACAAATGTGGTCAACGAGCTCAAACAAAACAGATTATACCGTCTGTGAGTAGACTCATTGGACCATGCCGCCCAAGGCCTACGTTGCATATTCGAGGAACCATACCGCCCTTTTCGAATAGCCAGCATATTCGAGGAACCATACCGCCCTTTTCGAATAGCTAAAATTTTACGGATCAAACCACCCGCAGTGAACCAATGGACCATACCGCCCAAGGTTAAGTAACCCAATCCTAGGACCATACCGCCCTTAGGATAATCAACCACACATTCCTAGGACCATGCCGTCCTTAGGATCATCACACAAGTTCCCAGAACCATATCGTTCTTAGGATTTCCTAATAGAGACCTCTAGAACCATATCGTTCCTATAGTCACACTATTCAACAACGTACAAGTATACACGTCAAGGTACACCAACTAATCCACATCCAACTTTCAATATAAACAAGTTATAAGAGCAAATCCAACCAATCTTATCCATCAAGGTTCCATCATGAGTCTACATGGCCAAAACACAAGCAATCGACCCATTTTAAGGCAAATACCGAAAGCTACCCATCATAATTGGGCACACACCCTTAATGTAGCACTTAAATCGACCAAAGATTACTCAAACACCCTTAGTATGCATACCTAAGACCACCTAAGCAAAGATATCTAAGCTAGGGGCAGACCCCTCGTCGCGAGGTGCGACGAGCTTCGCGGGACGCGACGAGGCTCGCGAGTCGCGAGCAGCCCTCTGCCGTGGCCTGCGAGCTTCGCTAGATCTCCCACGAAACTTCTCCCGAGGCTAGCACAACCACCCTTGCCTACGCCAACACCAATTCACACCCACACTCACACCAAACACCCTCACAACATCCATCCTTCACCAATACAACAATGACAACCACGATTCCAAGACACAATCCAAGAAAATCAACCAAATGAACACAACCACATCACTAAGGGAAAACAACAATTTTATAAGTGCTAACAATAAGATCATAGTAGAAATTTCAAACACGAAAACTGTAATAGCCCTGTTTTTAAAAATCTTTATTTAAAAGCTAAAAGTGGATAAGACCATCATTCTTAATGGTTAAGAAAGCTTGTGGATAAGCATCATCATTCTTAATGGTTAAGAAAGCTTGTGGATAAGCATCATCATTCTTTATGGTTAAGAAAGTTGTGGATAAGTACTATCATTCTTAGTGGTTAAGAAAGGTTGTGGATATACTATCATTCTTAAGTGGTTAAGAAAGGTTTGGATAAGCACTAACATTCTTAGTGGTTAAGAAAGCTTGTGGATAAGGCACTATCTTTCTTAAGGTTGAAAAGTCAAAGAGGATAAGAACCATCATTCTTATTGGATAAGAAGGCTTTGGAAACCAATAGATAAGTTAGAAAGTCCTTGAGAGCCTTAAACATTAAGATTTGAAAATCGTTTGGAGATTGTTTTATCGGGTAACGATGAACTTCTAGTTAAAGAGCCTTTCGGGGTTGAATCCGAGCTCAGAACCTAACCAAACTTGATATATGACATGCTTGGGATGTCTTAAGGTTAAAATGGTCATTTATCCCAAGAATTACGTGGCTCAATAGGGTAAATTGCTTACATAGTAAAACCTGGCCAGCTGAAATTACAGCTCAGACCTATGCTCAAAGAAAGCTGCTTAGCAGCTACTTAAGTGTCGATCTCTCAAAGCCTTTTTATGCATGAAAGCCAAACCTTAGGCTAACACCTCAAGCAAGAATCACCCAAAAATCCAAGAAACCGACCTTGCCCAGAAGAGGTTTCCCTCCCCTGGGGTACCGCCAGAACAGACTATAAACGCCTGTTCTGGATTTTCGTCTCTTTTCTATTATTTCTTCCTCTTGGATACCCACTTTTCTTTACATATAAATCTTCTAGACATCCATACAAAGTAGTTCAAACTTTGGTTCCAATCTTTAGACCATAAACTCATATAGAAAACCTTGCTGAAAGATCACATAAGTTGTTGTAAGTTCAACAGTTTACACCTCTTGTATTTAAGCTTAGTTTTTCATATCTATAAGCTTGTTGAAACTAATCTTTAGCATTTTATACATTTAGGGGAAGCTGTAGAAGTAGTTAACCAATGGATTAAGGAGTTTCGTGGCTTTAAGCATCCTTAGTAAGGTACACACTTAGTTTGGTTTTACCCTAGAGATTTCCATACCTATAGTTAGGTGATTGTTTCTTTCTAGTGTAAAGCATGTCTATGAAATGAATTTACTTATGATGTGTATTTTATTATGTGTATATTGAGTATGTAACATGGATATAACATGCTAAGGTTCATTAGAGATGTTTCATTTGACCTAAACAACACTTATACACTAAGTAATACGATTATGTTCTTAATGGAATATGTTTAGTACATGGACTTGTGGAGTGATTGTGATGATTGAGGTGGAGTTGTTATGTTATTGTTGTTGTGGAGTTGTTGTGGTGAAGTTGTTGTGGAGTTGCTATTGTTGTTGTTGCTCTTTGTAGTAGTGTTGTTGGGTTATTGTTGTTCTGTCATTGTGGTTGTGGTGGAGTTGCTGTAAAGTTGTTGCCTATTGTTGTTGTTGCGCCGTTGTTATGGTTGTTGTTGTAGTTTGGTGGCTATTTGGAGTAGTTGTGATGGTTGTGGTGGATTTATTATTGTTGTTCTGTTGTTGTGGTGATGTTGTGGTGGGTTATAGTTAAAATAGTTTACTAGTTTATGAAGATGAATTAGTTTGGATATGATTAAAAAGGTTACGATGATGTGTCCAGAGCTAGTATCATGTGGTTTAAATTTAAGTATATATATCCAAAGTATTCAGTAGAACAATATGGTTCATCTTGTTATTATGATTCAAGAAGTTGGAGTGATAAATTTGGGAATATGATTTACTTAGGTTTGTTATGAACATAGAAGGTGGTGGTTTTTGTTGTTGGTTGTGCTGTGTATTGTGGTTGTGTTGTTCTGTTATTGTGCTTAATGTTGTGTTGTTGGTGTTGGAGTTATTGTTGGTGGTGGAGGTGGTATTATTGTTGTATGTGCTGTTGTTATTATGTTGTTGTTGTATCGTTCTTATTGGATAGTCGTTGTTGATGATGCGAGGGAAGTCATAATCTTAGAATTGGGAGACTGTTATAATTATTGTAGTTGGAGTTGATATGCATGAAGTCGAGTTATGAGTTATGGAATGATTAGCATAATGGTTGCGTTAGAAGAAGATAATTAGAATAGTTAAGTTTGGTTATTGATTATTGATGTTACTGTGAGGTGGTTGTTGGAGGATGGCTATGTAGACGTATAGAATTGAAGATGATATGGGAAATCAAGTTATGATGATTGGAGGTTTCGTATAATTGTTATAGAGTTGAGGTAACCTTTAGGTTCAGCAAAATATATTTAAATGCTCCCGTGGGCGTTATATTGAATTTTGGATATCATATATCGTTTGTGGTAATGGCCATGATTATAGATACATCTCTATGAGTTAGTTGTGAATTGCTATTGGATTGTTATAAAAGTATCATTTTGTTCAATTATCGAAATCGTTCGAAAATACTATATTTCTCAAAATATGATTTGGTATGATAATGAGGAAATGATTCAGATATGAGTTAAGACCAGATAAGGTCGAATATGGTGTTATGTTATGAGTATTGAGGATTCAAGTATGAATCATTAAATATCTTATTTTATAAATATGAAAGTGAGGCATGAATAGGCACCCCGAGTTAGGGCGGGTAGAGTCCCTAACTGTTGCTTTTGCAGGAAGGGCGAACTCCTGGCGTTATAGGACATGTCCGGGTAAGTCTTGCAAGCATAACAATAAAAGGTGGGTGACGACCCTCAATAGTTTGGAGACAGCTGGTACTGCGTGGTACCCTCTCCACTCGCGTTCATGCCAAACGATTTGATTTTGTGAAACTATAATAACTGAGTCGAATGTGATTATCTGTTATTATAACTATGTATTAGTTTTCAAAAATATACCTAAACTTGTATTTTCTATTACACAGTGTGTACTCAGCTTTGCTGATAGTGTTGTCATTTCTGTGGCCTGTCACTTGGTGGGTGGCAGAGTGAAATATTGTTGCAGGTTTGGTGTTGTGAGCTGAGGATTCTGAAGTGAAGCAAGATAAAGATGTCATCGTAGCTTATGGATTGAGTTAGTATTTTAGGTAGCCAATTATGGAATAGTTTCTAATATATTTCGTTGTATACAATATTTGGGAATATTAGTCGAGATATTGGAGTAATTGAAGTCTTATATAAAGAATTTTGTTTTGTGGGCCCATAACCCACTGGTACAGGATCGATTGTAAGGTTATGTCACTAGTAGAAAAAACCTCTTTTGCTACTTTACAAATGCTCGGGTTGTTAAAACAACCCAAGCATTTGACAAGTTTGTGGAAAATAAAAAAAAAATCACAAATGCTCGGGTTTTTAAAAACAACCCGAGCATTTGACTAATTTAATACTTTTATTTGGAAAAGGAATTTAATGCTGGGAAGTTGGAACACAAAGTCTAAAACTATTCCCCCTCTAATCTCTGTTCTTTCTCTTTCCCTCGATCTCCACTCACTCTCGATCTGCATCTCTTTCTCTCTTCCCCTCTTCACTCACTCTCGATCTGCTTCTTTGAATACATGTCCAGGTAATTTCTTTCGATTTTTATTGCTGTATTTTAGTTTTATTGCTGTATTTTAGTATTTTTTTTGGTTTCTTGGATTTTATGGATTATTTTAGGGTTTTCTTTGATTCTTTAAGGTTTTGATTCAAAATCTTTCTCTCTCGCCTCAATTAGCCATACTTGCCACCGTGGGGAGTCAATGTTGTTTCCCTTTTTAGAATTTTAATCTTCCCAATTTCTTCTCTCATACCTCACTATACAAATTAGGCGACACTTCTCTCAAACCCTAATTCTTGCTTTCTCTCTCCTTGTTCTCAGGTCTGAAGGTAACACCGACTTTCTGTTAGTGCATTTTTTTAGGTTTGGCGAATTGATTCTTCATTTATTTTATTTAATTGGCGAATATCAGTTTGTCATACTTGACTTTCTGTTAGTGCGTCTATTTTAGGTTTCGTGAATTGATTCTTATAAACTTGTATGATTTGCGTGAAGAAATTAAGAGTGCTTGTGAGTACTGACCTTTTGAGAAGTGCGATTACAGTGCTAGATTATCGAGCGAGATTTCTTGCAAGAAGCTGGAGTACGTTAGTTAATTCTCAGCTCGATAAGATGAAGGAGACGATTGATCTATATCAGGAATCTGCATGACATGGATCAAAATGTAAGCTTCTCTATATTTTTTGTCCACTATGTCAGCTTTCCTTGCTATTTTGATTTGGACCTTGGATGATGTACTTGTGTTAGGTGATGTCATATGGGATTTGATTTTCTTTGCTGGTGTGAAATGTTGTAACGGTCCTCTACTGCATAAGTGTACTTCATTGATTTGTCATTTTAATGGGGGCAGTTGATGTAGGATGACTTTGTGCAGTTGAAGTGGGCCGTGGGCATATAATAACACCTGAATTCTCCAATTTGCGAAGTTTTTTTCCTTAATTTTGTTTTTCAGTGCCCTCTTTAGAAAGACATTGTTGTTTCAGATTCGTTTTTGTTTTTCGTTTCAGTTGCACACTTGCACTTATGGGTGACTGATATTAAGTTCGTGCAACCTATGATTAATTTAAAGGGGCATACATTATATAGAAAGAGGAGAAGTTACAGTGTTTAGAATTTGAGTAGACAGTACAATCTTTCCATGGGTTGTGGTATTTGCATTATTTCAAAATAAGTCATTGAGTTCTAAAAGTTCATTTAGACAGTAGTACTCAATAGCGATTCTTACACGATGTACATAGTTAATATGTGCTTACTTCCTCATTTGAAGGTCGTACGGAGAACGGAATAATAGGATTTTGATTAGAATAGTAGGATTTTATTGTAAGTTATAATAAGGTCTTTTGGACCAATCGGTGTGTTAAAAATAATGATTGACAGTCAGCCTAGCTTGCATAATGAATGAAAAGCTTGCTGTGGATATTCCAACAAACCGCGATCATTCTCTAAAATTTAAATTACTAGGGTAATATCTATCTGTTGGTTTTTTTGCGCTTGAAATCTAAGATATAATTAATTTTCTTTAAATTACTAGGGTAATACCTTGGATTTTGTCAACTGTCAAAGACATTTTTTCCCCCTTTCAGATTAGTTATATGTCTCAGGGCTTTTCTACAAACGTAGATGGTTCTAAAAACATGGAAGTCGTATTTCTTCATTGTCACATCTTAATGTCGAAATGTCACATGATCCTCTTGGTAGTGTTTGTGTGGGCTTATATTATGATAGAAAAATCATGCTACTTCATTCCCTTGCAAGCTGTGGAAGTGAAAAAAATTGTAAATAACTTGAGTTGTCAAAAGTTTATTGTCCCCTAAAAAAAAAAACTTTATTGTCTATCTGTTTGTAAACATGGTGCCTTTCTATTCTGTTGGGGAAATCAAATTGATTTGGTTGCTTACTCTTAGATTCTCACTGAAATTTATGGGGACGTATAAATTAGATTGATTGAAAACTTGCATTCTTCTTTGGTTTGCAGATTGTAACTTAACATTCATGTAAGTGGGCGTGGCTTTCATAAGCTTTTATTTACTGCAATGTTTTGAGCATGAGTAGGTGTTCTGCCATGGAAGTTTTCAAGTAGAGGTATTTTCTGCACTTTTATTTTCCGACGATGTGTATTTCAGGCCTTTTCTAGATCTTTGCTGGGGTATATTTAGCCCTTTCAAATGAATTATTAGGCATCATAAATGAATAAGTAAGCAAATGGCCTTGGCCTTGGTTTATTACCCTAGTTCCTTGACCACTAATCTTCTAGCTCATCAGCTCTATGAAAATATAATTAAAGGTATTTTATTAGGGGTTGAATGAGCGTTATTGAGAATAGGGACTAGGAATTTAGGGTTGATGGCAGGTGAGTAAGTTGTGATCCGTGCTCACCCAAACTATAAACCATAAAGAGAAGAGATGGGATGCTCCGCAATACTTTATGGTGATTAATGTAAAATTTCAGTACGTAATCTATTCAGGTAGGAATTCTGTCTGGAGCTTCATATGTGAGGAAGAAATGTAATCAGGGTCAATAATACATATATGTTGTGTGCCAACTGCTTATTCAAATATCTATATTTGGTTATGTCCGCGTACTTATAGCTTTGGGATTCAAGCTCAATTGATAAGTGGAAGCTGTGATTACTTGTTGGCTTTACATTTATTTGCTGATCTGAAGCAACTATCTACCATTACAGCTCGCTCTGTCGGTCCACAAGCAAGGTCTCTCTTGCGGGCCAAAAGTATTTATTCCACTCGCTTTGTCTCTCTCTACAGTTGCTGCTTGAAAGTTAATCTTTTTTTTGTTTACTCATCGATAAAGAAAGTAGCTTGTGGTCTTTAATTATATTTATACCTTGGTTTTAGAAGTAGCTTTTGCTTGTTACTTTATTGATATTTTTCCTTATTTTTCCTTGTGGAGATGAAGAGAGGGGTGGGAAAACGGAGACCTTGCTTCAATTCTTCAATTTGGTAAAGAGTTTTTTTGCTGCTCTATCTTGTTGATCTTTCTTTATGGGTTGTCTCAGATTTATATTCATCCTGAATGTCTTTTTAATAATTTGATCAACAGTCATGAAAGTATTGACTATTGAGTATTGAGCAATGATTATGAAGTACATAACTTAGTGATCTTACAATTTTTTGTTAAAATGGACTAACTATTAATCTACATATCGTCTTAAATTAATTTTTTTGTTAATTAAAAGAAGTATAATGATCTTACAAAGTCAATAAGGAGTAATATAATGATTATATTCAATGAAAAATTTAATTAAAGAAGACCCATTACAATATTTTTTTCGGGTTTCAACTATGTATTCTCTAGTTCTATAAATTTTGCAGCCTGAAGAAGTGCTTACTTGGTTGCAACTTGATATGTGAGTTTAGCTAGAGCTTGAGTTATCAAAAACCTGTCATGCTTCAGTCAATAACAAGATTGACAAGCTTAAGGTCAAGTCAACTTATTAGGATCTGAGCTATTTCGAGCCAAGCCAGACTCAAGCTTGCTGAAATTGCTATCACCCCACTGATTTTTCTTCTTTTTCTTGCAGCTCATTTCATTGACTGGAACTTGGTGTTGAAGGACATAAGAGTATCAGTTTCTCCATGACTGTGTTGATGTTAATTCTCTCCCTTCTTTTTAGTTTAGTATCAGTTTGCTTGAAAAAACAGCTAAAGGCTTACCAAGGTCTTATGGCTGGACGAAATTAACAATCCCTTATGTTATTTATATCTAGTGGCGGCAATGTGTAGTATTCAGCCCCTTAATACATTGCTTCTAATGGCATTTGACAATTTCTTAGAATATAGAGCAGCAGATTTAATGTCTATTTGTCTTTCATGTGGATAAGTGGTGATCTTAGATGCCAGAGTCTAACTCAGAAAGACAATTTGCATTACCCCAACTTGATGGTAGAAGTTGTCTTGGTAGTTGAGGATTTCTCGTATATTATTAATCAATATTCGTTATATTAATTCTTGCTATTATTTTAGTCAAGATGGAGCCGCTGTTGGTAGATTTTTGGAACTGCGTCAGTGTCATAATATTCTTTATTGTTATTGTAGCTTCAAATGTCAAGGTATGTGAAACAGTGATTTATTTTTGTTCTTTGAATAGGGAAAGAATGTGATTGTGAGAATGGCATTAAGTGGGTATGATGACATTTAGTCATTTGATTCATTCTCATTTAGGAAAGCTTTTGATGCGTCGTTTTCATTCATTGCCATTCTCATTTAGTCTCATTTCTAGTTATAGTTAAAGTGGGATTTATAGTTTTTTCAATTATAGTTAATTGTGGGATTTGTAGCTTTTCTATCTGCATTTGTAATATAATTTGAAAATGAGGGTTGAAAAGGGATTGTGGGAGTAGATGTTTAGTTTGGTTAATTTTTTTAGTTCCGTTGCATCTTATTATTATAGCCAAATTATTAATTAATTGTAATTTTTAGATGGTGTTTTGAAGTCGGCTTATTTAATTTGGTGTGTTTAAGATGGGGTTTTGAAGATTTTGCTCCTAAGATGGTTTCCTATATTTGTAGTTAAGGAACAAGTGATTATAGTTGTATAGTACTTGTATTATATGATTCATGTACTTTGAATCTATTTATTCATGGTTAACAAATTTTTTGTTTATTTTATTTGTATGTACAGAATATATAATAAATCTTTTGTTTATTTTATTTGTATTGTAGAGAATATATAATACATAATTTAGTTTTTTTGCCTGCTGTAAAGCTAGTTGTGTAATGTAGGGGGGCTAGGTGGCAGTGTAATAGGACGCTTGTGTAGTGTTGGGCTGCTACCTAGCTGTTTATGTGATTTTTTTATATAAAAAAAAAGAGCAAATGCTCCGGTTGTTAAGGAAAACCGGAGCATTTAGTAGTCAAATGCTCCGGTTTTCCCTTAATAACCGAAGCATTTGTTAGTCAAATGCTCCGGTTTTATGTTACAATCGGAGCATTTGATTATAAAATGCTCCGGTTCACAACTGAAGCATTTGTAAGATATTCAAATGCTCGTGTGACGTCTGCTACGGGTCAAATACGAAGCATTTGTGGCCTTAAAAACCGGAGCATTTGAGGTTTTTTCTACTAGTGTTATGTTTCCGCTGCGAGTAAATATTTAATTCGAGGCTTATTAAGCATTAATTGTGATTAGTGAATCTTAAGAGTGTTTACCTAGCAACTCGAAAATCGGGCTGTTACAAATGGTATCAACGCAACCTTGCGACCGTATGCCTAGTTGGCTACCTAGCAAGGGTAAAAGATCGTTGGGAATGTGTATCTGTTACTTAGGTAATTAGAGTTCAAGTTTTGAGCTATAAATAAGAATAAGAGTCTAGATTTGTGTAAATCTTTGGGAATAAGAGTATGGAATTCAAAGTTGTAATTTGAGGATATTTGAAATCTATTTGTTGGGAATATTGAGAACTTTTTCATAGAAATTTAGTAAAGACTATCGGAGGCTATAGTGCTTGATATATGGATACTTAAGGTTGATCTATGAGTTTATGTTTTGAAGTTTCGAGGACGAAACTTATTTTAAGGGTGGTAGTATGTAATAACCCTGTTTTTAAGAACCTTTATTTAAAAGCTAAAAGTGGATAAGACCATCATTCTTAATGGTTAAGAAAGCTTGTGGATAAGCATCATCATTCTTAATGGTTAAGAAAGCTTGTGGATAAGCATCATCATTCTTAATGGTTAAGAAAGCTTGTGGATAAGTATCATCTCTTAATGGTTAAGAAAGTTGTGGATGTATATCATTCTTATGGTTAAGAAAGGTTGTGGATAAGCATACATTCTTAGTGGTTAAGAAAGCTTGTGGATAAGCATTATTTTCTTAATGGTTAAGAAAGGTCAAAGAGGATAAGAACCATCATTCTTATTGGTAAGAAGGCTTTGGAAACCAATAGATAAGTTAGAAAGTCCTTGAGAGCCTTAAACATTAAGATTATGAAAATCGTTTGGAGATTGTTTTATCGGGTAAGATGAACTTCTAGTTAAAGAGCCTTTCGGGTTGAATCGAGCTCAGAACCTAACCAAACTTGATATATGACATGCTTGGGATGTCTTAAGGTTAAAATGGTCATTTATCCCAAGAATTACGTGGCTCAATAGGTAAATTGCTTACATAGTAAAACCTGGCCAGCTGAAATTACAGCTCAGACCTATGCTCAAAGAAAGCTGCTTAGCAGCTACTTAAGTGTCGATCTCTCAAAGACCTTTTTATGCATGAAAGCCAACACCTTAGGCTAACACCTCAAGCAAGAATCACCCAAAAACTCAAGAAACCGACCTTGCCCAGAAGAGGTTTCCCTCCCTGGGGTAGCCAGCAGACTATAAAAGCCTGTTCTGGATTTTCTCTCTTTTCTATTTTTCTTCCTCTTGGACACCCACTTTTCTTTACATAGAATCTTCTAGCATCCATACAAAGTAGTTCAATTTGTTCCAATCTTTAGACCATAAACTCATATAGAAAACCTTGCTGAAAGATCACATAAGTTGTGTAAGTTCAACAGTTTACACCTCTTGTATTTAAGCTTAGTTTTTCATATCTATAAGCTTGTTGAAACTAATCTTTAGCATTTTATACATTCAGGGGAAGCTGTAGGAGTAGTTAACCAATTGGATTAAGGAGTTTCGTGGCTTTAAGCATCCTTAGTAAGGTACACACTTAGTTTGGTTTTACCCTAGAGATTTCCATACCTATAGTTAGGTGATTGTTTCTTTCTAGTGTAAAGCATGTCTATGAAATGAATTTACTTATGATGTGTATTTTATTATTGTATATTGAGTATGTAACATGGATATAACATGCTAAGGTTCATTAGAGATGTTTCATTTGACCTAAACACACTTATACACTAAGTATACGATTATGCTTCTTAATGGATATGTTTAGTACATGGACTTGTGGAGTGATTGTGATGATTGAGGTGGAGTTGTTATGTTATTGTTGTTGTGGAGTTGTTGTGGTGAAGTTGTTGTGGAGTTGCTATTGTTGTTGTTGCTCTGTTGTAGTAGTGTTGTTGGGTTATTGTTGTTCTGTCATTGTGGTTGTGGTGGAGTTGCTGTAAAGTTGTTGCCTATTGTTGTTGTTGCGCCGTTGTTATGGTTGTTGTTGTAGTTGTGGTGGCTATTGTGGAGTAGTTGTGATGGTTGTGGTGAATTTATTATGTTGTTGTTCTGTTGTTGTGGTGATGTTGTGGTGGTTATAGTTAAAATAGTTTACTAGTTTGGAAGATGAATTAGTTTGGATATGATTAAAAAGGTTACGATGATGTGTCCAGAGCTAGTATCATGTGGTTTAAGTTTAAGTATATATATTCCAAAGTATTCAGTAGAACAATATGGTTCATCTTGTTATTATGATTCAAGAAGTTGGAGTGATAAATTTGGGAATATGATTTACTTAGGTTTGTTATGAACATAGTAGGTGGTGGTTTCTGTTGTTGGTTGTGCTGTTGTATTGTGGTTGTGTTGTTCTGTTATTGTGCTTAATGTTGTGTTATTGGTGTTGGAGTTATTGTTGGTGGTGGAGGTGGTATTATTGTTGTATGTGCTGTTGTTATTATGTTGTTGTTGTATCGTTCTTATTGGATAGTCGTTGTTGATGATGCGAGGGAAGTCATAATCTTAGAATTGGGAGACTGTTATAATTATTGTAGTTGGAGTTGATATGCATGAAGTCGAGTTATGAGTTATGGAATGACTTCGTTAATTTCTATTTACGGGATTCAGTTTGATTAGCATAATGGTTGCGTTAGAAGAAGATAATTAGAATAGTTAAGTTTGGTTATTGATTATTGATGTTACTGTGAGGTGGTTGTTGGAGGATGGCTATGTAGACGTATATAATTGAAGATGATATGGGAAATCAAGTTATGATGATTGGAGGTTTCGTATAATTGTTATAGAGTTGAGGTAACCTTTAGGTTCAGCAAAATATATTTAAATGCTCCCGTGGGCGTTATATTGAATTTTAGGTATCATATATCGTTTGTGGTAATGGCCATGATTATAGATACATCTCTATGAGTTAGTTGTGAATTGCTATTGGATTGTTATAAAAGTATCATTTTGTTCAATTATCGAAATCGTTCGAAAATACTATATTTCTCAAAATATGATTTGGTATGATAATGAGGAAATGATTCAGATATGAGTTAAGACCAGATAAGGTCGAATATGGTGTTATGTTATGAGTATTGAGGATTCAAGTATGAATCATTAAATATCTTATTTTATAAATATGAAAGTGAGGCATGAATAGGCACCCCGAGTTAGGGCGGGTAGAGTCCCTACTGTTGCCTTCCAGGAAGGGCGAACTCCTGGCGTTATAGGACATGTCCGGGTAAGTCTTGCAAGCATAACAATAAAAGGCTGGGTGACGACCCTCAATAGTTTGGAGACAGCTGGACTGCGTGGTACCCTCTCCACTCGCGTTCATGCCAAACGATTTGATTTTGTGAAACTATAATAACTGAGTCGAATGTGATTATCTGTTATTATAACTATGTGTTAGTTTTCAAAATACACCTAAACTTGTATTTTCTATTACACAGTGTGTACTCAGCTTTGCTGATAGTGTTGTCATTTCTGTGGCCTGTCACTTGGTGGGTGGCAGAGTGAAATATTGTTGCAGGTTTGGTGTTGTGAGCTCAGGATTCTGAAGTGAAGCAAGATAAAGATGTCTCGTAGCTTATGGATTGAGTTTGTATTTTAGATAGCAATTATGGAATAGTTTCTAATATATTTCGTTGTATACAATATTTGGGAATATTAGTCGAGATATTGGTGTAATTGAAGTCTTATATAAAGGATTTTGTTTTGTGGGCCCATAACCCACAGGTCCAGGATCGATTGTAAGGTTATGTTTCCGCTGCGAGTAAATATTTAATTCGAGGCTTATTAAGCATTAATTGTGATTAGTGAATCTTAAGAGTGTTTACCTAGCAGCTCGAAAATCGGGCTGTTACAAAAACAATCATCAACAACTAATAAAATCCACATGAAACTGTAACCATACAATCCTCTAAGTTCCACCTAACATGATACTACGTTCTCTAACGCATTTCTAACAACCTAAGTTCAAAATCTATACTCTACCGAACTAGAATAACGCTAGTTACCTTTTTCTTGGGAAGATACGCGGTAGAAAACTTCAAAGTACTCTAAATGTCTTGTGGAATATCACCACCTTCTCCTCCTAAGATCACAAAAACAACGATCTCAATGCGCGCTTGAAAACCGGTGTGAAATAGCTTGAAACCAAGAAATGTGGACTGATTTTTGTGAGAGAAAATTTGTGAAAGAAAACTTAAACTTTTCCTCTCCCTTTTCCTTTGTGTTAGGCGTGTAAAATGAGGATGACAAAGGCCAAGAGTTGCTGATTTTATGTTCAGAAAAATGAATCTGAAGAGTTGGGATTAATAAGTGGTGTATTAAGGAGGCACATGAAGTGATAAACCTTTGGTTATCGCAACGTTACAAGAGTTTGAAATAAGCTGTCCAAAACTCTTCGCATACTACAAATAAAATTCAGAATTTTCGGACCTCCTAATACTAATAATACAATGTACAAAAGCGCTAGTACAATATACGTTTCAGACACCCACGAAAACGTTCAAAAATAAAATGTATAGGTATATATATATATATATATATTTTCAAAACTAAAATTTATAAACACTAACGTAATACAAATACGCACGCAATACTCTACCACATTTTACACTCGGCACACACACGAGTACTACATTGTCCGTTTCATATGAATAATGCAGACAACTACATTATACGACTAACAACAACGCCACACTAATCAAACACACATTATAACCATTGAACAATGTCGACAAAAATAATGTAGATGTAGAATATATATATATACTTTCCGAAAATAATTTAGTAAAAAAAATATAATTTAATACTCAAGTAATAATAATTAACACGCGAAAATTTGAGAGAAATTTCGGGGTGTTACATTATTCACAGCCCTACTATCAATACACATCCTCCGTGTTCCATCCTTCTTTGGCACAAGTAAAGCAGGAACCACACATGGACTCATACTTTCTCTAACATACCCTCTTTCAATCAATTCCTCAATTTGTCTTTGCAATTCCCTTGAAGCACTTGGATCACATCTATAAGCTGGTTTGTTAGGTAGAGGAGCTCCTGGAACCAAGTCTATAGCATGCTCAATCCCTCTCAAAGGTGGTAACCCTTGTGGAAGTTCTTCTGGGAATACATCCCTAAACTCCTCCATGAGTGCATCAAGTTTCAGATCACATGGTGTTTTTTCGTCCCTCACAGCATGCTTTACAAACAGAGCATAGCACAGTCCTTCTTCTTCCACCTCCTTCTCGAACTCCTTGTATGAAAGCAACACATTAACCCTATTTTCCTATTTCTTGTGAATCACTTCACTAGGAGCCAAAGGATGCAACCTTACCCTCTTTGTTCCAAACAAAACAGAATACACATTGGAATCTCCTTCATGAATCACCTTTCTATCAAATTGCCATGGTCTCCCTAGTAAAACATGACAAGCACTCATAGGAAGTACATCACACCATAGTTCATCTTTGTAGCTTCCAATTGAAAAAGAAAGTAGTGCTTGTTTCTTCACCTTTAGCCCTGTGTCATCAAGCCAACTTAGTTTGTAAGGGTGTGGATGTTCCCTTACACTAAGGTCCAACTTCTTCACCACATCTGCCGCCACTACATTCGTGCAAGAACCACTATCAATGATCATGTTACAAGTGTGTTCTCCCACCTTGCAACGTGTATGAAACAAGTTCTCCCTTTGTTCTTTGCTTGGAAGGAAATCAACATGTAAACCCCTCCTAACAACACCAATGAGTTTACCATCATCTTCGGCATATGCATCCTCCTCACCATATTCACCATCTCGTTCTTCTTGAGGTACGAACTTATACATCTCCTCTTCTTCATTCAAGGTCATATATTGTCTCATAGTGAGAGCTTTCTTGCATTGGTTGGACAATTACTAGCAATATGTCCTCTTCCTTGGCACTTGAAACACTTTCTATTCTCTTCAAACTTTTCTTTAGGCACGAACACCTTTTGTTTTTCCACCCTTTTATCTTCTTTAGGTGCATTATCCTTTTTAGAACCCTCATAATTCTTATTAGAAGATGAATAAGAATGATAAGATGAAGAAGGTTTAAAAGAGTTACCAGTTTTTGCATAGAAAACTTTTGGCCTCTCCTCCTTCTCATGAGCTTCGAATTTGAGAGCCAACCTACAAACATCCTCGAAAGTGTGATAGCTAGACACCTCTATCTTCCTTGCTATGGCACGGTTCAACCCCTTGATGTAACGAGCAATCTTGAGAGCTTCCTTTTCGTCCAAGTCACAAACAAGACATAGCTTATCAAACTCCATAGTGTACTCATGCACACTCAACGTATCTTGGCACAAAGCTGTCAACTTGATGTATTGCTTTTGCTCGAAATCACGTGGAAGGAACTTCTCCTTGAGTTTCTCTTTTAGCTTAGTCCAACTACTAAGCTTCTCCTTTCCTTTCCTCTCCTAGCACGCTTGGCCTTCAAGTTTTCAAGCCAAATTCCAGCATACTTGGTTAACCTAACCGAAGCAATCTTGAACCTCCTTTGATCATCAAATCCCCTATAATCACACACCTTCTCCAATTGTCTAATCCATTCAAGCAAATCTTCTGGATTAGTGTCTCCCGTAAAGTCCTCTAACTTCAACCCTCTATCATCATTGAAATTAGGTTTTACAACCTTTACTTCCTCAACATCTTCCCCATCCGAGTTCCCTATGTATTCAATGCTATTTTTATCTAGCTTCTTTGTGATTATAAAAGCTATAGCATCCATTCTAGTTTCAAGTCTACTAACATTACTAGAATCCGCATTATACTTAATTTGAAAATCAAATTGTTGCTTAGTTAAGTCAGCAAGAGCTTTAGTGATTTTCTCCAACTCACGTTCCATATCAATACAGTGCCACCAACAGTTCGCCACACAAGACAATACAGTGCCACCAATAGTACGCCACACAAGAAGCACAACAACCCTAACCCCACGAAAGCTTGAAACTTTAAAGAGTGAAAGTAACAACTTACTTGGATCTTGAGAGAGTAGAATCCCTTCTATCCTCACCCTCCTGGAAAATCTGATACCACTTGATATGAATGCCCTAGGTAGTTGAACACCAAGAATTTCGAACAAACACAAGGAATTTCGGATATGAAAACTAAAATAAACACTCCTGAATATTTTAGTTAACTCTTAATCTCACTCAAACCACTCCTGGAATTAAGTAGATTAAACACTAGTTGATTAACACTCCTGAAAATTAATTAGTGGTCGAAAATAATTGCAAGGCACAATTAAAATCAATAACAAAGGTTTTTGTCTAAATCATTCATGCTCTCGTAAGGTAGCATGACATGTTTATTTATAATGACAAGAATCAACTTGCCCTCCAATCAACCTAGCCATTCGGCCAACATAGAGTAGTTTAGGAAAGATTTCTCCCTTGATTCTAGCCTAGAATCTAGCTAGAACTTAAGGAAACAAAAGCTTTAAGGAAAGATAGCAAATCTTTCCTTAATTACATGGATTTCACACGCCATTTCACACGCCTACTATTCTTTCATGCTAAGGCACCTCTTTCCTAAAATACAACCATGATATTAAGACTAAGGAATCCGAAATTCTCCTAGTATTTTCGGACTTATTGAAGATTTAACAACTCAACTACTTTAACTAACATTTTAACTAATAATGACACTAAGTTCAAATGCTAACTAGTCCTCGTCTTCGAGCCAAGTAACACATGATACAAATGCATTGTTGTACTTCAAAGTGAATCCCATGTGTTCCATAAGAAGTGAAATTGGCTCTACCTGACTTGATGCCTTTGGCTCCGCATCAATGTCAAATGAAAAAGTAACTACACATAATCCCAACACCTCAAAACCTACCTCTAGACATCAAGGTGGAGCTATCCAACGTCAAAATCCAATTTATGGTCGTGTGTTTATGATAAATCCACAAGAGGTCGAAAACTCAAATGAAGTAGTTACGGGTAACATTTGATTTGATACCGGGGCATCCCATTCATTTATATACATTACCATGTCTAAAAATCTACATTTGGATCCTAATGAGCCAAATTTAGAATTTTGCATTAGCCTCCCTATAGGAAATATTATCCCGTGTTAAACAATATATAAAAATTATCCTTTAAGTATAGAGGGAAATATATTTCATGCTGATCTAATTCAATTTGGTATTATGGACTTTGATATTATTTAGGAATGGATTGGATGAATAAACACTGTGCCATAGTGACTGTCAAAAACAATTGGTAATCTTAGAAAATTCTGAAGAAAAGATAGTCACATTTCAGAATAATCAGACAAAACCAAAACCAAAATCTAGAATCATTTCTTTTCTTCAAGCACAAAAGATGTTGAGACAAGGCTGAGGATACCTTTGTGATGTTATTAGTACTGAAAAATTTGAACCTAAAATTTCTGACATACCTATTGTTAGAAAATTCCAAGATGTCTTTCCTGAAGAAATTGTAAATATGCCTCCACAAAGAGAAATTGATTTCACGATTGAGTTAGTACCTAGGTAGCACCTATCTCAAAAGCACTATATAAGATGGCACCTGCAGAATTAAAGAAATTGAAGATACAACTCAATGAGTTATTGGAAAAGGATATATTAGACCAAGTACGTCAACATGGGGAGCACCCATTTTATTTGTAAAGAAAAAAGATGGAACCCTAAGGTTATGTATAGACTATAGAGAACTTAACAAGATAACCATAAATAATAAATATCCTTTGCCTCATATTGATGACCTTTTTGACCAATTACAAGGTGCGTCGGTGTTTTCAAAGACAGACTTACGATCTGGATATCATCAATTAAGAATCAGACCTTTGGGTATTTTGAAAACTGCTTTTAGAACGAGGTACAGACATTAAGAGTTTCTTGTTATGCCTTTTGGTCTTACCAATGCCCCAGCTGTATTTATGGACCTTATGAATAGAGTTTTTCAGACCTTATCTAGATCATTTTGTTATTGTGCTTATTGATGATATTTTAGTGTATCTTAAAAGAAAGCACGAGGTACATTTGGGAATAGTTCTCGAAACTCTAAGAAAGAACCAGTTATTTGCAAAATTTAAAAAGTGTGATTTTTAGTTGTATAAAATAGCATTTCTAGGGCATCTTGTGTCTAGAGAAGGTGTGCAAGTAGATTCCTAGAAAGTAGAAGCAATCATTAATTGGCCTCGACCCACCAATGTGTCATAAGTACGAAGTTTCCTAGGTTAGCAAGATATTACCGTCGATTTGTAGAAAACTTTTCTCGAATTGCTCAACCTATCACAAAACTAATAAGAAAAACTACGAAGTTTGAGTCGAGTGACAAGTGTGAAATAGCATTCCAATAACTGAAATTTTATCTTACCATATCTCCAATTCTTACTCTTCCTAATGGTACCGAAGGTTTAGAAATATATAGTGATGCCTCCAGACAAGGGTTGGGATGTGTGTTCATGCAACATGAGAAAGTGATAGCTTATGCATCTCGTCAGTTAAAACCTCACGAGCAGAATTACCCTGCCCATGACCTTGAACTTTCCGCCATTATTTTTGCATTGAAAATTTGGAGACATTATCTATATCAGGTAAAGTGTAAAATTTACATAGATCATAAAAGCCTTAAATACATCTTCACCCAGAAAGATAAAAACATGAGACAACGAAGCTGGTTAGAATTTATAAAGGATTATGAATTGGATATTCAATATCACCCTGGAAAGGCCAATATGTTAGCTGATGCTCTCAATCAGAAAAAATAACGCTACCCTTAACTTACTTACAATTCAGCCTGTTACCCAAAGAGAACTTCGAAAGTTAGAAATTGAGTTGATTATAGGTGAACTGGAAGGATATTTAGCAGCCTTAGAAATCAAACCGACCTTGAGTGAAGAAATTAAGGAGTTGCAAAAAACGAATCCACAATTAGAGAAGATTTATGAAAGAGTATTGATTGGGAAAGAGATTGATTTTGTGATACAAGATGATGGATCACTTCATTCGTTTTCAAGGACGATTGTGTGATTTGAAAAAGAAAATCATGACTGAAGCAATATGATACCCTTTACTCTGTATATCCAGGTGGAAATAAGATGTATAAAGATCTTTGTGGTATGTTTTGGTGGAGTACCCTGAAACAAGAAATTGCAGAGTTTGTTGCCAAATGTCTGACTTGCCAACAAGTAATAATAGAACATCAACGCCCTTCAGGACTTTTATAGCCTTTGGATATACCCACTTGGAAACGAGAGTCAATATTAGCAATGAATTTTGTTATGGGGTTACCAACAACTCTTCAAGGGATGAATTCTATATGGGTTATAGTGGATAGGCTTACAAAAAGTGCTCAATTCTTAGCAATTCATAATACTTGGGATCTTGAGCGATTAGCAAGAAAGTATGTTGAAGAGATTATTAGACTTCATGGAGTACCTAGCTCTATTGTGTCTGATCGAGATTCTCGATATGTGTCTATGTTTTGGCAAAAGTTACAAAAAACATTGGGCACACAACTGAACATTAGCACAACCTTTCAACCAGCTACAGATGGCCAGATTGAGAGAAAAATTCAAATTTAGAAGACTTGTTACGAGCTTGTGTTTTAGAATTCAAAGGTTCATGGGAAAAGCATTTGCCATTGATAGAATTTTTCCTATAACAATAGTTACCATGCTAGCATTGATATGGCACCTTATGAAGCTCTATATGAATGGAAATGTAGAACCCCTTTATGTTTGAGCGATATAGATGAATCAAAGATAATCGGACCTGAAATTATATAAGAAACATCTGACAAGGTTCGAATCATTCAGGAGAAAATGAGAACTACACAGAGTCGTCGGAAAAGATATGCTGGCCTTAAAAGAAGACATGTAGAATTTTCAGTAGGTGAGTCAGTATTTCTAAATTTTTCCTTTACCAGAGTAGTGAGGTTCGGCAAAGCAAGAAAACTTCGTCCTAGATACATTGGGCCATTCGAGATTATCGAGAAAATTGGAAGTGTAGCTTACCGATTAGCACTCCCTAGTGAATTTTCTCGAAGTCATGATGTGTTCCACGTTTCACTTTTATGCCTATATATACCAGACCCATCCCATATCATTACTATATCCCCTGTCCGAGTTGGAGAAGATTTGACTTATGAAGAGCAACCCTGTCAAATTGTAGATCATAAAGATAAAGTACTACGCAACAAAGTAATTCCATTGGTAAAAGTGTTATGGTCTAATCACGTCGAAAAAGAAGCTACATGGGAAGATTTGACAAGTACCCACACTTATTTTAAGGTAATTTAAAAGAAATTTTCGAGGAAGAAACTTCTTTTAAAGAGGGGATAATGTAATAACCAAGAAAACAATATTTATTATAAATGTAAGTAAGGGATTGAAGGTTAAAGTATTGTTATAAGATAAACTAGTCTCTAAGATCTTATATATGTTATTTTGTCGTTTATATGATTATTTTAGGTGAAGTTATGTGTTTCCTTGGCTTTGTACATTTGTTCAAGGAAAGTTTTATGTGCATAACTATATCATTTATATTAACATTATAATTTATAAAGTACTTTAAGGGTCAAAGATTAATAAAATTATTAGTTACTAGTTTATGAGCTTATATATATATCTAGTAGGATTTTTAGTAAGGACCACATAAACCTAGAATGCTCCAAACTTATAAATGATTAACCTAATGACTAACTTTATTTAGTTTTTAGAATTGTCACTAATCATTTTACCTAAGGACTGACAACCGCTACCCATTTTCAGATAATACGTAAAATACAATATTTGTGGGTATCAAATGAAACACACCAATGACACTTTGGTCGTTGTTAAATGAGTTAGTTACCTTTTCTATGGTGATAAATATCACCATACTTACGTAGATGGTGATGCTTCATTGACTTTGGCCACTAAATTTTAGCACCTATATGACCTAGTTTAGTAGGTTAGTTGCTGAATTGTAATGTAGAGAAGAAAAGAAAAAAATAAAAAGGTAGATCTCAAAAGCATGCTTGCCATAACTACGTAATGTGGTCAACTAGCAAAAAGGATAGATACAGGTAATTCATAGCAAAATTCTCTACGTAAGTTGTTTGTGCCGTCATTACGCCGCAATGCATAAAGTATAAATAGCCTAATACTAATCTTAGCATCTTGGCGAGAGAGCAGTAAGGGAAAACAATAACAAAGAAAAAAAAAGAGAAAGAGAAAGAGAGTGCGTGAGAATAAGATTAGTAAGTTAAAAATTTGGTACCATCAATATTATTATCAGGTATATTCTTGAATACCCCTTCTTAATGTTGTTTTGCTACAATATTTTGTTATACTAACTTTTTTAGATAAACTATTAGTGGAAAAATGGTTTTGCTTAATAATAAAGGTACATTGTGATTTGCAAATAATGTGGTTATAATGCAAATGGTATTTGTCATATTATAATTTATATACAAGGTGATTCTAAAAAGGCTATCATATGTGGTAATAATGAGGTTATATGTACATAAAGATGTTATTATGATCAAAATGAAATGGAGGTTCGTGATGGAGGAGAAATGTTAAAATGGAGGTTCGTGGTTTGTGTTGGAGGAAAGAATTATATATGGAATGACGTACGTCATTGTAGGGGTGTGCACACGGAAGTATCAGGAGAGGCTAAAGACCTAAAAATATTACCCGGAGTGACGTACGTCATTGTAAGGTGTGCACACGAGTTTTGTCGGAGAAACTAAACCAAATGATTTTATACAATCATAACTGATTATTTTATATAATGATCTGCAAGGTGTTTTTACATGGTATTGAGAATGTACTGGACCCTTTTGGGTTGACTGTTATAAAATGTTTTGTTTTCATGTACCAGTATTGGAAATGGGTAAAAGTGAGGAATAGAAGATAAAATTAGGTTTAATATATATATTATATGTTGTTAACTTGTGTCAAATATTAGTATCATATTTGAGGTTGTTTTCGCCTTGTATTTCTATTATTAGGAATACGACAGTAATGTCCTGTAAACTCTTTATTATCCTATAATAAACAAAAGATGTAATATTGGGTTCGATCCTGGTACTGGCATTTAATGTTCTTTTATTAGAAGTATATAAATTACAGGGCGTTACATTTTGTGTGGGAAGTAACTACTTAGGAAGTTGTGTTTCAATGATCATAATGGTTGTTCTGGTTAATTGTCATTAGGTAGTTAATCTAAGTGTTAGTTGAGTTGTTTTTAGTGTCCCTAGGTGCTGGTTAAAGTGTTAGGAAGGAATGAATGAATATGTAAGATGTGTGTGGCAATGACTCTAATGGTTGTTTTGCATGGTGTAATGATTGTTTTGCAATGGTGAAATGAATGAAATGGAACTTACTCATCAGTGTTATATCATTGCTCTACAATCCTATCCACTTCCTAATTTGAAATAAATGCATCAAATGATGTTCACTGTACTCAACTATTTCTTAATATATAACATAACCTCCTGAACAAACTTAAATGAACATTAAAACAGATTGTTAGCTGTAATAAGGCTTCTTTGTAAAACGCTAAGATTATACTTAAGTTCAAGTGGACTCACTATTAGTATATGTTCAAGTGTGACAATGGGTACAAATTGTCCAAGCAAGCTTCTAGCACAGTACAGAGACATTAACTATAACAAAATACATTGACTTAATTAACATGATTGTAGCAAAAACAACCATAAAACTACAACACTTATCTGTCATGAGACAATAACTTCAAACACTAAGTTGTTGTTGACCCTTGTGTTCCAGCTTCATTTCCAACAATGACTGATGATTGTGAGTGGCTAGTAAACCTGGAGATCTATAAACCAGAAAATATACAAGTAAGCACACATAAGTGCAAGATAGTAAGCTCAACTAACTGCAATAATATAATAAGCACAAACCAAACACTTACATTGAGCTGGGTTCCACCACTGCAATAAGTGCCTCATTGGTTACTAATAAACGCACCAACTCCCGTTGGAATTGCTCTTCCCCTACCCCTACCAATGTTGCTAATGTTGCTACTTCCACCTCCTTTGCTGCCCACACTTCCAGTGACGGTACTTGCACCACCCTTGCCTCTCCCACCAGTTCTTCCAGTAACACCTCTACCTTGACCACCAGTATTGCCACCCACACCTCTAGCACCCCTACCCCCTATGGTAACTCTATCCACTTTGATAACCCTACCACCTTTGCATGTTCTAGTAGGTTGTGTAGTGGTATTAAGTACAACAGATGGAGTTGATGTTGCAGTTTGGCTCATAGCCCCTTCTTGTGGCCCAACTACTCTCTGTCTCTTGGATTGCTGAACTGTAGGGTATGTAGATGCTTCTTCATTTGGGGTTTTCTAAGGACATCTTCTTATGTTGTGGGTTGTTGACTTGCACACAGAACATTTCATTTAAATACCATGTTTGGTTAACTTACCAGGTTTCTTAGGATTCTCAAAGGGATCTTTGATTCTATTCTTCGTAGGTCTACCAGGACCTATCTTAATAGGAGGTGGGATCAAAGGATATTCAACCTTAGGCTAATATTTTTCACCTACACATGGTGGAATTGCCACTGCATATGACTTCAAGTAAGTTTCCTTTGTGTACCAATTCGCAACATAATCCTCAGCTTTTCTGTGGCAAAAGAATATGCATGAAACTGCATGAAAGCATGGTATTCCTGATAGATCCCAAACCCTACAAATACATGTCCTCTTTTCTAAGTCAATAAACACAACATCCATCAAATGATTGACTTGGAACACAGTGACACTAGATGGGACAACAGTGCACTCAATAGCTTTCTCTTTTGCCTCCTCTAACTTCTTTTGAATCCATTATCCCTTGATATTTTTCCATTTCCATTTTCTTCACAGCTAATCTCTGCATGAGGTTAGTCCTAATTTCCTCTAGCATACGCAGTAAGTGTTTTGTCCTAGAGTTTTTATAATGTAACCATTGAAAGTTTCAGCTAGGTCGTTATTGACTATGACATCTATATTGGTTTTTGTTTTCATAAAAGCCCTACAGAATATCTTAGGGTCATATTTTTTGAAAGCATCTACTGTTGCTGAACTTACTTTTTCCATTTTCCCAAGAACATCTACATGGTCCTCTGGACTGTAAGCTTTTATAGTTCTCCAAAAACGTTTCTTGAACTCATCTCCTATAAAATTCTAATTCCAGTGAGCATAGATGTGCCTGGCACAGTGTCTATATTCTGCACTTGGCAACACTTGCTTGACAGACGATAAAATGGACTGCAACAATGTTAACAGGTTACGTGAGTAACAATTAAAGGTAGCCAAAATAGATGATAAAACATGTAAGCAAAGGATAAATGTAAGGTTCAAACTGTGCTTCACTTCAGTCACGAATCAGGACCAATTGTTGTTATTTTCACCTTCTACTACATCCCAAGCAACAGGGGACATTTGATCATTCCCATCCCTACCTATGGCAACCAGCAACTTTCCACCCAAGAATGTCTTAAGGAAACATGCATCGACACATAAGACCCTTCTGCATCCCTGAATCCAACCTTGTGCAATCCCATCAAAGCAAACAGCAACCTCTTTAACACTGGAGGTGTTTTCTCATCATCAGTTACTAATACAAGCTTTGTGTCAGGGCTACTCTTTCTGATAGCCTCTAAGTATCTCCCCACCTTCAAGTAATGCTCTTGCATAGAGCCATGTAAAATGTGAGCATGGTATTTCACTTTATATGTCACAACCTTCTTGATATCTACCCTGAACACCCTCTTCACAGCCTCAACAACTTCTTTTGCTGGCCAATGTGTCCTTGCTTTGAAGACCTCCAAGAATTGCTTTGCCAACCAAGTGGACTTCAACTGCTTGTTTTTCTCCATGTTCCTTGTGCAACAATGTCCTTTATCCACACTTTTAAGCACAACGCAGTCACTGGCACTATCCCATGATGCATACAACCTGAAGCTATAACTTTTCAAGCACTTTACTTGAAGTCTTTGACCCCTATTCTTGTTACTTTGAGCTATGCTAAGGTTTCTCCCTTGGTGTACAGCAAACTTAGCCACAACAACTCTGAAAGCTTCTCTGTTTGGAAATCTTTGGCCAACTTTCCACTCAAAAGACTTCCTGTTTGTCCCTTCACCAACAACAAGTCTCCTAACACTCCTTTTTCTTAGAACGTCATCTACATCCTCACCTTCTTCTGGTGACTCTTCTTCATCTGAGGTATTAGCATAATCACTAACATAGCCACCTCCATTTCCACCGCCACTTGTGCCTGCTCCAATATCACCACCACCCTTCACCAACCCACTCTCAGCTTTTATGTGTAGTCTAACAGCTAGATCTAGAAGCTCTTTTGTTGTTTTTTCTTCCTTTCCCTAGCCTCAATCAACTCCTCATCACTATTATCATCATCTTCTGCTTCTAGATCATCAATGTCATCATCTTCAATATGTTCCTCACCTACAATATCTTCATTCTGTAATTCTGTTTCAACATCATCCACAATCTCGAACCCATCCTCTAGCTCATACAAAGTATCACTTTTTTACCCACCAATTAGGTCTTTGAATGGTATTGGACTATCAAGTATGATGTCATACCATTGTAAGTACTCCTCCTCATCTATAATCATATTCCACCTTTTATTTCAATAGTGTATTGGGTAGAAGTTTGTGTAGGAGGTTCTAGGTTAGTTTCATTATGATTTGTGGGACAAGTGTTTTGAACACTGGAGTGAGAAGTAGAGGGTTCAGTGGTATTTGGGTGGGATGCATTAACTGGTGAGGGTATATTTGATGGTTTTTTAAATCTGGGACTATTGCTTTATGGTGAAGTCACTTTTTTTCTTAGGTGTAACAATTCTTTTAGATGTGTTATGCTTAGCAATAAAGTTACAACCAAAATTTAGAGGAATTACTCAAAGCTTGTAAGCACATGAAATTTACAGTCTTTACACTCAAAAGATACAAAATTTCAGAATAATTACCATTTACACATTAATTTTTTGTTAATTTTTTCCTTTCAAAATTTCCATTACATATTAAATTCAGTTTTTTACATATGAAATTATTGTAAATTCACAGTCTTTAGGCACGAGATATAACAAAGTAAAGAAATTGAAGAAAAATATAGTAACTTTTTCCTTCCTTCGCAAGTCCTCATGCATCTGCTGCGAATTTTGTGCCATGTCTGTTAAATTGTGCTTTCTTCAAATTTTTGGAGCGAAATTGAATTCGCTAATGGCGACGCTCTTTCCTCTGCACTACTCACATCAATTGTTAATGTTGGAGATTGATTGCAATTTCAGAGAACTAAGAGAAAGAAGATAAGAACTTTCAGTGGGGTGAAGTAAAAAAAAAAAAAAAAAAACTTAAGTCAAAGTCATTAAAAAACATGAAAAAAGGGATAAAATTTACATTTCATTAAAAATTATGTGCAAGTCACATGTTCAAGGTTTACCTATTCTAGTAGGTTTCTAGGTTATATGGATCATTTTCGGAAGACGGGGGGTAATAGTTGGGATTATCGACGGATAATCAATAGTTTGGACTGTTAAAGGAAGAATGCTCATAGTTTAGACTATTTATTTTGTCAATTTTTTCCTTAAAATAAACAACACATGGTCATCTTAGAAAATGTGAAATTTTTGTTTTTATTTAGAAAATCTCAAAACAGGAGGTGACCACGTAGAATTTCCCTCAATAATATATGAATTTTTAGTTTCAATTATATAATAGAAATATTCAAACTATATATTCTCATGACATGGTATATGATTAAAGTTAATAGGAATTGAAATTGGCTCAAATGCTAAGTTTTTCCATCTTTCCTTGTTAAACTAGGGTTCAATTCCTACCCCCTAACATTTGCTTGGGATTTAAGGGGGAGTGGGGGAGTGGGGATTGGAATGTATATGGCTTGTGATGGACCTCTGGTTGGAGGCCCTGTACGAGAACAAACCCAAAGAATTTATTCTTACCTATTAAAATAATATATATATATATGATTAAAGTTAAAGAAAGAAATCAAGAATCGGATTAAAGATAAAATAATGCCAAACTTTTTGAAGAGAATCTGGAGGAAGGCATAAAGTGTAAAATTGAAATGAATATGAAGTAAGCCTGAATAACTAAAAGTAGGTAAAATTTATTGGAACATTAATATGACACAATCTGAAATTTGAATTTGAATGATAAACTCACACTAAGAGGTCTATTTCAAATGTCACGTTTCGCGATTCACAATTATCCCGAAAAGTTTAATGAAACAGAAAAGGAATGCCTACACACTTTTAAGTTTTAACACCACCCTTAACTAGAGATGGCAACCCAGTTTGGTTCTGGCCCTAGTCCGCTCAAATTCGAAGGAAAAAACCTGAGTCGAATTCGACAAAAAAGTAATCGGACTCCGTTTGAAAGTTCGACTAAGAGTCGGAGTATCGTCGAAGTCGGATCTCATAAAATAATCCGAATCCGACTCTAACTTTGACTTTGAGTCAATCAATCCTTTTTTTCTTATTAATGTTAATGTTTTATTTATGTATAATCTGACTTCGACTTTCAGTAAATTGTATTATATATGATTTTCCCATTGAAGAAATGATTGTTAAAAATAATAGTAATATTTAGATTATTGGTACTATATAAGATTTTCATATGAAATTCAGAATAAATAGTAATGATTAGATTATTATATTATAGAGGACTATTTCATTATTAAAAATGGACAGAATAATAATCCGGATCGGGTTCGGAGTCAGATTTTTCGATTTTTAAGTCGGATCGGATTCAGATGTTCGGATTTTAAGTCAAGTCAAATTTGAATTTTTGGAGTCGAAGTCGACTTTGATTTAAAATCCAACTTCTTGTACAGTCAGAGTCGGATTATGCATACTCTGATCCAAGTCCAACCCGTTGCCATTCGTAGCCTTAACAATCGTTCTATCACGCGTGTATGTATATATACATCAGATAATTGGAAAACAGAACAGAAATAAAGAAACATCTATCATTTCCAGATGGTAAAAATGAAAAGATATCATATGTACAAACTTGTCTTCTGTTCCTATAAATTTGATGACCAATAGTCTTATCTTTGAGAACATTCTTGCAGAATTGCTGGTATAGTGGAGCGTTCACTCGCTAAATTAATTGCAGGTATAGTGGGGTGTATCTTCGTCCATTTCATTTTAAAGAAAGAGTTCTGTGCTAGAGATGCAGGAGTTTCTCTAAAATCAATTGCCGAAGCCCATGTTTAAAATACTCAATAATTGGGTTGATCAGACTAAAATCCTCCAAGGTCATGCTTTACGGAAGGTCTGACGTTGCTGGATCAGAGGTTTTCAACAGTGGCTCCTTGTTTGCCTCATCAAGCTTAAGAGGATGACATATTGGCTTGCTACGATATAGCACATAGTGTTGTAACATGAACAAAAGATCAAAGAAGATAGACACCTGCAAGGGAATTCGACATTACAGAAGTGCAAGATTTCAAAAAACTACTTTTTACAACCAACTTTTTTAAAAGACTTTTAAAAAAATTCTTTCAAAAAATACCTTATATAACAAATTTCTATCAATATACTACTATTTTACAATTATATTTAATACTAATCAATAAATGACAATCGTCGTAAGTGATGTTGCCGATGGGGTAGCGAGAAACGAGAGAGGAAGAAAGAAAAGCAACTTATGATAAGTCAATTATTAGTTATTTAACCCATTAATGGTGAAATGGTAGTATTTTGAAAGAAATTTGTTATATAAGGTAGTTTTTTGAATGAAAAATTTTAAAAAGTAGTTTTTGAAAAAAAAATTGATTATGAAAGGTAGTTTTATGAAATTTTTCCTTAAAGTAAAGACATGTAACAACTAGGAAAGACGATAAATCAGATGGAACACATACAAGAGATAGTAAGGTCTTCCCTATATTTCCATAGAAATTCACCCAAGAACCTACAGACAGAGCAAATATTAATACATTTCTTGGCGACTTTAAGGAAATTAAATTACTTTTGCAAGAATATTTCCTGTTATAAAAAGCAATGCACCTTGATCAATAGACTGTGTAGCCATTTGTGCATAGTTCGTCACTCCTCCAAGAAAATCGAGTAAAATGTTCGCTATGCTAAATCCTTCTGTGCTTTTCCTGTAAAAGTTCATAAATGCCTATATTCCAGATAAAGAGATGCTCAGTGACTTTCTACAGAACACTTTTAATACTGAAGAATTCCAAGAAAGAGAGCAACTGGAAAGACAAGAATGGAGACTAAATGTGATGTACTAAAAGACCCCCTTTTCTAGAGATCTAAACAATTATACTCCCCTTGTTTTGAATCAAACCAAGTACTTCAGCCATTTCAATACATTTCAGAATTAACATATCACAGTTGAGATCAGAAGTAGCTACAATTAATCTTTTACTGTCGATGAATATGAAGTCATTTATTGGAATTAATTAAGACATTTTTAGAAGAATCCAACACTAACCTGGGGAATATATTTAATGACTGTCATGGTCACTTGAATAGTGCTGTAACATTGAAACAAAAAGGACTCATGTCAGGAATGAATCCAAGACATAAGAATCTGCATAAATTTATCATTCAATAATGCTTCTCAAATTTGGTCCACATCAAGAAAGGATATGGAATACAGGAGTAATTTAAGGTCTATTACGCTACTCATCCTCATAAGATAGGAGCCTTTAGCCTAAAAAACTATAAACCTTCAAAAACAATTCCTAGTGATTACACGGATACACTCTGCATCCAATAATGTTGTCCACGTCAGAATGTGTGCAGGACAGCATCCTTTTTCTATTGTAATGATTAGCTGCCAAAGGTGACAGTTGATAAAAATAGCTATCTAAGCATGCAGCACACAATAGCCAAAACATTCAACTGCGAAGGGGTTAGCTAAGAGTCAAGTTCATCCCTTTCTTTTACTTCCTTTTTTGACAATACTCATGCTATATAGGGAAAGGCTAAACCGAACTTGACAACCTATTTTTACATACCCATAATTCTTAGTATTAGAAACTGCCCTTGAGTTCAAAGAGGGGCATGCCTTTCGCTTGCATTTTGTGCTTAAGCTCCAAGAGCCCCAATCGGCTTAGAGCGCCTAGGCTTTAGAAACCCCATCACCTTTGAGTGCCTTCATCCTAGTTGAGTATCCATACAATGTTTCCACGACACACCAAACAAAGTATGAGCATTGTTGTCTTTATGTTGTTCACCTATTCCCTATAATTATCCAACCTTCTAATCCCCATTTACCCCATCTGACATAAAAATCCCATTAGGAGTCAGTTTGAAGTTTTTTTGAGTATTTACATGCAATATAAGCCTCTAACTTGTAGTTAGGCTCATTAGGAGTTGGCCCAGCATTCGACCTAAGTTCATCACAACACTTGAGATATTTGTTGGAGCTCTCATTTATCCCTCAATTTCATACAATTCAAAAACCAAGACGTGCAAAGTTCCATTGACTAATTTTTCGAGCTTGGTAAGCATTTTTTTTGCCTTTGATCTTCAAGATACAAGATCCATTATGTTCTAGTTGGCATGATCAAAGAACAAGCAACATGCCAATATCTACCCAGAATCGAGTATTTCTCCTTCGTTCCCATTAATATCGCACCTAGATCCTTACATCTCAACTAGTTAAAACCACCATCAAAATTCTTCACTGGCTTCTCATCGGACAATCAGCCTGGAATAAAAGCATTATTCTTGAGTGATATGGAACCCATAACTGATGTAGCCATTGCCTCTAGTCCTACTCCTTGGATATAATTTTACCTAGTATACAAGACTTAGTGACCCATGTCATACATGGGTAAAATTTGTTATATTGAGAATATATTTCTTTGTTTAAATTACTAATATAGTCCTAATTTTAATTTTTTTTTTTTAAATAATCATAATCAGTAATCAAATATTGGAATAGTTGATCGAAAATACAAATTATGAAGATATTATATTCTTATATGATTAGTAATATTAGCTATTTTCCATTTTATCTCAAAGTTTGGAATTTCTACAATTACATATAAGGGATCAACTATTTCGTTTAATAACAATTAACATAAATATGGAATGGGAAAACTTAATTAAGAGGTCAGATAAGATAGAATGGAGTGACTATATCCTCAGCTGAATGTAGAGTTTTAGCTCATATAGTCTTACCCTTGTCAATTGTCATAAAATTAAAGCTAACGTATACCGCAGAAAATATTAGCTGGGAGAAAAATTATTTACTTGAAGACAGTGATCAGCCAAAGCCAAGAATGGCTTGGCAAGGCAATAAGAACACATACTGCAGCAGCACCCCATGCAGCAAAAACAAGTAAGAAGGAAATCTTCGAGAACTTTTGGTTTCCACGCTTTAGATAAAAAAACGTACACAAAATTAGATTGATAACAAAAAGAAGATATGGCAGCAATATATAATTTAAAAAATCTACCATGAAAAATTAAACATGTAGAAGATGATGCAACTTACTTCATAGATACAGATCTGGAACAAAGTAAATGCTGTTAAAATAACAGCATGTATGGAGAATGCAACATCATTTGCAGCGACAGGAATCATCTGCAACATGATCAAAATGAAGGAAAAGAAAGATCACCTTGAGCCACCAAACATAGATTGATATAACATGTAAATGGCAAGAATAATTAATTACTACTCAGTCTACTCTATTCTATGTGAAACCTACATGAAAACTTAAAATTTCTTATGAATGACTATGACCATCATTTTAAATGATAGTACTAGAGTGCAGAGAATGGAGCTTCACAAGCTGTAATAAGGGTATAGGATGCAAAAATTGGAGAAGAACTAGATTTGGGCCCTCTCGCTCATATGGTATGTAAATGAGGGAGATGCTTAAACTTTAGGCAGCAATTTTCTCTAATATTTGGTCTTTGTTTTATAAACTCTCTGAAGAACGAATTAATCCCACACTTCACCTTCACTCACCTTGTATGTGTGGCTCAACTGCTCCATGTACACTCATAGAGGCATATTGTTATATTAGACAAACATTTATGTCCAGGGATGGATGTTGAAGTGGAACCCAGATCTTTACAGTAAGAGAGAAAAAGCTACCAGAAGTTCTATAAATAACCCATAGATCTAATCATCATGTAGTAACCATATAGAAGGGACCCAAAGTATTAAGATCAAATGAATTCAAACTTATTACACAATTAACCTAAAATACCACTGCCAGCCAAAGGGACGGAGAGGAAGGTCCAATATTTAATCAAGTTATCAAGTTAACTAGATCAAGAGCTTCACAGCAAGATTTTGGTTGCACACCACCTGGAAACTACAAAATGCTTGAGAACATGTCAGCACACATTCCCCTCACCAGAAGGAGAAGGCAAAAAATAAGGTAAGCTCTTGATCGCTAAACTAATCGACCAATCATCAATCTCCCAAGTTGGGGTATTCTAGCAGTCCAAATACATTTATTGGCCTGAAGTTAGCAGTTTAAAGATACTTATAAATACCCCACACTTACAGCACATATATATCTGCTCACATACCTCTACTAGCTAGATAAATCCTAATTTCCCTTACATTCTATGAAATTGCACTATAATTTTAGTTTATTCTTGTCATCTACCTATTTTGGATGTTTCACGCCTCCATTATAACCTACTGAACTTCTTTACTTAACGTCTTAAGGTGAAGTGATCTCCAAAAACCTTTTAAGGTCATCTCACATATGCTTGCCCTTGTGCACATGGTTATCGCCAAGCTCTTAGACACTCATTCATGGCTTGTTGTCATTTTGATCTGTATTATTTCATTGTGACAAGAAACAAGACCATTCTGGCACAAAGGTAATTGATCTTGTCACAGACATGAAGAAAACACATTACAGTTTTGATGTTCACCAATTATTGAATGCCAACCTATTCTTATAAGGACTAAGCTTCAGTTCTAAAGCATGAGTACATCTTGAAGTGCACTTACGTAATTCATATCAAACCACAAATATTTAGCCTAAATTAAAGGCTTCCAGTGTTTGTATCTACTTCCAAGTATATTACGGAGCACAACCTGAGAAAAAAGACATCTAACCCAAAAGACAGCATAAGTCGCCAAAGTTAAATATTTTTTATACTTGTCCTAATGAGGTGAGTACTTAAAGATTTTAGTAGCTCCAATGTAGAATTATGCACATACGGAAACCAACAAAATCTCCCTAGTCAATTTGTCATGGCCATGTGACAGTTCAACCACATTAAAAAGGCTCAAACCACCATGAGAAAGAGATCTCTAAATTCTAAACAAAGCACCAGAACTCGTTACTTCTCCCATAGATAGAATCCAAAGATAAATAGATAATCCAATCCACTCCCTTTTTTTGATCGAATAAGAAATGAACCACATCAAAGCCTAACCTCCTCAACAACACATCTGCACACTTGGGCATAGCTCTAAAGGCTCAAATCAAGAGGATAAGAAAAGTAAGGTTCCTAAGGAAGTGTTGCTTATGGCACTCCTTCATCTTATTATGGAACTCATATTAGTTCTTCCGTTATTTGGTTTTGAAGGGGCAGGAATAATTCTCTTTGGCTGAGGATTGTTTTGCCCATGGTGGAAAACATTTTCTTATTGCGTAAAAAATATGCTACATTTTCCACCTATCCCTTACCTTCCGCCATCTTTCCACTCTCCTTACCCTTCCATCCATTTCCCTTTCACCTATTATATGTAACTTTTTTTTATCGAGGAACCAAACAAAAAATATGAAGTTCAATAGTTAGACTCTATTTGGTTGGACGCAAAACATCTTCAATGTAAAATGATTTTTCATGAAAAAAAACATTTTCCCATGGAGAAGTGATGTGAGATCAAGCATCATAAGCTCAAGTACATTTAATTTGCTTTCTTAGGATTGTTGCATAGTTTTACTTTACTCTTACGGCCCGTTTGGAAGTCGTTAATAAATTGCGGTAATGGGAATGAATTTTAAGTGTAATTTTATTAGGGAAGTACCCTTAAAATCTCCATGTGTTGGCATTTTTTCTCCATGGGCAAGCAATCTCACCCCTAAACTTGTGTTTTTGTCTCCAAGTGGAAGCAATTTTCATTACCACTCATTACCACCTACAAGGTGGTATTGGATGGGAATGAAAATTCAAGAAGAAAAGTGGACACTTTAGGATAAATTAGCATTACCATGGGAATGGACAATGATATTTTTCACAAATTTACACACAAATTCATTCCCATTACCACCATTTATGACCAACTACCAAACGGGCCGTTAAAGTGAATGTTTTATATGTAACCAAAAATATGACTTTTATTGTTATTGTTAATTAAGTTAGTTATTTAGAGTAGTTTATTTAAGATTATGGCCGAAAATTAGGAAGGATGAGTAATGATTTTAGGCATGTTATTGTTTGTAAGATTTATGGAAAGTTTTGCAAAGCTTTCCTAAATCAAATGTTTCCTTAAGTTGTACTAGATTCTAGGCTAGTTTTAAGGAGAAACTTTCATTAAGTTGTGCTAGATTCTAAGCTAGTTTTAAGGGAAAACTTTCCTTTTGCTTTGTCTAGTAATTTCGGCCCTATGCTTGCTTGGTGAGCAAGGTTTTCTTGTTCATCTTCTATAAATAATACATGCCTAGTCCTATGAGGCTAATAAAGAGGTGATTGATTGAAATTTCGGACTTCTTGTCTTTGTAAGGATTGGACGTACTTTTCCAAGACTTTATTGTTTGAGGAAGTAAACCTTAACACAAGAACCTTAGTATTAGGGGAGTGAAACTTAAAACTAAGCGAGATTCGAGTAAGTTAGTGAGTGAAGCTATTAAACCTAATCTCAAAACACCACTAATTCGAACCCTTCGTGAGTGAAGCCTAGGTATTAAAGTTAGAACCCTTAGGGAATCATAAGTGAGTGAAGCTTGTGAGGAACTAAGCTAGATTACATTCACGGAATCATATCAACAAGATAATTGTAAATTAGTTTTCCTTTATCTACTTCATTGTATGCAAAGTTAGAGAGAAAAGAAAGAATAAAAAATGGAAAGGGAAGATGAATGTGACTAAGGCTCCAATTTGTTTTGGAGAAAAACGTTTTCTAGGAAAACGATTTTTTCCCGTTTTTTGTTGTTTCGTTAAACAAGGGATTTGAAAAGGAAAAATAAGGTGAAAAAAAGTTTTACATCCCTTTGTAAATATGTTCCTCTAAAATTTGAACGAAAACTATTTTCCTTCGGTCTCTCATCGTATGATATAATCAGTTTTATTTGATATAGTTAGTATTTGTATGATATAATCATCTCTTGTATAATGAGTCTTTGTACAATTGATGTATAATGGAATAGCTTAATTTCTCTTAGAAACGCAACTTGTAAAATACTCCTAGTTCTATTAGGAGTATTGGTAACTTTCCTAGTTCTTAAATCAAGAGAACCTTTTTATTTTTAGTAACAATTTGTCCATAAATAACAAAAACAGTTCGAAATAGCAAAGAATATCACATCAACAATAGCCAATTTCTCATGTAGTTAGTTTCCGTATGATATAGTTGGATTTTTGTGAATAAGGTCCACACAAGAGTTTCTAAAATATGAATCGATTTATTGGTAATATGGACAAAATGACAAGGAGAGAGAAAGACAAAGAGAGATTACCTCGCCAATGCCATACTTGTCGCGGTACTGCCTCTGAACAACTGAGCTGAAGTAAAGTGTCGCGTTGTATATGAGATACGTACTATGCTTCGTCAAATTCAGCACCACAAAATCAAAATTCAACCCCACAACACTGCACCAGCAAAATGAAAATATACAAAAATAATCAACGAAAACCACGAAAAAAACTCCATGATTAATCAAGGTTCAAAGACTCAAAATAGCAAATTCTCAAATGAGACGATGTCACAGTATAACCGTCTCCCAATTTACTATTTGTTCACTCACTTATCTCCAGAAAATATCACTACAACCCTTGAACAATCAAATCTTTCTCAACCAATTAAAATATTTTTCATTAATCTCCTCCAAACTTCCCCTATTTTTCGGGGTTGTATTGCCACGTCGCCGAATGGCAGAAAGTAAAGTAAGACGTGTTGAAGATACCTTTTACGGCGGAAATTGAGGATAAGTTGGGGATAGAAACTGATAGACCAAGAGAAGAAAGCGATCCATCCGAAAGTCTGGTATATGATTTCCAACGGATATGAATTCCACTGTGTTCCCATAGATTCTTGCTTTTTCTCTCTCTATTTGTGTTTTTTAAAGGATGGCAGAAGAAAGGATCATTTCTGGTAATTTTAACAGTTTTAACTTGGCCCACTACGCCACTACTTAGAAAAGCGTGCAAGTCTGCAATTCAATAAGGACCTGGACGCCTATGCGGGATCATTCAATTTGACTATTTTTCTGGATTTTTCTAACAGTCGAACAAAGGCGGGTAACCCGAGTTTAATCATTCGTGGTTGGGCTTGGGTCCCAAATTAGAGTCAAGTTAGCGTCTCAATTTTTTTTTTTGACAGGAAGAAAACTAATTTCATTTATAAGAGATAGTCAAACGGCACTTACAATCAATTCCTGAAAAATCGAAATTTTAACATAGGTATATAACACCTTAGAACTAGATACATCGCAGATTTGATAAAAAAATAGCCTTAATAAAAAAACTTCATCTGAAGCAATACAATCTGTGAGTTCACCCTGATTCGGCTTAACTTCCGCTGATGCATAGTCGTTTGGGTAAAAATACTTCCGTGGTCTTCTAGATTCTTACAGAGAATAGTGACTGTTTGATCTTCCTTCTTCATTAGACGAACAAAAAAAGAAATGGAACATCCTAAAATAAATACCATCTTAATGATGGAATATATTTATTCGAAGCAATTAAAAAGGTTTTTGGGGCTTACCACCGGTACGAACACCAGTGGAAGCCCCTACAAAGATTCACAATTGAGACCAAGAAGAAAAGTGGTGAAAAAACAAAGAGAAAGAAGAAAGAATGAAGGAAAAACCTTCAAAAAAGAAGAAAAACCTAGCGATGGAGGCTAGGAAAAAATACTCCCAAGGAGAAACCCTAGAGAGAAAAAATCCTCCCAAGGAGAAACCCTAAAGGGAACCCGAATATTTCCAAGTTAGCGTCTCAATAACATAGTGTTTGTTTGTTGTTCACACGATCTCCTAGATATATATTTGACTTCTAATTTTGTATTAATAAAAAATATAAAAAAATTGATATTATGAAAATACACATCGAGACTAACCTAACAAAATCTTCAATGAGTGTATTTTTTGTATATATCGATGATAATATTTGGTCAAATATTTTAAAGTTTCACCCTCAAGAGAGAGAAAAACACACTATATTATCGAACAGAGAGAGTCTCTATAATATTTATAAACTCTTGAAAACTTTCATGTCCATTATTTTTTACCAATATATCCCTAACTAGAAAATAAAACTACAACACATACCTACCACGCTATTAGTTAAAAAAATAAAAATAAAGGAGAAAACTGATCTGAGAAACTGTAAAGCAGTTACCACTCATCCTTCAATTTCGAAAGCATAGCGTGCATATAAGGCTGGTTACAATGGATGAAAGAAGCGCCCTGACCTTTTAGAAGAGAAATGATAAATTACTAACCAATTCCCTATCCAGGGTAAATTCGTAAATTCACATTTTTCAAAAATAAAACCTTTTAAAATGGCCAATAGTTGATCTAAAATTTTGAATCATTAATTAATTTAATATTTTTATCTCTCACTCATGATCTATTAGTACTTTTTATGGTTTATGTACGACAAATAACTACATGAACCAGAGTGCACATAGAGTTATGTCCGTCCATCCTAAAACGGAAGTTTTTTAAAATAAAACGCAAGATACAATCAAAACACAATATTCTAACTGTTCAAGGTTAACAAGCAAGATTTTAAAAAAAATCCTCCTAAATTAACTCACACAGTGTAAAAGTTTTATTGGTCAAAATAAAAAATAATCCAAACTAAATCATCATGATTCATGTAGATGGATTAAGCATGATATACATACGGATGCAAAGAAAAGGTTGGAAGCATTTAACAAGACTTGTGAGCAAGTAAAGGCTAGACTTTAGAAGATGAACATCCAATACAAGATAAGGCTAACAAATGGCGCAAACAACATAGATCCAAAGTTGGTGATCTTATGTGGATACATTTGAGGAAGGATAGGTTCCCTAGCAAAAGGAAGAACAAGCTCATGTCTCGAGCAGATGGTCCATTTGAGGTAATTGGAGTCATTGGAGATAGTGCTTATAAGATAGACGTGCCAGATGAGTTTGGAAATGTGAGTGCTACTTTCAATGTGGGTGATTTGTCTCCTTACTATGATGATGAGAATTTGAGGAAAATTCTTTTGTGGAGGGGGAGAATGATATGGATGCAAAGGCACTTGTTATACATGAGCCTATTGACTTGATCATGGACACTCTAGGGTTTGAACTCAAGGGAAATAATCAAGTCTTGGCATGTGTGGTGACATGGACCATGGAAGGTGGCCTGGGAATGGAGTAAAGAGGAGCCCTAGTTCTGTTAGGATTGCTATATATATATATATATATATATATATATATAAAGATGTAATGTACATGTTATCTTAGGCGTGTGATTATAGGATAGGATTAGCTTAGTTCTTATCGTGTTGTTAGTTTAATTCTTATCCTAGTTTTATTCTTATCTTTAGTCGAACTTGTACCCTATGTAAGGGGCGTTTTATTTCATTAATAATACATAGAATTTATTTGTGTTTTAAACATACTTGTGATTATTGTTTTGCTTAAGAGCTTAACTAATCAAACCATTAAAGACGTTTTAGGATTGTTAAGTTTAGTGCTAAACATCTTAATTTCAGGAGTGATTTTAAGAAGTGATTAGATTCTTGTATTCAAGCTTCAGGAGTGATCTTGGATCAAGAAATGTCCCCTTTGTTCGACTAATATCATTGAGTTGTTCGAATTCTTGGAGTTAATTCTTCAAGATTCTTATTCATCCTTGATTATTAAGCTATTTGGTTTAGTAATCATATCAATAATATAGACAGTAAGAAACATAAAATAAATGATTCAAACCCTACATACCTATGGCATTGTCGATTAGGCCACATAAGTTCAAAGCGTGTTGAGAAGATTCATAGACATGGAATTCTCAAATCATTTGATACTTATGAGTTTTGCTTGATGGAGAAGATGACAAAGTCTCCCTTCGCGGGTTCAAGTGAAAGGGCCAATGACCTTTTATCCCTCATACATACGGATGTATGCGAACCTATGAGCTTGTCGGCTAGGGGCCGGTATAGTTACTTCATTACTTTTACTGATGATGTAAGCAGATTTGGATTTGTTTACCTTATACGACATAAGTCGGAATCTTTTGAAAGATTTAAGGAATTCCAGAATGAAGTGCAAAACCAACTTGGGAAGAAAAGTAAGGCACTATGATCCGATCGTGGTAGTGAATATTTATCTCAAGAATTTGGTGGTCATTTAAAGGATTGTTGTAATCCCCCACAATTTTAAAGGATTTTCATAAATATATTAAAGTATTTATGTAGTCATATTTAAATCCAAATGAGTTTGGAAAATGATTTGACTTTAAAAACGGTTAACTATTTTAAAAGTCAACTAAAAATATTTTTCATAGCTTAATAAAATTTGTAATGTTTTAATTAAGCATGTTTTAATAAGAGTTTTATTTATTAAAAGCATATTTGAAAAGAAAGCTTAATGGAATCGAAAGCCCAAAAGTGAAAAAGGGAAAGGATTATTTGATGACTAAAGTCCTAATGAGCCCATCTTATTAGTCATCAAAGTTTTATTTATTAAAATATCTTTTTCTAAGCCCAAAAGGAAAAGCCTCTATTTAAATATCCTAAAAACCCAAAATTTTACCCTACACACTTTATTTCTCTCTCCTCTTCCACGTGACATTCTTTCTTTCTCTCTCACCCGGGGCCCTTCTTGTTCTCTCTCCTCTTTGTGCGTGTTCTTCATATTTTCTCTCAAAAGCTTGTTTCTTCTTCGCTAAGTAACATTTCTTGTTGAACAAGAAACGTCACAAATCTTTCTTTGAGCCAAGAACTTGCTGCCGCCAGTCCTGTTCGGTCCTTGCTGCTGTTCGGCCCTTCCTTTCCTCCTTGTTGTGGTTGTTTTTCTTTTCTTCTTCTCTAAGATTCCATTAAAGTATTAGTTTTTATATTATTTTATTATTTATTTAGCATGTTCATGATTTAAATTATTGTTTATATGCTTAAAAATATTTCGGCTATCATATGAATATTTATAATAAATTCCAGATTTTATTATATTAAGTTATTTTCAGTTTTTATTAAGAAAGTTATAGTTTTTAGGGTTTTAATCACTAGAAACTATATTTATAAAATATAAATCATGAGATTTGGTTAGCATATAATTTTATATGTATTAAATATATTTTCAGAAGATTTATAAAATTTTATGAATGCTGTAATTTCAGAAAATAAGTATTTTAAGGGTTTTAAACGATTTTTAATCACTAGAATAGTTGTACTATACTAGGGATTAAAAATAACGAAAGTTTAATACGTAAAAACGATTTTAAAACACGTTTAAGGGGTTTGGGTCATTTTTAAAGTTGCTGTAAATTTTTAGTTCAAGGTATTTATTTCATTATTTTATTTTCTAGGCGGAGAATTCGTAGTGGGAGACTTTTAGAGCGTAAAGTGGCCTACAGAATTGTTTATACAAGGTACGTACATTGTCTACGTGCTACATGATTTAGAAACATGCTTTAAGGATGTTTTATTTCTTAGTATCATGTATAGGACTCTGTTGTTCATATATATGATTTATTGGAATTGTTTTACATGTTATTTGCCTGTGTACTACATGTAAACTAGAAGTATTTATGAGTATTGATGTTTGTATGGAAGTTTGATGCAAGCAGATAAGTTCAGTTTATGTATTAATTCGTGAGTGAATTAATGTAAGTAAGATTGAATCATGTGTTACATGGATTCTTGAGTATTATCTATTTATCTTATAAGAACTGTGGATCTTATTTGGTAAGTACAAGTTATACCTATATAAAGGTAAGGAATTTTGTTATGATTGTGTGATTATGAATTGTGTGTTATTTGCTTGTTGTGGTGTCAACACAAGTAATAAAATATATTCGACGTAAAGTGGAACGAGAATAGAGTATAGACTTTAGACTGGTGCACGTCTAGAGTTGGACATAAGGGTTGGGATTATGGTGAGCGTGCCATAGCTTTTCTAGGAATTGGTTGATCACCATCCCTCTTTTATTTCAAAGGTTCCTCGATATCGCAGGTCACTCTGAAATGCGGAGTTGCGCCCCCATTTCATCTTAGTAGGCAAGACAACTCGTCCTAATAACTATTCCATTTAAGTGTTAAAAAGTTAGTTTAAGTTTAGTTCAGTAGAAGTTGTCTGCAGATTATTATTTACTTATATTATTATTTATTCCTGCAAGTTATTTTTGTAGTATCATGTTTAGGATTATGTATGTCTGATATGGAGTACTCAGCTTTGCTGATTACGTGCTTGTCTGTGTTTGTGATCATGGCTTTGCCTATTGGTCCTGTGGTGATCCTTCGGGGGAGCAGAGTTGAGACGGCATTGACATTACAGGTTCGAAGATGCATATCATTGGGGAATCTGGAATGGAGAGGCTCTTGTATTACTAGAACCATTTAAGTTGTTTTCATAGGAGTTATGTTTCAGACAATAGTTTTAAGTTGGTGTGTTTAGTTCTGACAATTGTTTTTGGTTTCATAAGTTTTAATAAAGTTGATTTTTAATAAGTTGTTTTCCGCTGCAAAATTCTGAGTAAGCCGATACGTTATCACACGGGCGATAATGCCTGGGTATTTCTCTAAGGTTTATTATAAAAGTGTTTTCTAGAAAAAGAGAATTATCGGGGTGTTACAAAGTGGTATCTGGGAGCTTTAGGTTAGTTTAAGACTTATAGGTGCCTAACTAACTAGCTTATTAAGTGACTTTAGCTTATTAAGTTACCTAGCTTATTGGTTATTTGGAGGAAACCTTAGTATTGCTCCTACGTTTTATTTCGAATTTTTTTTTAACACCAATTTTTCGGAAGAATTAGGGGTTCGAAATTTTGAGTTTTCGGCGAAAAAAAAAAATTCGAAAAAGTGCCGAGTCTGAAAAAAAAAAAAAAAAAATTTTCGAGTGAAGATTTTTTTTTTCGAGTGACCAGGTGGTCCAAAATTTTTTTTTATTTCGAAAAGTTATTTTCAGGCACTGGAGTAATCTTAATTATAAAAGTGTCTGCATTATTTTTTCATGCCTTTAAGGTTTGTAGTATTGCATTGTGAGAATGGGTAGTATAAGAAGGGCATATAGGATAGAAACATTATATGTCTGCATCAGGAAGTTAGTTCAGCATCATTATTATTTTTCTTCCTTGCAAATCTGCACATTATCATTTTTTTGTAATGATGCATTATTATTATTATACTTCCCTGCTATTGATGCATAAATATTTTTCTTCCCTGCTAACCGTTATATCCTTCTTGCCTGCTAAGGTGTTATATTCTTCATGCCTTTGTTTTTGTTTACCCTAATGATTTTTGTGGGAACACGTTAGAGAGAGTTCTAAGACATTATAGGTTTATCTGTTGTAGATCTCTAACAATGTCTGCCAGGCAAGTTAATAGAATTGTCGAGCAAGTTAATAGAGTAGGAAGCTATCATAACTCAATTGTATTGAGTGATGATGAGAATGTTCGATGTCATGAGCCTTGAAGTTATAGTTACCCTAGCTTAGAGAGCATTATGCATTATGTGTTAAAAGTAGGCATCCCTGTTAGCGATATAAGAAGTAATTCAAGATTTTGATCATACTAGAGTGCAAACCTGAAAGGACATCTACAATGTTATTTGGAGACCTTTATTTGAGCGATGTGAATGTTTTAGAGATGGATGAAAATGGACATCATCCCAAAAGGATTTGAAGATATACTAGATCTAGGAATTCAAGTTATTATCGTTACTATTATTACTATTATAGTGAGGACTTTGGAGACTTTGGAGATGAAATGTTTACTCCGTGAAGGTATAAAGGAAATAAGGGATAGGAAAGACAGTGTAATTCCATAGAGTATTTATTTATGGTTTAAGATTAATTGTTGGAAAGTAGTCAAGCTATAATGGTTTAAATTTCCTTATTCTGATATTGTTGAGGAATAAGTTGGTTATTTTGGATTGGGAGAATATTCTTATTATCGATTGAGGAATAGAAGTTATTATTTCTTTATATGAGTGAATAAGAATTTATTCTGGGCACGTGATGGGAAAATTTTTATTATTATTTTTCATTATGTGATTATATTCTTGCTTGCTTATTTCTATTTGCACGTTGATGCGAATATATTTTCCATGGTTGATTATGTGATTATTAGAGAACACTTCTTGTTGAAAACTTAGTGGAATTGTTTGTTGATGCGATCTTTAATGATCAAATCAAATGTTGCCTTATTAGATGGACATGTAAGTTATGCTGGAACCCAAAGTGAATTACGTTAGTTTCAGTCGCGAAGTAGAGTGTCAAACAACAATGATGCCTTAATTAGCTTTCGTTATTCGCCTATTGGCAGAGATTTCGACTCGAAAGAGTTGAGAGTCCCGATTTTGATGGGGACATGTTTGAGAGACTAGCTAAGACTAAACCATCATACCTTAAGGGGTAAGCTGACCCTATCCTCTTAGAGAGTCGGATTAGGGCGTTTTAAAAGATTTTTGGGGCTGTGAACTGTCCTGAGAGTGTGAAAGTAGGTCAAGTTATACTGTATCTGAAAGATGAGACTGACTTATAGTAGAAAGAGAATGAGACTAGACTCAGTATTATGAAAGAGTTTATTTGGGAATCCTTTATTGCTGCTTTAGAGGAAAATTTTACCCTGCTTTTATGAGGAAACTAAAGGCCTAAGAGTTTATCAATCTTAGGATGGAGAGCATGACCATCTCTAAGTATTATAGAAAGTTCATAGCTAGGTTAATTTGCATTTGAGGTAATAGCCATTGAGGAGTTAAAGGCTCAATGAGTTGAGCAAGCTTTGATTGAGGAAATTCGATTGGGTTTAGTAGATTTTGAAGTGTTTGATTTGTCCATTAGTATACCTACTAGAGGGATCATAAGGTGTACCAAATTGTTCAGAAATTTGCCTTTAAAGATAGGAGACTTTGTAGTTCCATATGACTTAATGGAATTTAATTTGGGAGACTTAGATGTGATTCTTGGGATGAACTGGTTGAGTCTTTACAAGGCCAATATCAATTGTGAGATTCAAAAGGTGGAGCTGAGAAACCCATTGGGAAAATTGACTTCACATAGACGTTTTGGGAAACCCAAGAAGTTTGGAGTGATCTCTGCTATGCAAGTGCAGAAGTTGATGAGAAAGGGGTGTGAGCTATTCTTCTGTAGCGTGCAGGATGTTAGTAAGGAAGCTGAACTGAAACTTGAGGATGTTCCAATAGTGAATGAGTTTATGGACGTATTTCCGAGTGAAATTTCAGGTATGCCGCCTGCAAGAGCCGTTGAGTTTACCATAGACTTAGTTCCTGGAACTGCACCTATTGTAACACCCCCAAAATCCACGCGCGCCTACCACTGCTGCGTCGCGTCGACCTCGGGGGCGTTACCGCCGCGATGGAACGCAAGGCATAATAAGGGTTAACGATAACTTAAAACATTAACTTGAAAAACTAAAATGCAGCGGAATTAAAAATATAAATACAACTCGGGAATCATCAATGACCCCTTTCATTCAAACCACAAACCATATATAAGTCTTAGAAAAAACCAATAATACTTATTTCAAAATGCTTTAAATGTAAATACCCAAGCCTAGTCCCCGTATGCTCGAGATTATGCAGCAGCACCAGCACACCTAGTCTGCTCCCCATTGCAGCATCAATGGTTCATCGCAGTTCATCAAACACATAATAACACACAATCAGCCATGCTGAGTACGTAATGAACCATTGAATACATGTAAACATAAATGATGCACACATGAACAATCTTAAGCATGATGCTACACTATGTTACATCCTTTAACCTTTAATCTTTAATCTTTAATTGGCATCGAACGGGCACCGTCATCTTACTAGAATCATACGGGCTACAGAATCCTTAACAGACACTAGGTCTGTTAGATGAAATGCAAATACGGTTTCGAGCCGTCTCACACCCATCACCTTAGTATGCATACCCCCAAGATCGAACGGAACCTTCCGCCTACTTGAGTGTCAAAAATATAAGGACACTACTGTCGTCACAGTAGGCCTGCGTCGGAGCGTAGGACAAGTCCCACACTCCCCCCATTGTCCATCACTTGTAGGGAGTCCAGCTACAAGATATTGCCATAATTCATTTAATATTAACCATTCATTTCATAACCACATATCGTATCTCTTGTAACACTCTTGTTACACTATGGATACATAGAATCAATTACCTGTTCTCTTCATTAAAATGCTCAAATCGTATCTCTTGTAACAACCTTGTTACACTATGGATACATAGAATCATTTACCTGTCCTCTTATGCTCAAATCATATCTCTTGTAACAACCTTGTTACACTATGGATAGATTAAAAATGCTCTTTGAAATACTACGATAGAATTACGCATTCCCATGCAACATATCAATTTCAATTACAAATGTCTAACCAGACAATCTCAATCAATCAAACATTCCCTATCATGCTTCTAGGTTCCAATAACATAGATTGCAACCTAATCATGATACTAATACTTGGGATTAAACTGGTACGCGTACGTACCTTGTAACGGAGAATTTTCGCTGTCTTAATCGAACGTTCCGCTTATGAAATTGGGACCTAAACCGTTAAATAAAAGCTTTAGTGCTACGTCGTTGGTAATATTAACAACTACTACGTAACTAAGACTATACGGTTTAATAATTCGACGTAAACGATAAATAAACCCCTTGTTTAAGAATTTTCGTTACTTTTCTTATTATAAAGAGTTTAACGTCTTTTATGAGTCAAATCTAGTGAACATATTAATATTAGTTAGTGTCATTAGTCCACTATCTTTACCAAACCAGTTAAATAATAAGTCCAACCATGTTTTATGTCCAAAATCTTATGTCCAACACTCTTAGGTCCAATCCAGTATTATGTCCGAATGTCAGATCCGCAATTATACTCAGATCAGTAAAATAAACTCATTAACTTGAATTATAATTTAACATAATTATGAAAACATAATTTATAATTAAACTTATAATAATATTCAATATATAAAATGTTTTATACCGTTAAGCTCGCCGGAAATTAAGTTCCGACGACCGATTTCCGGCAACGGCACACAACTTCGTCGTACAGCCCCGCCTGGCTCGCACCGCACCTCGCACACACACCTGCGCACACTTGGTCGAGTTCGTCACGCAGCACTCGAACACCCTCGCACAGATCGCACCACCCTCGTCGCACCAAATCTCTCGCAACCGCAACCCTCTCGTCGCACACAACCCCACTTCGCACAGCTTGCTCGTTCGCACCCTCGACTGCACTCACTCGCACAACACTCGCACTACACCCTCGCGCACTGACTCGAGACCCACGCCCAACTCTCGCTCGCACACGCTGCAGCGCTACTCGTCGCACAACGCGACGAGGATCCGAGAAGGCGCGGCGAGGGAGACGAGGACAGGGAAGGACAGATAGAGAGGATAGCAACGAGAGAGAAGAGGAGAGCAGCGAGAGAAGAGGAAAGCAGCAAAGAGGAGAGAGAAAAATGGGAGATGACGGCTGAGGGAGGAAGGTGAGGATTTTAGGGTTTCTAAATTATTCTCCTCTTCTTTTCCTTTTATAACCTTCTAAAAGTGGTAACTCTAGATCGAGTAAACTCGGCTTAACTTTTATAAATCCAAAATTAACACAACCGACTCATATTATTATTATTATTATATTCTTATTATTCTGTAAATAATATTAAAATACCTTTTTATTAACTTCTTAATTTTCTTAATTATTACGAATTAATTCTCAAAATACGGAGTATTACAGGCTTTCCCCCTTAAAAGAAGTTTCGTCCCGAAACTTGGAGGTAGCCAGTCTTAACGACGATCTTTTGCACTTCTAAGTCCCAAAATTTCATAAGCGTTTTCTAACGTTCGCACAACAGATCAGCAATAACTACAAATGACTATAATAATTAACATACTTTAGGGTGAAAGCGCGAAATTCTATCGCATTCTTCCCCCCTTAAAAGAAAAGTTACGTCCCCGTAACTCACGTACCTCTTGAAAAAGCTCAGGGTACTTCAGACGCATTGCATCTTCGGCTTCCCAGGTGGCTTCTTCAGTATTTTGATTTCTCCACAACACTTTGACAATTCTGATGTCCTTATTCCTCGTACTACGCACTTTGCGGTCTAGATTTGGACAGGTTTCTCCTCATAGGATAAGGTTCGTCTATTTCGACATTTTCGGTTCAAGTACATGTGACTCATCCGGTACGTATCTCCGGAGTTGGGATACGTGAAACACATTATGGACCCTTTCTAAGTTATTGGGCAAATCTAGGCGATAAGCGACTTTGCCTACTCTCGCCAGAATCTCATATGGTCCTATGAATTTAGGGCTTAACTTCCCCTTTTTCCCGAATCGCATCACTCCTTTCATTGGAGACACCTTAAGCAATACTTTTTCCCCGACTTCGTAATTCTCATCCCTTCGCTTCTGATCCGCATAGGATTTCTGCCTGTCCTGTGCAGCCTTAATCTTTTCTTGAATGAATCGCACCTGATCCACTGTCTCCTGAATCATCTCAGGTCCTAACACCACAGTCTCACTAATGTCGTTCCAACAAAAGGGCTACGACACTTTCTCCCATATAGTGCTTCAAATGGTGCCATCTTAATACTAGCATGGTAGCTGTTGTTGTATGAGAATTCTATGAGGTCCAAATGGTCTTCCCATGATCCTTGGTATTCTAAGGCACAGCTCTCAACATGTCCTCTAAGGTCTGAATAGTTCTTTCGGTTTGACCGTCTGTAGCTGGGTGAAAAGCTGTACTCATCAATAGCTCACTACCAAAAGCTTCCTGAACCTTTTTCCAGAAATTCGAAAGGAATCGCGAATCTCTATCTGATACTATACTCGTGGGTACTCCATGCAATCGAATGACATTTTTCACATAGGCCTTGGCTAAGGCTTCCATACTCCACGTATCTTTCATAGGTATGAACCTTGCTGTTTTGGTTAGTCTATCCACTATCACCCATATGGTATTATTGCCTCCCCGACTCCTAGGTAAGGCTACAACAAATCCATGGATAGAGTCCCATTTCCATGTCGGAATGTCTAAAGGTTGAATCTTTCCTTGAGGTCTCTTGTGTTCACTTTTGACTTTCTGGCACGTTAGACATTTTGAAACAAATTCAGCTACTGCTCTTTTCATCCCAGGCCACCAAAACATCTTCTTGAGGTCCTTATATAACTTACTCCCCCTGGGTGGACGGAATAAGTCGTGTTATGACCCTCACCCATTATCTTTTGTTTCAATTCTTCACATTTTGTGGCACACACCACCTACCCTTATATCTTATGCTTCCATCCTCATGGATCGCAAACCCTTCTGCTTTTCCCTCCTTAAGCTTTGCTTTGACTCGCTCAAGCTTCACATCCCCAGGTTGACTCTCTCTTATTTCGTCTAGAAAGTTGGGCTCGATGGTTAAGGCACTCAGCAATCTTTCTACCTCCCCTTCATGAACAACTTCTATCTGGAGTCTAGAAAACTCCTCACAAAGTTTGTCGGCAACGACTAATGTATTCAGGCTATGGCTAGACTTGCGACTTAACGCATCAGCAACGACGTTGGCTTTACCCTCATGGTACTGGATGTCTAAGTCATAGTCCTTGATGAGCTCTAACCATCTGCGCTGTCTCATGTTAAGGTCTTTCTGGGTGAAGATGTATTTGAGGCTTTTGTGATCAGTGAAGATTCGACAAGTCACCCGTAAAGGTAGTGTCTCCAGATTTTTAGGGCAAACACTATTGCGGCCAATTCTAAGTCGTGTGTTGGGTAATTGACTTCATATGGCTTCAACTGCCGAGACGCATAAGCTATGACCTTCCCATTTTGCATAAGAACACAACCCAACCCATTCTTGGACGCATCCTATAACATCATATCCCTCATTCCCATTAGGCAAGGTTAGGACAGGGGCTGATGTTAACCTTTCTTTGAGCGTTTGAAAGGCTTTCTCACTGTCCTCATTCCAGTTAAACCTACAATCCTTCTTCATCAAACGGGTCATGGGCTTTGCTATTTTGGAGAAGTCTTTCACAAATCTCCTATAGTAACCGGCTAAACCCAAGAAACTTCTTATGTCTGTGACATTCTTTGGAGTAGGCCATTCACTCACGGCTTTGATCTTTGCAGGATCGACTGACACACCCTCCTTGGAGACAAAGTGACCCAAAAATGACACTCTTTCCAACCAAAATTCACATTCGAAAACTTCGCATATAGTTGGTTGTCCCTAAGTGTCTGCAAAATGACTCTCAAATGACCCTCATGTCCTCCTTGCTCCTAGAATAGATCAGTATATCGTCTATGAACACAACGACAAATTTGTCGAGGTAGGGTCGAAAGATCCTATTCATAAGATCCATGAAAACTGCAGGTGCATTAGATAACCCAAAAGGCATTACCGTAAACTCATAGTGGCCATATCTAGTCCTGAAAGCAGTCTTAGGTATATCATGATCAACAATCCTCAATTGATGGTAACCTGACCTTAATCTATTTTGGAGAACATCCCGCACCCTGAAGTTGGTCGAACAAGTCATCAATCCTAGGCAATGGGTACTTGTTTTTCACAGTGACATTGTTCAACTCCCGATAGTCTATACACAACCTCAAACTACCATCCTTCTTTTTCACAAATAAGACAGGTGCTCCCCATGGTGACATGCTAGGTCTAATATACCCTTTGTCAAGTAGTTCCTCCAACTGGTTTTTCAACTCTTCATTTCTGCTGGAGCCATTCGATATGGGGCTTTCGAAATTGGTCCAGTCCCAGGTACTAGGTCAACGGTGAACTCTACATCTCTCCTTGGTGGCATACCAGGTATATCTTCAGGAAAAACATCCTGAACTCTCGGACTACTGGCACATCCTCAGGTCTTAACGGATCATCCTCAATTCTTCTCACCGAACACATAAATAGAGGCCATCCCTTGTCTACATAGTTCTTAAGTTGTAAGGCATTGATCACCTTAATTCCGGTTCTCGAGGTATTCTCCTATATGACACTCTTTTTCCCGAAGGATCTCTCAGTTCCACTTTCTGCGCATCGCAGTCTATCTTAGCCATGTACTTTCCAAGCCAATCCATCCCCAAAATAATGTCTAGGTTTGATAAGTTAAACTCTATCAGGTCAGAAGGAAAGAAACTCTCTCCTATTTTCAGTGGCACTTTTAGAAATCTTTTAGAGCAATTAACAGTCTCCCAGACGGAATGACTATAGGCATAGAAATCGACTCAGACTCGATCAATGTTAAAGTCCTAACAGTTGAATGGGCAATAAATGACAATGATGCTCCAGAATCAAACAATACTTTAACAGGAGTGGAGTTGATAGAAAATGTACCCGAGACAACACCCTTCGAGCCTCTTGTTCTCTAGTCGACATCATATACAGCTTCCCCTTGCCCTTATCTTGGGAATTGGTTGCATTGTTCCCATTAGATGTCTGATTATTGGTGTTGGTTGAAGGCTTGGAGTAGTTAGAATTCCCATTGTAAGCACTTCCCCAATTCCATTCCCATTCCTTTCCATTTCCATTTCGGGCTTGTCCCCATAATTCCCTTCTTTTGGCCATTGGGTTGATCAGTTTGTTCTTCGAGTAGCACTCATATCCCTATGTCCCAATTTCCCGCATTCTCGACATTCCACCTTGTTACCCTCACAGTCTCTACCAGGATGGTTGTTAGGGCACTTCTACACCTATACACACGCTCAGATCTGCGGTTATTGGTGTTGTTATTGCGGTTATTGTTGTTGGGATTAGTTGTTGTTATTGGGTCCCTTACCGAAATTCCTTTGAGGGTCTTGATGGTTTTGGTTCCCATTATGCTTCTTCTCAAACTTCTGGACCTCAGTGTTTGGATTATCTTTCGTTTCTCACCTGCTTACCCCTTCCTCTCTCTTCCTGATGGCATAAAGATGAGCAGCTTTGCCAAACACATGATCTAAAGAGGTGAATGTATCTCCCCCTAGTCTTCCTTGCAGGTCAAGGGTAAGTCCTAGTTCGAAACGTGAGGCTTTAGATTCCTCAGTAGGTGCTATTTCCGGGGCAAATCTCATCAGCTCGATGAATTTCCGGTAGTACTCCTCAACAGACAGAGTCCCTTGTTCCAACATCATAAATTCTTGGGCTTTCTGCTTCTTAAGGTATGGAGGGTAATACTTGTCCCTTAAGGCCTTTTTGAAAGTTTCCCACCCAAAACCAGGCTGACTCAGGAGGTTGCTCTTAGCTTGGGTCCACCAGAAATGAGCATCTCCCTGAAGGTAGTAGCTCGCTAAGGGCACAGTTTTCTCATCAGGGCAGGAGGGTGAAGAAAAGTTTATCGAATTCCCCAACCCAGTTCTCTAATTCTTCAGGTCCCCCTTTCCCATTCAGTATTGGTGGGTTCCTACGGGCAACCTTTTCAGATAAATCCCCTTCACGATTGTGACCTTGGGCTAGGTTGGCAGTGATTTGCACCAAGTCACGTATCGATTGCTCGATATTCAGAGAGGTTTCAGGCGTGCCTCCCTCCCGAACCATTCTACGCTGAAAATAACATAATAGCTATCTCAGTGACACACATCATCCTGTCCTTTCTATAACAATACACATTGCACATATAGCAAGCAATTGTCACGAACAAATATTAAGTCTTTATTGACTTGCAACACAAACATCTCACATGAGACGTCACAACCATAACAAGGAATATCATAAAGTATCCTTAAAGGTTTTCGAACATATATCATATATATGTATATATATGTATTTAAGAGATAAAACGATCGTTTCAATCAAGTAAATAGTTTTGTCGCAAAAATAAGGTTTTAGTTCAACACCATTTTTGAAACATCCTTGTACATCCTCTTTACCTATTCATATTTGAATATTGCAAGAATCGTTCGCAACTTCAATTGAACAATCAAACAACACATTCGAGTTCAAGACACGAACGAAATCACATTTGCAATCATTCCTATGACTTAATGCACATAACATAATATGTTCTATATGCTCCTATCCCATACTACCCATTTTGAAATCGTTTTTAAAACGTCTTTGAAATTCAGAGCCTTCGGCTCTGATACCAGTTTTGTAACACCCCCAAAATCCACGCGCGCCTACCACTGCTGCGTCGCGTCGACCTCGGGGGCGTTACCGCCGCGATGGAACGCAAGGCATAATAAGGTTAACGATAACTTAAAACATTAACTTGAAAACTAAAATGCAGCGGAATTAAAATATAAATACAACTCGGGAATCATCAATGACCCCTTTCATTCAAACCACAAACCATATATAAGTCTTAGAAAAACCAATAATACTTATTTCAAAATGCTTTAAATGTAAATACCCAAGCCTAGTCCCCGTATGCTCGAGATTATGCAGCAGCACCAGCACACCTAGTCTGCTCCCCATTGTAGCATCAATGGTTCATCGCAGTTCATCAAACACATAATAACACACAATCAGCATGCTGAGTACGTAATGAACCATTGAATACATGTAAACATAAATGATGCACACATGAACAATCTTAAGCATGATGCTACACTATGTTACATCCTTTAACCTTTAATCTTTAATCTTTAATTGGCATCGAACGGGCACCGTCATCTTACTAGAATCATACGGGCTACTGAATCCTTAACAGACACTAGGTCTGTTAGATGAAATGCAAATACGGTTTCGAGCCGTCTCACACCCATCACCTTAGTATGCATACCCCCAAGATCGAACGGAACCTTCCGCCTACTTGAGTGTCAAAAATATAAGGACACTACTGTCGTCACAGTAGGCCTGCGTAGGAGCGTAGGACAAGTCCCACACTCCCCCCATTGTCATCACTTGTAGGGAGTCCAGCTACAAGATATTGCCATAATTCATTTTAATATTAACCATTCATTTCATAACCACATATCGTATCTCTTGTAACACGCTTGTTACACTATGGATACATAGAATCAATTACCTGTTCTCTTCATTAAAATGCTCAAATCGTATCTCTTGTAACAACCTTGTTACACTATGGATAGATTAAAAATGCTCTTTGAAATACTACGATAGAATTACGCATTCCCATGCAACATATCAATTTCAATTACAAATGTCTAACCAGACAATCTCAATCAATCAAACATTCCCTATCATGCTTCTAGGTTCCAATAACATAGATTGCAACCTAATCATGATACTAATACTTGGGATTAAACTGGTACGCGTACGTACCTTGTAACGGAGAATTTTCGCTGTCTTAATCGAACGTTCCGCTTATGAAATTGGGACCTAAACCGTTAAATAAAAGCTTTAGTGCTACGTCGTTGGTAATATTTACAACTACTACGTAACTAAGACTATACGGTTTAATAATTCGACGTAAACGATAAATAAACCCCTTGTTTAAGAATTTTCGTTACTTTTCTTATTATAAAGAGTTTAACGTCTTTTATGAGTCAAATCTAGTGAACATATTAATATTACTTAGTGTCATTAGTCCACTATCTTTACCAAACCAGTTAAATAATAAGTCCAACCATGTTTTATGTCCAAAATCTTATGTCCAACACTCTTAGGTCCAATCCAGTATTATGTCCGAAAGTCAGATCCGCAATTATACTCAGATCAGTAAAATAAACTCATTAACTTGAATTATAATTTAACATAATTATGAAAACATAATTTATAATTAAACTTATTATAATAATATTCAATATATAAAATGTTTTATACCGTTAAGCTCGCCGGAAATTAAGTTCCGACGACCGATTTCCGGCAACGGCACACAACTTCGTCGCACAGCCCCGCCTGGCTCGCACTGCACCTCGCACACACACCTGCGCACACTTGGTCGAGTTCGTCACGCAGCACTCGAACACCCTCGCACAGATCGCACCACCCTCGTCGCACCAAACCTCTCGCAACCGCAACCCTCTCGTCGCACAAACCCCACTTCGCACAGCTTGCTCGTTCGCACCCTCGACTGCACTCACTCGCACAACACTCGCACTACACCCTCGCGCACTGACTCGAGACCCACGCCCAACTCTCGCTCGCACACGCTGCAGCGCTACTCGTCGCACAACGCGACGAGGATCTGAGAAGGCGCGGCGAGGGAGACGAGGACAGGGAAGGACAGATAGAGAGGATAGCAACGAGAGAGAAGAGGAGAGCAGCGAGAGAAGAGGAAAGCAGCGAGAGAGGAGAGAGAAAAATGGGAGATGACGACTGAGGGAGGAAGGTGAGGATTTTAGGGTTTCTAAAATTATTCTCCTCTTCTTTTCCTTTTTATAACCTTCTAAAAGTGGTAAATCTAGATCGGGTAAACTCGGCTTAACTTTTATAAATCCGAAATTAACCCAACCGACTCGTATTAATATTATTATATTCTTATTATCTGTAAATAATATTAAAATACCTTTTTATTAACTTCTATAGATTTTCTTAATTAATACGAATTAATTCTCAAAATACGGAGTATTACACCTATATCTAAGGCACCTTATAGAATGGCACCTCCTGAGATGAGTGAGTTAAAGACGCAATGCCTCCTACCATCCTACTTGGAGATACTCCATGCGAAGTCACTCAACCTAGTGAGGTAGAAACTTCTTCTGTTGTTCCCCACAGTAGGTCTAGTAGGACCATGTCAAAGAGATATATTGATTTTCTTTTGACTGAAAGTTCTAAAATAACGATTTTACAATCAGAATAACTACTAGCTACAAAGATGCTTTGGATAATCAAGACTCCGAAAGATGGATTGAAGCCATGAAATCTGAAATGGATTCCATGTTTGAAAATCAAGTATGGGACTTGGTTGATTTGCATGATGGGTAAAACCCATTGGATGCAAATGGATTTTCAAGTTGAAAACAGACAAGGATGGAAATATTAGTGTTTTCAAAGCAAGGTTGGTTGCGAAAGGTTTCAAGCAAATTCATGGTATTGACTATGATGAAACCTTCTCACCAGTAACCATGCTGAAGTCCATTAGGATAATCCTTGCGATTGCTGCCTTTCATGACTATGAAATATGGCAGACGGATGTCAAAATCGCTTTCTTGAATGGGTTATTGAAAGAGGATGTGTACATGACATAACCTCAAGGTTTTGAAGATCCATAAGATCCAGGGAGGGTATGCAAGCTTAAGAGTCTATTTATGGACTAAAGCAAGTATCAAGGAGTTGGAACCTCATATTTGACGAGGCAGTCAAGAAATTTAGCTTTCTTAGAAATGAAGAGGAATATTGTATACAGAAAAAGTTAAGTGGGAGTAGTATTACTTTTCTGGTCTTGTATGTGGATGACATACTTCTTATAGGAAATGATAAAATCATGCTTGATTCAGTCAAGGAATGGCTTAAAAATTGTTTCTCTATGAAAGACTTAAGAGAGACAGAGTATATACTGGGAACAAAGATCTATAGAGATAGATCGAAAAGGCTAGTTAGGCTTAGTCAAGAAACTTATATTAATAAGGTTCTTGCAAGGTTCAAACTGGAAAACTCCTAAAGAGGTTTAATTCCCATGCAACATGGCATTGCACTTGACAAGACTCAGTGTCCTTCGAGTCCTTATGAGATCAAGCGTATGAGTAATGTTCCTTATGCTTCTGCAATAGGATCCATTATGTATGCCATGATATGCACTCGATCGGATGTTGCATATGCTTTGAGTATATACAGCAGATACCAGTCAAATCCAGGAGATGTGCACTGCATTGCAACGAAAAACATTCTTAAGTACTTGCGAAGGACTAAGGATAATTTTTTGGTTTATGGTGGAGATGATGAGCTGGTTGTTATTGGATACATCGATGCAAGCTTCCAGAGCGACAAAGATGATTTCCAATCTCAATCTGGTTTCATATTTTGTCTCAATGGAGGAGCTGTGAGCTGGAAGATCTCTAAGCAGAGTACCATCACGGATTCTACAACAAAGGCTAGCAGTAGATGCAGCAAAGGAGTTGTTTGGATAAAAAAGTCCATTAGTGAGCTTGGTGTAGTTCCCAGCATTGAGAATGGCATTGAGTTGTACTGTGACAACAATAGTGCCATTGCTCAGTCTAAGGAACCTAGATCGCATCATAGGTCTAAATTAAACATGTGCTCAGAGAATTCCATCTCATTCGAGAAATCGTTAGTAGAGAGGATTTGAAAGTATGCAAGGTTCATACTGAGGATAACGTAGCAAATCCTCTGACTAAATCGCTTGCTCAGCCTAAGCATGAGTGTCATACTAGGTCCATGGGGCTTAAGCATATGGGAGAATGGCTTTAGGTTGTTTACTTCATGTTTACAATTGTAAAGACATTTATTACGCTTTGAAAAGTTTATCAAGAAAATTTCGCTCTTATTTAATTGTTTGGTTTAGTATTAAATAAAATGTCAAAATAATTTGTGTTTGAAATAGGATTATAAAAAACGTTTTGATATTGGAACCTTATAATGTAAACTAAAATCACAGTTTATTTGAAGTCCCTAGTCTAAATCACTAAATTGAATTGGACATAAGTGATTTGTTTAATAGACTGGTGTATAATTAATTGATAGCGCAATTCCATGGGCTTTAGAAACATGGAGATGTCTAATTGATTATATGGATGTATACTTGATGCATCGATACTTGACCTAATTAAATTCTAAAAGTAGAATTAAGTGACTTAAGGAATTTAACCTTTCACTCTTGCCTTCAGACAAGTGAGAGATTGAAGAAATATGTCCTTAGATTTCCCGACAATTACTAATTACAAAAGGAATTATTATAGAGATAATAAATTAGGTTCATTTAGTAATCACATGTACTTGCTAGAGAATAAATGTTGGTTAGTAGGACAATATTCATTGAACCTACAACTAAGTTAACCTAATCCTATAAGGTCACATATTGTAGTAACTAATTGAAATAAGGGAACCGGCCAATAGGAGAAATTGGGGTTAGGTTAGTCTCTCTCTAAACCTATTCTCCTATTATTATAAAAGTTTATAATAGGAGAGTGGAACAGAGTGTTCTTTTTGTCAGTAACTTTCAAACTGAAAAGAGAGAGAAAAACCTAATATTTCCCTTTGGAAAATCCGACCACCCTCCCTAAAAAGCAAGAGAGTGAAATATGTTCATCCTCTTCCGTTCTAGCAAACGTGGGAATTCGATTGGTTCTCATGGACTAAGTAGAGGGACATCAATTGTTGTTCTTTGATCTCTGGTACTTGCAATCCGATGGAAAACACACTACAAAGGTTGTACATTCTTTTCATTATAATGCGATTCATTTTTATGTTATGCATGCGATCTTGTGATAGATGTTAGGAAATTTGTTTATGAAAATTCCGCTATATGTTCATCAATATTCCTACATATTCTTCCCACTCTCTTTCCCTTTCCTCTCTTTCTTTATTTCCTTCTTCTCCCTCTCTGTCAGTTCTTCTATTTCTTCGCCATCTTTAATCTTCACGAATATATTTCCAAACCAAATTTCTTCAAAAAAAAAAACCTTTTTTAAGTTACAAAAAATGAGTTTGAAAGCTTAAATAATTTCCCAAGTATCTTCAATATTCAAGATAAAAAAAATAAATTTTTTTTTGGATTTCACCGAGATGTGAGAGTAACAAAGTGTTGATAGTAACTACTTAAAATTGTGATATCTTCTACAGAATTGTCTATAATTCAGGAATAACTCAAATCATATTTATAACTGAATTTTGTAAACTGCACATGCTTTTTGCCATTAGATGATGTTCTTTTTGGCTTAATCTTGAAACAAATATTGCGTTTTAAATAGTAGTTGCGTTTTTGGACAGGTCCGTAGTGCACATGGTCCACTTGAAATCATAATCGAAGCTTTGTTGTGCAACTCCAATGAATTATCTATAATTTTGATTTTCACATTCTCTATCCTAATTTTAATCATACACTCACCAAATATATTCTCTCTTCTAACTTTCCTCTTCATCCCATGTTTTAAATTATTATAAACTATTAACGAGTGTAAATAATTTATATATTTTAACTAAATAATATTAGAGAAAATTGATTTGTTAAAATCGCACCTAACTATTTAATTGGTAATTTGTTAATTAATCGAATTCCAAATTGGTTAATACTATCTATTAATATACGTAATCACATACATGTAGAATCACGTATGGGATAAAGGTAAATGGGCTTTTGGAATCCTCGATCGAAGTGTGAAGCTCACCACTGAGTCACTGACTACTAAGCAATGAAGTTAATTAGCTTTAGATATTGCAAATTTTCAGTTTTTGACAACTTCAAGTGTATGAGTATTCAGTAGCGTTATCACTATTTGGGATCGAGCTTCGTATTACTGATTTCCGTTTTGCCTTTTCAACTTTCAAGGTTACCAATAACTGGAGTCAGTGCCGTTCACCAGCTAGGTTTGAACAATACTCCGTTTAATTCACGATATTCTAAAAATCAAGTAAAATGACACTTTGCTAGAAGCAAAGATTCACAAAATGGACAGTCTGTCTTTACTTTGACGGAATTCTATACATTTTGTACAAGTACCTAGAACTCCTGAAAAACAATGTACAGAAGCATAACTACCTTAGATAATTAATATGCACCGCTTAACTCGATTATCATTGCCGCAGAACATGTGAGATGTGAGATAACCTTCATAATCAAAGCCATGCAGAGCACTTAAGCAGAAAATCCTGATTCCATGGCTTGTAAGATTGATTGCATATCAAAACTAAATGTTTTAAGGCTCTTGCCAAGGCCTGTTTCAGTAACATGAGTATCAGATACAAACTTAGTAGGCTGACTATCAACCATGGCTGAGCTGCTTCCCAAAGAACTATTTTTGGCCTTCCAAACACTAAATCCTGCAAAGCACAGATCCTGTTGTATCAGTCACATATATAGTACAATAAATAACACAAACAGGAGCATCAACAAGCACTCTTCAAATATAAGTACCTATTCTCCCGATGTAACAGAAGAAAAAGAAAAAGGTAATCGGTTTTTACAGAGTTAGCTTGCAGAAGTAACTCGAGCAAGAGAGAGACTAGTAAACAGTTGCTCCAAAATCATCATGTATTGCTGTTATGTTTCTCAACTTTCGTTAGCACGAAACAACCATGAATTATGCACTAGGGTGCACAATGTTCCTTGTGCACCCCAAGAACATACCATTTATATAAAAGAACATGAACTTTTTTCAACAACTTTTCAAGATAAAAAGAACACACAATTTAAAATTAAAGAACATATGAATCTCCAACTATAAAAGAACATAGGTCGTAATAAAATGAACATATTATAAATGAACAGCTAGGTTAAATTAAAAGAACATACCTTTTAAATTCAAATTTGGATTAAGGAATCTCGCCAACAACCATTTCTTTAAAAAAATTAAAACAAGTTGCAAGATTTAAGGAAACACATCTTTCTTAAAATCATACTCTTAAAATATTAAATCTACATCGTTTAGCACAGGGTGCACCATCCTCTACAGGCTCTTGAGTACATGTTCCTATTTGCGCCATATAAGTGATTTTTGAAGCTAACTAACATTATATTAGGATCACAGTATCCCATTTCCAACGTGTTTCTACAGTTAAGACACTGAAGTGATATCTTGGATTGGTTGAATGACAAAACTGCGAAAAGTTTCATGTTCTGTCAAGATTGGCGGTCGATATCTTAGTCATCCCCAATATAAGTATCTTAGGCTACAATTAGAGTTGGTAATCAAGTGATTGATTTTTGTAGAGCATCACTAGCTCACCAAGTCTAAGAAAACCGTGCAAATGCTGATTTGCTCACGAGATTAGTCAGTCCCTTAATGACGTGAAGAGAAAAAAAATTGAAATAAGGCCATTTATTAAACATAGTGTATTTGCATACGGTTTAAAATCAAATATATATTAGCTAATCATAATAAGGAATATTTTCAGAACAAGAAGTAAGATCCACAAAATCTTACAGTTCGTCCGATACTTAAGGTAATGGCAAATTGTTCATGTTTCTTCAGTTTTTCTCCTCTTAAGAAATTTTTTTATGGCATGTTGTCCATGTTCTTTTGAATTTTCTCATATGTAGACTTTTTTTGAATGGAACTCCCATTTATGCTTATTTGTAAATTTTTCTAAGGTAGTGTTTTGGAACTTATATATCATTTGAAATTTCGGATTTGAAATTATGTACTTAAAATCATTGATTTTATTCAATAATAATTATAAACTTAGTGTTTGGCAAACTTTTAGAATCAAAAAAAACGAGGCATGTCAAGAAAAGGAAAGAAAAAAAGAAAGTGACAAATGTAGAAGAAGACCTATTCTCATTCATCTTCACCAATCTTCTCTCTTCTCACCCCCAACAATATTCTCATTTTCAGTATTTCTCAAATACATGTTGATACTTTGCCCATCACGATGAATAATGGAATACACACAAGTGCGGGTAGAGCAAAGTCACCAGAATAGAATCTCGAAATGACAAGATTTTCGTTGCCAATTTGAAATTCCTTATCCTACGACTTCTAAAATTGTTTTAAAATTTGTGCCTAATCCAAATCCAAAATCTGATGTATTCCCAAACGATGTATTAGAGTCAAATTCTGAATTTATGATGAAATCCGAGAAACCAAACAAACCATTACAGGTCTGTCTGTTAAAGTATTCTGTTATCAAATTTTAGTTCTCATTAAAACTACAAACAAAGATATGGAAACCAGAATAAAGTGGTTTTCAATTTTTGGTTGTCAATTTTCACAATCAAAATGATCAATAAAGTATTAATAACATTAAGTTCATTATACCATATTTATCATCACAATTTTTTTAACCAATATGTTATCTTATGAGCGTATAGATATGGAGCAGCATATAATTTGAAATAAAAGAAGCCTGATTTCTTTAGCTTGAGTGGTGTTGTATCATCGTGATTTTGCGTTTTCCAATTATTGTAGTTATAAGTGGTGTATCACTAATATGTTTGGTTATGTTTAGTCTTTTGATGTTTGAGACAACTTTAAACATGACAGCTTTTAATAATTAATTTTATTTTTAAAGTTATAAGCTGTGTTCCAAAAGAAATAAAAAAGAACATGTGACCAGTTAACCTCCCTAAAAAACAGAGCCTTATTCAAAATTTTCAAAGGGATAAAAACTCGAGCGCAACTAGAGCCTCAATCTCGAGGCGAGCCGTAAAAACATGTATTAGTCAAGGTCCACCCGAGCTTAGAAAAACTTAGGATTTGGCTCACCTAACCCCTAGTCCATACCTCTTTTGCTTTCCCCATAAAAGGCTTATCAGGTGTCGCGTAACCTTCAATTGCTGAAAGTGATAGAAAAAGATTGTGAAGCAAGGCCTTGAAACCTCACAATATTTTGTTGGCACTAGTTAGTCTGACACTTTTTAGAAACACTCTGACAACAGACTGGAGAAAAGAAAGAGGTCGACTTCGGCAAGAGAGGAGGGAGGGGTGGTTTAGCAAATTTCAAACATTTCTTTTGTCCACATCTGAACTTATTTCACTTCCTCTTCTCCTTTGTAGTGGTTTTTGGGTATAAAAATGAGTGGTTCGACTTTCAACACCACCAGCATCTCAACGCCTCACAAAGGTTGGCTCATACATTTCCAAAATACCAAGACATTTCCAACTGGGAGATGGCAATTTAGAAACGTTCCATTCTCCCTTAATAAATTTCACGGACGCTACCCATTTCTAACACCTCAAAACGCTCAGCAGTTTTCGTGCTTCAGAGTTAAGAGGTGAAGAATGCTATCCCTCTACCATTATGACCATCCAAAATCCATTCGATCCTTCCGCAAGTACATTTTCCGAGAGCTGCTCCGTCAACTAGTTCACAGCCTAACTAAGGGGTGCTTCATAGCCTCATAGTTAAGAGGTCAAATATGCATCATCTGACGTATAATCCCTCCTGGTCTGTACAAGAATATAAAATAACTTGAAAGCCTAGAATGAGAATAAAGAAGAACCTCTGTGGGAAGCATCAGATTTTGAAGCAACTGGAGGTGCATACTTTGAAATCCATGCCTTTAACGACCTGCAAAGAACATAGAAACACTAGAATATATAGCATACTTGGCTAACAGGACAAACACACAAGGTATGCCAAATAAACTCACTTTAAAAATGGAGTAACCATGTAAAGTTTAAGGCCAGTGACACTACGTGATATCACATCATCACTTGCGGCTTGGAGATCATCTAGTCGATGCCATGCAATTTCCTGAGCACAGAAAATATTAGTCAAACGAAACGAGCACTATACGTGAATTCCTTTATGCCCCTTTAATATTCATAAAATAAAGAGAACAGTACTATATGAGAAGGGTATATGCTAAGACTGGGTGACATATTCTATCTAAGTCATAAGCTGACTTTCAGAAATAACACAAGGGTGACTGTCAAAGAGAAATGGGGTGGCTATTCCCAAGAGTACAAGGTCACTTGCGAAAATTATATATTGGAAAAAATGCTGCCCCATTTATGACCACTCTATTATATAATTTGATGTTCGATCCTATTCCACAAAGATTGAGGTTTTTATTTGTTAGGTTTTATTCCAGCCCACATAATTTGATTGCTTCTCATTGGGTGGGACCGTGGGAGTTCACATCATTACTAGGATTACAATTTTTATGAGTTCAGATCTTCGTAGAATATGAATTCCTGAAAATTGACAGTCAAAACAATCCAAAGTCAACTATATGCCCACATAGGCAGGTCATAAGTTGCATTTTTTTATAGTATACCCGGTGAAAAAATAGACTACAGTGAGCGGGGCTCATTACATAGCCAACTAGGACTACAGGGAAGCAGCTTACAGTTATAGCATAAGCCGGCGGCACGGCGCCATTCCATGGGTTCTGAGGGCCTGACCCAAAGCATCAATATTGACCATAACAAATTTTTTCTTCATATCCAAATGTCCTAAAATTGATTCTTTTTGCAGAAACAATCACCTTCCCAATAGCCAAATCACGTATAAGAGAGGAAGAAAGAAGATGAAACTACCAATAAAACCAAAGTAAAGGGACAGCTAGCCCCATGATAAAAAAATTATCCCCCCTCTAACTCCAAAAAGGTGGGAGGATGTATGCTGAAGCCTGAAAGAAGTAAAGAGAGACTAAAGAAGGAAGAATTATATATTATTCTGCAGTTAATGTGCCTAAAGATAAAGATGTAAGCCATTACAATAAGCTCTTCTGGAAGAGCATGGGAGAAGGGCGGGATACCTACAAAAGATGATAAGAATTTGGTCTCTGAGAAAGAAAGAGGAAAAGAAATTCTTACACTGATCTCCTTTTTGGTAAGTGGCGCAAAGGAAGTGTCATCTTTAACACCAGCAACTATATAAAGGCGCACCCGCTGCTGCCCAAATATAAGTTCAATGTACTCATCTTTGTCAAGAAATTCAGACACATCAAAACCTGTTTCCTCCAGGACCTGTACCCATCACAGAAACAATGAGCACTAAATGACAACCAACAAACAACAGTGTCAAACAGAAACAAAAGAATAGCACTCTTCTCCACTCAACTCCCCTCCCCCCCCCCCCACCCCCCAAAAAAAAAAAAAAAAAAAGGAATATCCCACTTCCCCTTGTATATTCTATATTTCAGTTTCTTCCTATTTTTTCTTTCTTCCCAAAGCAGAGCTTTAGGGAAGAATAGAAGATACATACAGTTAAAAGAAATCTATTCCAATTTTAATATTTCAAATCCTGGCTATGCAACAAGGGCCTCAGAGCCCACGATGGCTACGCTTAACATATCACTGGAAGAACCCTCAGCCAATCAAATCGAGAGTAGTAATATTAGGAATTATAACCTGAAGTATTTTTCTTTTGATGACAGTAATACTTCTTTCAAAGTCAATTCATTTGATCTACCTGACTTGTTTGTTAATGATACTCTCTGTATCCCATAATAACTTGAACACTCGTCAGACACAAAGTTCTACGTGGAAGCTTGTTGGGTTATCTATTATAATTTTGATAGTAAAATGTAATTAATAGGAGATAGCAGGGAAATTTTATTGTTATTTTAATGAAGCAGTATATGTCAAATGAGATATTAGGTCCAAAACGAGTAATAAGAAATAAAATTGTCTTTAATAGAATTGCCGAATGTATATCGTTAAATCTAATCTGCCAACCATATTTATAGAGGCAAAACGAGATAGTGGGTCCAAGTATTTTCAATATGCTTGGCAGATTAGATTTAAAGATATATAAACCAAGCATCTAAAATATGGTAACAGATTTGATTGAAAGATATACTTTTCAGTACATTATTTACATTTTGTGAGGCAAGCAGAGGTTTTAACATTTAAAGTAGCTAAAAACTAATGTTCTGTTAGAAGTCAATTTTAGAAGTGTCAATATGCATAATGGCCAAATGGATTGTGGAATCGATGCGATAACACAACACACTATAAAAATGTATGATTTTGAACACAAGTTATACTTTTCTGCAGAGAAGCAATTTAGAAAATGCTTTGCAGAAACTTATGATGGGTGGAATATTAGGAAAATAGATATATGGAACAAAGCTGCTCTCCTGAAGATTTTGTGGGCTATTGACTTTAAAAGGAGAAGTTGCGGGTCCAATGGATCCACAGTTACTATATTAAGAGACACTCTTTATGGACTGCCTATTTCTCTCAATTCTTTTTAGATGCTCAGGAAGGTTTTGCAGGCCAGTGATATAGTTCACCAGCTTGGAGAGTGGACTGTGATGCAGAAACATCAGAGATCGTCTGTCAGAAAAACCTATCATTTGCTATTGGGAGAAAGGAGAAGAGTTATTTGTAACAATGGTGCAGCTCCTAAAAGTTAGATTATCCTTTGGCTAGTTGTTCAGAACAGAGTGCTCACTTGTGATAGGCTGATTCAGTGCAATGTCAATTGCAATACTGTTTGTAGCCTTTGTGATGTTGCTGTGGAATCCGCTCAAAAAAAAAAAAATGTTGCTGTGGAATGTTTAGACCATATGTGCCCTTATTCTGCTGCTGTGTGGTGTACTGTTCTGTCGCTGTTGGGTATTCAGAGGAGGGCCAAGAGGTTCTCAGGGGAAGTGTTGTTAGCTCAAAAAATTTGCATGAAGTCTACTGCTCGAGCTTAGTTTGTATATCATGGCGTTTACAGAGGCAGTGCACATCATTTGCTGCAAAGAAACTCTAAAGTGTTTTCTAAAACTATTTGTACTCCTTCTCAGATGGTAATAGACGTAATAATCACAGTGTTTTGTAGATGCAATGAGGAGATAGACATTTATTGTTGCTGTAAGTAGTTACTGGGTGTTTGTAGTCCCTGGTACCGCACATTAGGTGTTGTGTTTTGTGTGTAATTGTACAATCTTACTTTATGGTGATATAAACATTATTTGCCAAAAAAAATTGCTTTGCAGAATGGAATTTAACAATCTTTACATAGTGAGCATGTAGGAATGGGCTTTATTTGATTTCGTAAAGCATACTATTTATTGAGAATAATCTACACTAATTACAAAAAAGAAGGAAAGATGTACTTCTCTGATGGCACATGCATGATCTTCCTCATCCTTATTCTTTTTGCCCCGAGGAAAACTCCAGCTGGTTCCTTTCCAACCTTTAACCAGTAAGCACTGTGGAAGATTATATGTCCTTGTCAAACTTACATATACTAATAATCTATATATTACTAATATCAGTCTGAACGCTATAAAATATTGCATGATAAAATGACTATGCAAAAGCCAACATCAAGTAACCATGTTTTGGATTTATTTTTAATTGCAACTAGATTCTCAATTATTGGATGTATTGTCTTGTCCAAACCCATGGCCCCCAAAGTCATAATGCAACCATGCCTACAAATACAATACTTCACGAACGAAAAAAGATTGCACTATAGCATTTATAAAATTTCAGCATATACAATGGATATAAAGTTCCATTGAAAAACCATGGTAATAGGTGGAAATGTGGAATTATAATTAACCTATTACAGTAACCCTGAGTAAATTGCTAATTAAAGCTCAAAATGTCCCTATAACATGTGCCTTAATCAAAGGTGATTGTGATACAACGCAAATCTAGTCAAGGAGGTGATATCATGTTCAAGTTACACGTTGAGCTTACATTGTACCAATATTAACATAACCAAGAGACATCCAACCCAAAATCGATGACCAATTGGTGAAGTAGCTTTGCTAGCATACATGATAACACCTATACCAAATAACTTCCCTGTATTGAACAATTTACTCACTAGTCACTATAAAGAGTAGGTTAATAGTTCAGATATTGCAACTCACAAGTACCAAGGATATGATTGATTTACTTTCAAAAAAAAGCAAAACAAATAATTAATTGAGAAGTACATTAGGATTGAGATAAAGTGTTCAACAAAAGACCACCCATGGACATAAAGAAATTGAGTTGAAAAATAGATCGCCCACCCAAAACTAACCCAGATGGCAAGTAACAACTTTGACATTAGTTAATAGCATCAACGCCTCAAAGGACTATAAAGTTCAAACTATGTGTAAGCACTTCAACAACAACAGCAACCAGAACCAAAGATATTTGCCATCTTACCCCAGCAACCAAAGCATTTAGGGTACTCAATTTAGAATACAGCCAAGACAAATTTTTCACTGGTAGTTGATACGTCAGAATAGAAGCAAATGCTGGCATGGGAGTCTTTTTTTTTTTTTGACATGGGAGTCTTCATTCCCCACATGAATCATTAGAAACACAGTTCGGGCATAATTTTTTGCTTGAAATTTAAGTTACCTGAGTCCCCCACAAGTGCACATGATCAACAATAAACCACGGACATAGTTGTTACATGGTAGACTCTAGGGTCATAGAGCCTAGGCCTGAGACGAGAAAACGTTGATGGAAAGAAAAAAAAAGGATATAAAATCTACACATTGGTTATTTTTAACAATTTAAGTGCCTAGATAAAGTGAGGCCCATATTTGCATGAAAAAAAAGGATAATTTAGATGATATGACACCAGCTATGGTTTCAGTGAAGGGAATCTAAAGTAGAAGGGAGGTTTTTAAAAGTGCTTAGACAAGTGGACAAAATCTATGACAAAATATCATTGGGTGCAACAACATTAAAGTTGGTCTAGTACTTCATCTCAAGTGATTTACACAATATGTACTCCCTTAGTTTTATACTAGTTGCAACGATTTGACTTGCACACTTGGTAACAAATATATGATCATTTATATCTTTGATTATCTATTAGTGACAATTAGGGAAAGTTGATATTTAGAAATGTAACATGAGATGAATCCAACATCTCACATAGAAATTTTTGTTTTATGTATTAGTCAAAATATTCTAATCAAGGTCAACGTATGAATACTTCCAAAAGTTAAAACAATACAACAAATAAAGACGTAGGTGGTATTAAGTAAAATAGCTTGAAATATAGTTTGATCCATAAATAAACATCATATATACCGTATCAATTATCATACATTCATACTTTGTTTTCAAAAAGACTAAAAAGCTATAATAAATTTAATTAGCCACGCTAAGGTGGGCCTCCTGAAATTAAGTTCCTCAAGCGCCTTTGAGAGGAAGCATATTGAACTGGAGTCACATGCCACATCAAGGGTCAAGGATGACAAAGCATGATTTCAAGTTCAGCATGGAACACATTAGCTTATGTCACACATGTATTGATCCACATTGGCCTTACATTGACCGTCTCAGTTTCGTATCTACCACATCAGCCAATAAAAACTATAACATCTCACGAAATATTCATCCCATAAGCTGAACAAATGACAAGTATCACCTAAGTGTCATACATCAGGCAAGTTGATATTTTCCTGAAGCAAACACATGGCAATTTTCTCAAATTATGACCCCATACTAAGGGGTTGCATTCAGGTTTGATAAATCTATGTGATCATTTAGATATAAAATTCGCTTGAAGAAGGACAAACTAGAGCTCCACTTTACAGAAACTTTCTCATAGCACCTACGGATGCTATATGGCGTGGAAAATAAGGATTAAATGTAAAGAGGTAAGCAACTAGAGAAAACCTGAGAACCTAAGACAAAAGCGGCATTATGGGAGGAAAGAGATATCAACACATAGTCCAGCCTTATATACCTTAAGGATTAAATCTACATCTAATGTAGAATTTCTTACCTTCTTTTAAGAAGGTTACACTTACTATTTGCATGCATGTATTATGGCAAGTGAAGACTGGAGAGAGCCAGAGAAGTGGTGTTGTGTGGGAAAAGTAAGAAAAAGGAGGACAGAAGTAGTGTCGTCTGGGTAATGTAAGGAAAGGTTGATAGTGACATCTTTTTTAAATGAAAAAGAAAGGGGAAGATGGAAATAAAGTGGGATGGGTTGGAGTACAACAATAATAAGTCATTGCCAAAAATGGATGAAAGAGAAGTGTGTAGCTAACTTAAAAGAACGGACAAAAGCAGAAAACAATAACCAACTTAAAGGAACTGAGGGAGTATTATCCTGATTTAGATCAAAAACAACTAAAAGAGAAATCTGGAAAGGATATGATTGATCAGAATCCACTTAAAAGCAAATAAGAAGTCCCAGAGGACAGGGGTGAGCACAACATAGTAACCGATGAAGAAGATTTATAGAAGTACAAGAAATAGTATAAGAACGACCAGAGGCAAAATATCCCATACAGATCTGGATAGTGGTAGAGATGATGCTCCAAATCTCCAAATATTTATAGACGTATAATAGCCAGCACAACTCATTTTCATGATGATCTAAATACATTCGTGAATGCCCTTTATTTTTTGTTTGTTTATACATTACTTCATTCATTTTATTATGATTACTCATTTCCCATTTTTGGAAGTTCCATATCGATTGCATCATTATTCTATTTGGTAATGTGTTCTCATTACACATCTCTTATCACATGTGTCCCCTTTGTTTCTCTCCCTTTATCTCTCTCCTCATCACATGGACTCCTAACTCCTTAATATGTGTGCCAAACCCCAATGATGCAATTATAATGGAATGGAGAAAGAATAAACTCACAACCATAGACCGAATATTTGAGCACTTAAAATTGACCTAAATCCATAAAGTGCACATTTTCCCAAGACATACCCAAATCAAGGAGTCAGAAGTTGAAGAGGTGTTAGAGAAGAACATTGCAAAAGAGATGGCAAGTGTTAAAGAGGGAGCACGCCTCAAATGTTCCCTTCATATTTTCATAGTTTGAAGAACAACAATGCAGAGGTGAATCAGTTCCTTCTCCAAACAATAAAAAAGGAAAATCAATTTCACAAACACATGCATACATCAATGTAAATCCCAAGTAGCATGATTGTCCAAGCTATGAAAAAGGCAATCACATAAGCTATTGCAATCAACACTACTAAGAGTGATGACACAAGGACGAGAGATCTAATCTAAATCTCTGACTTTCCTTTTCCCCATACTTACATCATGGTCGTCACATGATAGGTTGTGTTAGTTACAAAAAGCCCAAAGAAGCTGAACAAGAATCAATTACCAAAACCGACTTGTGTGGAGTTCAAGATCTAGACACCTGATACTAGTTATCAACGTTATCATTTATCAACCAATTATGCAATAATGACCATGGTCAATATTGACAAATTAATTTTTCCTTGATGGTCTTCATTTACGCTATTGATGACCCATTCTTGTTTCTTAAGCAAAAAGTTTGGAATAGAGATTACCCCCTCGTATGGTCTTTCATTATGCAACTTTATTCCAAAATAGTCAAAGAAGAGAATTTGCGTGATGATCTCCTTAATTGAGATTATCCTTTGTGCCCATAAAGGTAGATTTGAGGCATTTATTAATGTGATTTCAACAAGTTGGCCGATTCTGTTAAAGAAACGAATGTTAATGTGGCAATTTCCATAATACCACACCACCAAATTGAAATTTGAGAATCATCAATGGCTTCATCACATGAAAGTCAATTAATCTAGTTAAAAGCAACTATAAATATCATGGTTCCCTAAAGTTAATCAATGCAAAATTAACAAAAACAAACTGAAGCCAGTAAATACACAAATATAAATAAATATATAACCTAAACTATGAACCATCTTATCTTAAACAGATCTGTTGATATCAGAGTTGGCATTTTAGGAATCTAAACCAAAGAAGAGAATGGAAAAAAAAAATCCAGAGTAATTTTTCCGACGACATCATTAGGAAATTCTTTTTATTCATATTAGCACTTTAGATGCCTTAAATCTTCTTTTCTTTCATGTGGTTCATAGTTCGTTCCTTCATTGTAAACATTTCTTAATATCAGTTTCCGTATGACAGCTGATAATCTAGTCTAAATTTGTAACAATTTCCATCAAACAATGAACAATCAAAATAATTGAAATATTTAGGGTATTCCATATAATTTTATTATAGCCCATGAAGCATCATGTGAGAAATGTTTCAGAATTTGGCAACTGGAGTGTGAAACCACATGTGGCAACTTAAAATCAATATAATGGCTTTATCTGACATCAATTTCAATGTTTGAAAACTGCACATAACTGCCCTTTCACAGTTATAAGAAACTTTACAGTTGTGTGAAGGTTGTTTGACCACAAATCTTCTTGGCTTTGCACCAGCTAACAGCTTAATTCATCTTACCATAGGACAAACAGAAGACGTAAATTTAGATAGGCAAAACACAGATAAAGAATAATGTTACTCTTTCACCAGATGATAAGTATAAAACATCAACCTTCAAATAAAGTGAATAACAAGTCATGGACATTACCTTTTCATACGTTCGGTCCAAAATTATTGCTCCGGTTACAGGAACCCGGACCTTGTAGGAAGTAAAGTCCTTGAATATATCATCAATATGAGGAACATAGGGTTTCAGAACCTCACAACTATTGAACACTAGAAGGGTTAAGTAAAAGCAGATGTTGATAGAAAAAATCGAATATATTAATAATTGCAATGAATGTCAAAAATTTAGACAACCCCCTCATCCACCCAGAACACCAGTGTAAACTATTCAAGATCGTTTTTTCATTTACTTAAATCTAGGAACACAAAAGCACTTTTATAAGCATGTCTTGAACATGGAATTTAAACTCGGCCGTTACGTAACGGTCGTTCTGTAACAGATTTGGAAGTTGTCGTTCAGAGAAACCCCGTCATGGAATACTGCGGAAAAAACACGTCCTTTTCACCACGTCACATAACGGTGACTTGCCATGTTAGAGCGTTACTTTTCCCGTTACGTACGTTCTTTTGATAGAATTGACAAAAGACAAAGCATAGATAGTAAGAAAAACAACATGCACACACTCAAGAAGGGAGAATAAATTAATGTGGCTATTATGTTTGGATGTATATGAGTTGTTTCATATATTATGATGAAGAAATACTTCTTAAACTATAAATTTGCAGATATGAAGTTAATTTCCTTATGTCTGAACTTTTTGAAAAAATTCACAGGGCGTTAGACACAATTCGTTGCATACATCTAACACAAGACGCTTCCGCAATAAAGTGACCGCTACCGCAACCACGACCGCAATCGGACCGCGTTTTTTCTATGTTCTTGAATAATGATTAAGAAGTCTATAATTTGCTTTCATGTGCAGAAGCACCAAACTATACCAATGGTCATGAAACGAGAAAACTGATAACTAATTTTCCCTAAGGAAATGCAGACCGAAGAATTTAAGGATACTTAAAGATGTGAATTCCTTGAGCGTAAATGATTTCAAAGATGGATTCTTCTCGACTGTATTATCCTCATAGAACCAATGTGCATACTCAACCAGAAACAAGATTCTTTCAAATGATTGTTGATCTTCCTTGGGAACATTCAAGACAAAGCGACTGCACGAAAAAGAAAGAATATTAAAGAAGAAACAAGTGTTAGGCAGCCAAAAAATTCTACAAATTGCTTTCCACTTGTGGCTTAATCATTGTCGAACCGTCAACAAGGTATGCAGACAGAAGCATAATACGTGCATTACAGGCAAACTTCAAAGCAAGCCTTTGTTTACATTCGCAAAAAAAGCATTAAGCTATTCGATACATCAATGGATACCCCAAACACTTAAGAGAAACAAGAAAAGTAGATCCTAAGTCATTGCAAAAAGAATCAAGTGTAATTTAGTATGACTTGTCCAAAATTCAGGAGATGAAAGCAAACAATGACGAGTGAGTAACAACACAAATGTTGAAAAAATATGTTCTCACCCACGTGATGCGCTATGTAGCACGGGTACTTCTTTAGGTCACGTACTCGTACCCGTGCCCGATACGATACGTATCCTGTATGGGTACGCGTACCCATTCCTAAAATTTTCAAAATCTTGTCATTTTCCGTCCCCGTACCCGAATTTGTACCCGTTCTCGTATCCGTCTATGTGCAACCTAGGACTCATGTGTTCCCCTCAAATTCATGGTCGTCAAAAGACTACACAATTATTTGGACAAGCAGTTGATTCTAACTTCAAATGATACTTAACAAACATATCTTAACATCCCGGTATGCGGAATTTGTTCTAAATCTCATTGGTAACTCTAAGATAAAGACAAGTAAGCTCCATCACTTATTTGTCATGTTGATAGTGTAATTTGAGCTAGCAACGTAACAAATCAATCAGTACATGACTACATAGGTAATATCTTTAAACCATGGATTAATACATTAATTTCAAATTCTTAACTTGTAAGCCGTACAAAAGGAGCAAAATTCTATAGACCAAGATCAACATCCTTGACGTCTCTTAAGAGGTAAGGAGGTTTCGACGAAGCAAATTCAATTACAAGGGGAAACATTTTCGTGCTCGTGAATCGTGACACTCGTAGATAGAAGCATAAGATGATTAAGAGCACAATCAAATAAATAACCCGTATCCCAATTAGTAATGTATGAAGTTCTTTTGTTCTAGTCTTCTAGATAAAGAGCACAAAAATGTTTAATACAGAACCGTTCGAAACATTTTTTTTTTTAGTATATATATAAACCAACATACTCGTACTTTTTGTTTCAATATACTACTTAGTTTTTTCCATTTTTTAGATGGTCCTACTAATTTAATATTATTCATGTAATATACTAATATATTCTTGTTGGTACAAAATATTTGAGTCTCTCTCTCGTATTTTAGGGTTCCTAGTGACGAAAAACTGAGTGTTTCCTTTGCGTGTTCAAATCCATGACTCTAACTCATTGCCCCTTTTTGGTTGCAATTATACAACCTCCCACTGGATACTCGGTCTAAGAAGATGTTAGTACCGTTGCTAGCAAGGTTGGTGTGGTGATGGAGGTGGAGGATGATGTTCTAGGATGGGATAAATCCCGGCGGGTACGTGTTATGCCGGATGTTACTAAACCTATTCTGCGAGTGTACAGTATTCGTAATAAGAGAGGTATGATTACTAGTCTTCAATTCAAATATGAACGTCTCTCTATGTTTTGCTTTTTGTGTGGTAAGTTGGGACATATGGATAGAGATTGTCCTATGGATCCAAAGGAGGAGGCACATGAAATAAACAATGGGGGTTGTAGTTACGTGCATCTCCACGGAAAGGGTGGGCCGAAATGATGCAGATAAAGGCTAGTTGTAAAATCCTTGTATTTTATGGTCAAGCCTTCCAAATATTTGAAGGAGGACCTGGGTGGAGGGTTTACAGGGTTACAACCAGCAGGGGAAGGTTAATACCCCGTCGAAGGGTAATAATGGAGGTCGAAAATGGATGAGGTTAGCTAGGAAGGATGGGGTTCGTAGGGTGATCATGTGGGAGATCCTTCCAAGGAAAAAGGGGGAGGAAGGAGGACATCAACAAGGAGGACATTCATTTAGGGAAGAAAATTATCCTAAGTGTTGAAGCTTATGAACAAGAGGCACGGGTTGGCACGAATCGACCCCGCCTATACCAATGAGTCTATTAAAAGCTTCAAGGGGCTGGCAAATAACCCAACCCAATACCCCTGTAGAGGGAGGCCCTGTCTCTTATATTCTTATCGGAGATGAAGTTAAGTTGTAGTGAGATGATGAAGGTTAAGAATACGTTAGTGGAGTATGACAGAGTTGCAATTGATAGTAGAGGATTGGCACTGATGTGGAAAAAAGATACCGGTGTCTCGTTGAGATCGATGTCTCTTCATCACATTGATGTAGTTATCAGGCTTAGGCGAGGGCAAATGGAGGGTCACAGGGTTTTATGTTTGGCGATAGGTTCATAACAGGCATATCTCATGGGTATTGTTCATAGAGTTAGACGTTACCTTGGATGTGTATGGGTGACTTTAATGAAATTGCTATTGATTAAGAAAAAGAAAGGGGGTCGGGATAGAGCGCAATGGCAGATGAGTAACTCTCGGGCAGCCATGGATGCTTGTGTGCTTCGAGATATTCCGTTTACAGGGTAAGATTTTACTTATGACAATGGTCAAGGAGAAAAATGTTCAATGCGCTAATACAGCTTGGTTATGTTTTTTTCCTATTGCCCTCCTTCACAACTTGGATAGAGAATGGTCAGATCATGCTCCCATTAAGCTTATTCTTAAGAGTGGTTGTCGGGTGAAGGAAGAAAGAAGAAACCCTTTAGGTTCGAGCAAATTAGAGGTGGACCATGAAGGGTGTGAGAAGGTTATTCACGAGGCTTGGGTGGGGAGTGGCCATGAGTTCGAAGCATTAATTTCTCATTGTGTTGTGAAGTTGAGAGAGTGGAGTGAGAAGGAATTTGGTGTTGTGTTTCGGAATTCAAAGAAGAAAAGAATTCGATTAGCAAAGGTGAACTTGGGGGCTCTTTCGGCAAGCCAGATGCGTGAGAGAAAGAAGCTTATTAGGGAGATTGCAGAACTCACTCACCACGAAGAAATTTATTGGAGCCAACGTTCGAGAAATCCATGGTTATTTGTTGTGACCAAAATACAAGCTTTTTTCACCAAAAAGCTTCGAATAGGAAACCAAAAAACTCCATAAAATATTTAATTGATGATGACGGGGAGATAAAAGAAGGGAATGAGGCACTAGGTGTGATTGCTAACAATTACTTTACTTCTTTAATTACTTGTGCTTCTCCCAAAGGTTTTGAAAAAAGCAAAGGCGTTGGAGGGAATTGAGTGCAAAGTTATAGACGCTATGAATATGTCTCTTCGAGCCCCGTACTCAAGTGAAGAGGTTGTTCATGCTCTCGAGCAAATGCATCCTCTAAAATACCCCGGATGGAATTTGTCTGTTGTTTTTGCAAACCTACTGGCACATTGTTGGGCACTCTGTTATTGCTATGGTGCTTCACGGATAGCATTATGGTTGCCTCTGAAATGTTTCATCACATAAAAAATTCTACAAGCAAGTTCGATGACTATGAAGTTGGATATGTCAAAAGCATATGACCGGCTGGAAGCTGTTATGGGTAGGATTGGGTTGCATGCAGCATGGATTAACCGAGTCCTGCATTATGTGACTTTTGTGTCATTTGAGGTGCTTGTGAATGGGAACCGGCTCGAGAATTTAGGCTGGGGAGGGATATTCGGCAACAGGACCCACTGTCCCCATACCTATTGTTATGGGGGTACTTGTTGTTCTCACTTATTATTGGCAGATGATAGCATATTTTTTCCTCGGAATCTACGGAAGAGGCGAGTGCTATCCTTGATATTTTAAAGGTTTATGAGCAAGCTTCCAGCCAAGTGGTCAAGTGATAAGAAAACAAATGTGTCATTTAGTAAAGGTGTGAAGATGAGTCGGAGACATGAGTTGGCTACTAAATTGGGAGTCCAAGTGATGGATGATCATGCAGTTAGGACTCCTAGTTGTGGTTGGGAGATCAGAAAAAGTGTTTACTAAGAATGTTTTGGAGAAGGTTTGGCAGAAAATCAAAGGGTGGAAGGGAATTAATCTTTCTAAAGCAGGTAGGGAGGTCCTGATTAAGGTCGTGGTCCAATCTATTGTACATTGTTGAAGGGGCTAGAGAAGGAGGACCAAAGCTGGTTTTTGGACGACGTTTTCGGCAATGTGGAATGCTAGAAATCGATGGATTTTTGAAGGGGAGGCTTGTGACCCACTGGATTCTTGGCGGTATGTGTGCAAGCTTGTGGAGGATATGCACAAGCCTAGCTTACCAGGTGGTGCCCCCCTGGGTATGTCAAACTCAAAACATACGCTGGGTGTTTGACTGAAATTGGTTCGTGTTCTGGAGGTGTGGCTTGTTATAGTGCTGGTGGGGTTCTCTTTGCAGCTTGCTTGCAGGTGGTTGATCAGTGTGATGCACCAACAGCTGAAGCTAAAGCTATCTTCTTTGGTGTCCAGATTGCGGTCTAGTATGGGCTCACTAAGATTGTGACGGAAAGTGATTGTCACAAAGTGGTGAATGCGATTTCGTCTCATGAACATGGAGGAAATAATCTCCACCTTGTTATTGATAATATTATTCATGCTAGTCGTTCTTTGGATGTTGTCGTTTGGAAGTTTGTTAGGGAGTGTTTGGTTCATATGATTCTATGAGGTATGAGAATCAGCAAAGCTTACCTATTGTTTGTTTTAACAAATTGATAAATTTAAAACTCATACCTCAAACCCATAAGATATGGGATTTAGAAACTCAATGGGGGAGGTGGGTATGGCTCATAACAATACCTTTAGGTATCAAACAAAAGAAAAAATTTCATTCCCAAATAAAATCAAACACATGGTATTAGGTATCAAGTTCCAAACCTATATCACATTGGTTTTTATTCTTAATTCCAAACCCATAACACTATGGAGACGTTTGGTTCATATGATCCTAGTACAAGGTATGGGTTTAGAATGAGCAAAACTCATACCTAGTGTTTGTTTACAAAATTTATAGACTTAAAACTAATACCTCAAACCATAAGGTATAAGGTATAAGGTTTAGAAACCCAATGGGGGAGGTGGAAATGGCTCATACCAATGCCTCAAGGTATCAAATAGAAGATAAAATTTCATTCCCAAATAAAACCAAATACATGGTATTAGGCATCAAGTTCCAAATCTATACCACCTTGTTTCATTCCTGATTCCAAACCCATACCATTATGTGAACCAAACACCCCCTATGAACCAAAAATAAGGTGGTGCATGCGCTTGCTCATTGTTTGCCATCGGTTCCGGGAGGAGGGTGTGGTTGGATAATCTTCCAGAGACAAGTATCCCTTGTTATCTTGTGATGTTTCTATGAATGAAAACTAGTTGTCTGTTGGGTTTTTTTCAAAAAAAAAAAAATCAATAGAATATAGAACAAACTTATTATTCTTTTTCTCTCCTGCTTATCTATTTCTCCTTCTACTAGTCTTCTCTTTTCGGTATGATGTGAACAAAAATGTTTAGAACAGCTCTGAAGATCACTTACTCACATTCAAAACCCAAAATAATAAACCATAAAATAAAATAAAACAAATAATAAATTATAAAAATAAAAATTGATTTTCCAAGTATAACTTTAAGTGCGTCCAAAACAGAAGAAAGCGAAGTGCGATCAATTGAAGCTGATTTTGAGTAGAGAAAAGGAGTAAAACAGAGAGAGGAGCAATAAGGAGGGGACAGAGAAAGAGAGAGAGTGAGGGAGAGACCTGCAGAGATCATCGAGGAGTTCTTGAGGAGGAAGGCCGTTCTTCAATGGAGCGCTTGAAGATCTGTGAAGCCCTGACATAACTACGGGCTCCCACTCGCCTTCGGTTGTGTCGCGCTGATCGATTTACTCACCCTTCCTTCTTTTAAACCAAAACTTGTTGCGAAGCCTGGATTATAGTTAGGCTATGTTGTTTTGGCCTAATGATTAATGGAACGGTTTTTTCACCAAATGCCCCGACAAATCACGAAATTCACATGTATCCTCTATGTTTTAGATCATTCACCATATAATTTTGAGTTTCCAAAAACGTTCACCAAATGCCCTTTTTTAACGAACGGTAACTTGTCATTAGCTTTATTTACCATTTTGTCGTTATTAACCCTAAACCCTAACTCTAATTTAATCTTGACCCTAATCTAACTCTAACCTTAATCCTAATCTAACCCCTAACCCACCCTCCCCACCCCTCCACCCCAACCCAGCCCCCCATCCTTCCACCTCCACCGCCAGTGCCCCTCTCCCTCCCCTCCACCGCCGCAGCCCCCCACCCCCTCCCCCCGCCGGCCCAGGTCCCGTTGATTTTGCCGGAAAAATGCATCCCAAAGAAACCCAAGCGCCCATTTATGCATACTCTCTCTCCTCTGTTTTTTCCAAAATCTCGACGCATCACCGTGCTCGTCCCACTGCAACACCACCCCACCTATTGTCGTCATTCGCTGACCATCGGCGTACCTCTGAGCACCACCTTTCCGCGTCCCAGCACCACTCTATCTCGCTCACACCTCCTCTCCTCTCTCGCTGCATCTATCACTCTTCTAGCACTGCTTGCACCACGACCTGTCACCCATAACAACCACCTTCTTGTTTGCCGGAGCATTGAGGTGTCGCCTGTAATACCCCGAATTTTAAAAAGTTATTTTATTATTTATTAAGGTTTAATATTATTTCCACTCAGAATTTTTTTTATGATAATGCGATTTTATTTGATAACTATGTTTATTAAAATAATAATTTCATTTAGTTTCTATTCATTTAACAAAGTTTAAAATAAATCATTTACTTGTTTTATTATTCATTTCATTATTTCTAATTAATTACTTTTTACATTTGTTATGAGCATCCTTATACTAATTGTCCATTCATAATTGTCCATCCATATAGTACAAAGCCCAAATGCCAAGTCCATAACCCATATGTTTTAGCCAAAAAGAAAAAGAAAAATAAAACAAAATAAAAAGATTGAAAAACGTGATTTTCACTCATCATTTTCATCTTATGTTCACTGTGCGGAATCCCATTTTCTTTTCCTGTGGCTGCTTACAGACAACTTATGTTCACTGTGATTTTATTAAATATGTTAGTATCTATCACAATTAGTAAGATAGAAAATTAAGAAAAATAATTAGAAAAAATTGCATGTTAAGTTATCTTACTCGATGTATCTCTCAACTTCCTTAGAATCACAATTGAATAAGACATATTGATACACTTGGGCCTGTGTAATGTGAACCATCATAAACCCATAGTCCTTCTTCTTTCTATTCCTTCCCTTTCCTCTAATAGGTAGCCCAATATTGGGAAATAATGGATTTGAGATACTAGGATCAACAACATTATCTGAAGGACTGTTTAATCAATTCATGTATCTTCCACATAATGCAACACATTCTTTAGCCAAATATCCTTCAGCCATTGAGCCCTCCGGACGACCCTTGTTCCGAACATCAGATTTTAACTCTCGGAGGTACCTCTCTATTGCATAATGCACCTAACTCTGACTGGACCACCAAGCTTAATTTCTTCCACCAAGTGAATTGGTAAACGAACCATGACATCAAAGAAGATAGGTGGGAAAATCTCTTCTAACTGACAAAGGGTTTCAACAATCTTAGTTTGCAAATAGTCGAGATCTTGGGGGTCGATAGCTTTCTTCCATATGCCCTTAAAAAATGCACATAATCTTAACAAAGGTTTTGCACCATCTTTGCTCAAAGTTGTCTTAATTGCAACAAGAAGCAAGTAATGCATTAGAAAATGAGCATCATGACTCTTATATCCAGTGATCTTCCTTTCACCAACTTGCACACATCGAGCGATATCTGAAGCATATCCAAGTGGTAGCTTTGCATTTTTAATGACCTGGCAAAACAATCGCTTCTCTTCTAATGACATTGAGAAGCGTGATTTTGGGAATACTTCCTTACCATCTTCTACTACTTGAGGATGAAGTTCATGCATCCAATTTAAGGCTTTCGAATCTTGACGAACATTAGCATGATCTTTGCTCTTTCCAGGTAAATCTAACAGTGTCGCAATGATATTATCACATACATTTTATTCAATATGCATTACATCAAGATTATGGCGAAGTGAACAATGCTTCCAATATGGAAGTTCAAAAAATATTGGTACCCTTTTCCATGGAACCTCTCTTTCTTGTTTCGTTATCTTTTGCAACTTTCCACATTTATTTCGAAAATCACAAAGTAACTCCTTATATTCGATTCCTGTTAAATGCATTGGTTGGTCTCTTGGCCCCGCAACTCCAAGGAAATATCTCTTATTATGACGCCAGAGTGGGACAAATCTAAAAAAGTAGGGTGACCCATATAAAAATGCTTGTGGCTTTTGTTGAAGAATAAGGATTCAGTTTCATAATGACAAGCAGGGCATGCAAGTTTCCCTTTTGTGCTCCAACCAAACAACATTGCATAAGCAGGAAAGTCACTAATAGTAGACATCAATATTGCATGCATATCAAACCTTTGATTGCTTAAAGAGTCATAAGTTTCCAATCTAACCTCCCACAATTCTTTCAAATCCTTAATTAGTGGTTGCAAATAAACATGAATATCATTTTCGGGGGATAAGGGACCAGGAATAAGCAATGCTAACATCAATAATTCAGGCTTCGTAAGCAACCACGGAGGTAATTTTTAATTGATCAATATCATTGGCCACGTATTGTGTACAATGCTCATACTGTGAAATGGGTTAAACCTGTCTGAAGCTAACCCAAGCCTCACACTACGAGCATCTTTGGCAAGGTCTGAATATCTCTTGTCAAATGTTTTTCATGATTCACCATCCCTTGGATGTTGTAAAAGCTCATCTTCTGAATCATTCGTTTTACGTCATATCATGTACTTTGCAGTTTCCGGACACATAAATAACCTTTGCAACCTTTTCTTAATTGGAAAATACCTTAGAACTTTAGCAGCAATTTTATAATCCTTCCCGTTAGTCTTTTCTTTATTAGTTACTTTCCACCTTGAAGTCTTACAAACAGAACAACTTATTGTATTTGCGTGCTCCTCCTAATACAACATGCAGTTATAAGGGCATGCATCAATCTTCTGACAATCTATCCCTAAAACTCTTAAAATATTTTTTGCTTCATTAAAAGACTTGGGCAAATTTGCATCGGGTAGCGTGTCTCTAAATATTCCTAACAAAGCCGACATTGCTACATTGCTCAACTTATGGTCACACTTGTATATAAATAGATGAATAAGAAAGGACAGTTTGGAAAATTTCTTGCAACCTGGTAATAATTTTTGTTGACCTTCTTTTATTAATCTATAAAACTTCTTTGCATCTTCATTCGGCCCTTCTCTCATTGTATCATGCAACAACCCATCAATGTCATCATTCATGTCTAATATCGCATCATGTTCTTCTGTCACATCCGGTTCTTTTTCAATATATATATCTAAGTCTAACAACTTATCAGTTCTGGGAACAAAACCATTAACTATGATATGATCCCTAACAACATTTCTATACTGCCTGATACATATTGATTAAGATAACAAGAGCATTCAAAGTAAGAAACAAGAACAAAGGAAACAAGAACAATCGAATGTATCTAACCGGTTCAATTTGATTGAACAACCACCACTTTCACAACCCAATTACCACCAAACTAAGATCAAGTTATAACAATAAGCTTCTAACTTGCATCCACTTTGAGTTTCAATCACTAATTCAACGATTAGTGATAGAATTAAGCAAAGATTTGTAAATGGTCTAAACTGACCGATAGGAACAATAAGCACACAGCTTAAGGTTTTGAGTATAACTCTTTCAATTTTCATTCAAATGACTTAATTCAAAAAGACAGCAAAGCTAACATATTTGTTTACATTGTGTCCAAATTTCGGCTGATTTGGACTTCCCTAGCTATGCCAACTAAGCTAATAAAAAACATGAAACAACAATTACAAACTGTCCAGCACACCTTCTAAAAACTAGCTTAGATTTCTATTGGAAGTTACAAAACAGTAAAACTACCAATAGGATACTAAAGTAAACATATTAAACTATTACTCCTCAAAAGCTTGTACCATTTGCAGAAGAAATGATTGTTGCCCAAAAGCTTCAAAGAGAAGCTAGGACAGACGCTGGGGAGCTGGGCAGCAGCACTCCTTGCCTTGAAGCCTTCTCCTCTCATTGGATGAAGCTCTCCTTGCCATGTGAACTTCATGTGGACTTCCCCTCTTCCTTAAGTCTTCAATTCAGTAGGAGGTGGCAACCAAAAGCAACAAAAAACATCTCCTAAAACTAGCTTATACAACCGGATTACATGAGCTTATACTAGCTTAACTCTTAAAGCATGATTAACATAACTTAAGCATGTACTTAGGCTACTAATCACTTACTAAACTTGATTAACAATACATAATGATGTTTAAGGTGTCATTAAGTATTACTAATCTTGCTTAAGTAGAGATTAACATAGGATTAGCCTAATCAAGTTGCTTAAGTAAGGTTTTAGAATAAACCGAGCTAGTTAGGCTTAGAAATTGAACCTCCTTTACCATGTTCTCCTTTTGATCATGTAGAAGAAGACCTTGGTTGCTTGAACTAGATGCTCCTGCATCATTCTCCTCAGGTTCGAAAAGGTCTTCTTGTAACTCTGAATCATCTGCAAGATATGGAGCTAAATCACCAACATTGAATGTAGCTGAGATGTTCCCCATTTCATCTAGCAATTCTATCTTGTATGCATTGTTGTTGATCTTCTCTAGCACTTTGAAAGGACCATCACTTCGTGGCATTAGCTTGTTCTTCCTCCTTGTAGGAAATCTCTCCTTCCTTAGATGTAACCACACTAGATCACCTGGCTTGTAAAGAACTTCTTTCCTGTGCTTGTTTGCTCGAACCTTGTATGCTTCATTCACCTTCTCTATTCTGGTTCGAATTTGCTGATGAAGTTGCTTTATTTCCTCTGCTTTCACTTCAGCTTCCTTGCTACTATGTGCTTCAATAGGAAATGGAAGTAAATCAATAGGACTTAAAGGATTAATCCCATAATTTACCTCAAATGGTGAGTGTTTAGTAGCATAAGTTGGTGATCTATTGTAAGCAACTCAGCATGAGCTAGCTTTAGATCCCAATCCCTTTGAGACTTGTTCACAAGTGTCCTTAGCAGCATAGTTAATGTCCTGTTGGTCACCTCAGTCTGGCCATCAGTTTGAGGATGAGCAGTAGTACTAAACAGCAACTTAGTACCTAAAAGCTTCCACAAGTTCTTCCAGAAATAGCTAAGAAACTTTACATCTTTATCAGAAACAATAGACTTAGGAACTCCATGAAGTCTAGTTATTTCTTTAAAGAACAAATCAGCAACATGAATAGCATCATCAGTTTTATTACAAGGAATGAAATGGGCCATTTTAGAGAATCTATCTACCACCACCATGATTGCATCTTTCTGCCTTTGAGTTCTAGGTAGAGCAACAATGAAATCCATGCTCACATCTTTCCATGGTTGAACTGGAACAGGTAGAGGTGTGTAAAGTCCTTGATGAAAGGAACTTTTAGCCTTCTGACATATAGAACATCGAGCTAGAATAGCATGAACATCTCCTGCAAGTTTCGGCCAGTAGAAGTGTTCTTGCAATACATCAACAGTTTTGTTAATGCCAAAGTGTCCTGCTAGTCCTCCTCCATGAACTTCCTTGATTAGCAAATCCCTTAATGAGCATTTAGGGATACACAGCTTGTTGTTTCGAAAAAGAAAGCAATCTTGCAATGAATATGCTCCATGAGATCCTTCTTTGCATGCTTCTAACAATAAAGAGAAATCTGGATCATCATAATACAAGTCTTTAAGATGACTAAAACCAAGTACACGAGCCTCCATAAGAGAAAGCATAGAATGCCTCCTTGATAAAGCATCTGCAACAATGTCCACACCACTTGCATCACACTCCACTTCAAACACTTTCTTGAAATCAGGTAAGGCTAGAACAGGAGCCTTACTAAGCATGTTCTTCAATTGATCAAATGCCTCTTGTGCTGCAGGAGTCCAAATAAAGGACCCTTTCTTGATACACTCAGTCAATGGCGCCAAGATGGTGCTAAAGTTCTTGATAAATCTCCTGTAAAAAGAAGCTAAACCATGGAAACTTCGAACCTCAGTGATAGATTTAGGAACTGGCCATGACTTGATTGCTTCCACCTTAGATTCATCCATAGAAATGCCATTAGATGACACTATGAATCCAAGAAATGTCACACTTGAAGTAAAGAACTCACACTTCTCCATCTTTGCATACAGCTTCTTTTCCCTTAGTTTAAGGAAAACCTTCTTGAGATGCATTAGATGTTCCTGTTCACTTTGACTATACACAAGAATATCATCAAAATAAACAACAACAAAGATACCAATGAAGGGCTGAGTACCTCTGCATAAGTCTCATGAAAGTACTAGGAGCATTTGTCAAACCAAATGGCATCACACGCCACTCATACAAACCACTCTTAGTTTTAAAAGCTGTTTTCCATTCATCACCCTCTTTGATTCTAATCTGATGATAACCACTTCTTAAATCAATCTTCGAAAATATAGTGGAACCATGTAACTCATCAAGCAAATCATCAAGTCTAGGTATTGGATACCTATACTTCACTGTTATGTTGTTAATAGCACGACAATCCACACACATCCTCATAGAACCATCCTTCTTAGGAACCAAAATGACAGGCACAGCACATGGACTAAGACTTTCTTGCACAAATCCTTTAGCTAACAACTCACTAACTTGTTTTTGAACTCCTTAGCTTCTTCAGGATTACATCTATAAGCTGGTTTATTAGGTAAAGGGGCGCCAGGTATAAGTCAATTTGGTGTTCAATTCCTCTACTAGGGGGTAATCCACATGGAAGATCAATAGGAAAAACATCACCAAACTCCTTCACTAAAGGTTTCACCATTTCGTGCACTTCATTAAAGTTTACATCATTTTCATCCAATAACAACAACAAATACATAACCTTCCCCTTTTCTACAGCTTTATCAAGTTGAGGTTTAGAAAGGATTAAGGTTTTTTTTGTTTGTGTTTTAGGTGAGGTTGTTTTGGTTTAGATGATTCGGCCATGGCTAGGACTAAGTACAATTTTCTTCTTGTTATGCATGAAAGTGTAAGTATTAGTCCTACCATTATGCAAGGTTTCTTTATCAGATTGCCAAGGTCTACCTAAGAGTACATGACATGCATCCATAGGTAATACATCACATAAAACTTCATCTTTATAAGAATCACCAAAAGAAAAGCTAATTAAAGCTTGTTTTGTTACCTCCACACAATTGCCATCATTAAGCCAATGAAGCTTATATGGTTTTGGATGTGAGAAAGTAGCATGATTGAGCTTGTCCACCATAGAAGATGAGCACATTGGTGCAGCTTCCTCCATCAATGATCATCGAACATATCTTCCCTCCAATCAAGCATTTGGTTTGAAAGATTTGATCCCTTTGAGAAGGAACCAATTCAGCTTCTTTGGCATGAAGAACTCTTCTTAGAACAAGGCTTAAATGATCTCCTTGAGTCACCTCTCCAACCTCCAAAGCTTCATCACTTTCGGCCTCCTCTTCAGCTCCTCTTCTTGGTTTTCTCTGTTCAAGTGATTCTTCAATGTTTTTAATGTCAATTAAAGTCATTACTCTTTTATTAGGACATTGAGCTTGATAATGACCATAACCATGACACTTAAAGCATTTACATCAGATTTTTTTGAGGTTTCATCCACTACTTTCTTCCCTTTATCAACTACTTTCAACCGTCCACTTTAGGGGTGTAAGGAGATGTGTATGGTGTTTTAACATTAGAAACTCCCTTAGAATAGGTAGTTCCCTTCACAAAAGGTTTCTTCTTCTTCTCCTTAATGTGTTTTTCAACTTTAAGAGCTAACTTAAAGAGTTCATCTAAGGTAGAATAAGGATGTAACTCCACCTTCCTCCTAATGTCTTTTTCTAAGCCTCCTAGAAATCTAGACATTGTTTGCTCCTCTTCTCTTCTGACATCAATTTCATTAACAACTTTTCAAACTCATGGATGTAATGTTCTACCCCTTTATGGTCTTGAGTAATTCGGCCAATTGTTATACAAATCAAGGGTGTAAGTAGATGGTAAAAACTTCTCCCTCATTTTCTTTTTTAGCTTACTCCAACTCTTGATTTTAGGCTTTTGTTTTCTATTCTAGCTATACAACATTCTCCCACCAAAGGGATGCATACCCCTTTAGCTTAGCTACAGCAACTTGAAAGATTTACATCATCATACTCCTTAAGTTCAAAGATCTCTCACACCTTGAAACCCACTCCAAATAAGCATCTGGATTAAGGTTTCCATCAAACTCAGGAACTTCTAACTTAATGTCTCTAAAATCATCTTTCTTTTGTGGTTTTCTCCTAGTTCTTGAAGATTCAGAAAGAACCTCCTCACTACTATCATAAGCTACACCTTCATCCTCCACATTCTCTCCTTAAAGGCCTCTATACCCTTCTCTACAACAGTCATCAAATTAGCCATTTGTTCACTCAAAGTGGCATTTGATTCTCCATCCCACCATCCTTGCTTCATGCACATTCATACCTCTTTTGAACTGATTTTCTTCACCTCCACTCATGATTGATTCAACCTCAATGAAAGTTAGGCTAGAAAGAAGAAAAGAAGTGTGTTTGGCTTAGAATAGGTTCGGTTTTGGGGGGGATTGTGTTTGGGTTTTGTTTGTGTGTTTAATGTGTTTAAGGGATGAATTAGAATGCTCTTAATCAACCTACAGCTCTGATACCAAATGATACATATTGATTAAGATAACAGAGCATTCAAAGTAAGAAACAAGAACAAAGAAACAAGAACAATCGAATTGTATCTAAACCGGTTCAATTTGATTGAACAACCACCACTTTCACAACCCAATTACCACCAAACTAAGATCAAGTTATAACAATAAGCTTCTAACTTGCATCTACTTTGAGTTTCATCACTAATTCAACGATTAAGTGAAGAATTAAGCAAAGATTTGTAAATGGTCTAAACTGACCGAAAGACAATAAGCACACAGCTTAATGTTTTGAGTATAACTCTTTCAATTTTATTCAAATGACTTAATTCCAAAAGAAGCAAAGCTAACATATTTGTTTACATTGTGTCCAAATTTCGGCTGATTTGGACTTCCCTAGCTATGCCAACTAAGCTAATAAAAAACATGAAACAACAATTACAACTGTCCAGCACACCTCCTACAAACTAGCTTAGATTTCTATTGGAAGTTACAAAACAGTAAAACTACCAATAGGATACTAAAGTAAACATATTAAACTATTACTCCTCAAAAGCTTGTCCAATTTGCAGAAGAAATGATTGTTGCCCAAAAGCTTCAAAGAGAAGGTAGGACAGACGCTGGGAGCTGGGCAGCAGGCATCCTTGCCTTGAAGCTTCTCTCTTCATTGGATAGCTCTCCTTGCCATGTGACTTCATATGGTTCCCTTTCCAAGGCTTCAATTCAGTAGGGGTGGCAACCAAAAGCACAAAAACATCTCCTAAACTAGCTTAACAACGGATTACATGAGCTTATACTAGCTTACTCTTAAAGCATGATTAACATAACTTAAGCATGTACTTAGGCTACTAATCACTTACTAAACTTGATTAACAATACATAATGATGTTTAAGGTGTCATTAAGTATTACTAATCTTGCTTAAGTAGAGATTAACATAGGATTAGCCTAATCAAGTTGCTTAAGTAAGGTTTTAGAATAAACCGAGCTAGTTAGGCTTAGAAATTGAACCTCCTTTACCATGTTCTCCTTTTGATCATGTAGAAGAAGACCTTGGTTGCTTGAACTAGATGCTCCTGCATCACTGCCAAAAACGATAATGACAAACATTGCAAGGACAACAAATCTGGTTCCCTTGTGCTTTAATAGCAAAAGTCTTACTAATGGACTCCTCAACTCCTTCTTCATATTTCATCGCTCCATCTTTGAAACATCCACCACTTTTTATCTATGTTATCCATTTTGTTCCTTAACCGTATGTTACAAACTAGAACATTAAGTCAGCATCCAATTTTAAAAAATTATAAAAATCCTCAAATTTTAAAACAAATTGTTAATATAAACTTTGAAATAAAGTAGGTTATGTTAAGTAAACATATGGTTAGTAACGTACAAGACACTTTTACTTCTGTCTCAATGCTGTGAAATAAAGTAGGTTCTGTTATTATTTTAATCCATATGACAACTAAAGCAGATAATCCATGTGACAACTAGAATAAACACTAGTACAAAGTTGGCCTAAGGTAACATGTATGAGGTAACACTTTTCAAAATCTAAGTTTGTCTAATATATATGTAACACCTTGGTAACACTTAATCAATTCGTAACACTTAATGTAACACATTTTCAATAAGTAACATTTTGAAGTAACACTTTTTTAATTGAGAAACATTTTGATGTAACACTTTTAAATAGGTAACACCTTTAGGTAACATATACATATTGGTAACATTTAGCAGTAACACTTTTTTTTCTTTAAGTAACACTTTAAGATAAGTAATTTTTTAGAGTGTAATTTAAGTGTAATTTTTAATAATATTATGATTTCTTATATACTTGTATTATTTCTTATAAAGCAATATTTTCAACAAATTAAACTAATCTTCCATCTTGTCAAAAACTAAAAACAAATATAAAAAAAAAAAACATAAACAAAAAATCAAAGTCAACTTTAATTAATTAATACTAATGATATCATCGATCCCGAAAATGTTTGGCGCTTAATCAGCCGCCAAAGAGATTAAAGTCTTGATTTTTCTTTTGCTGCTTAGGTCGTTTCAGTTCAACATACACTACTGCACGCACCTAGACTCGCTCACCACCACCACGCTTGAATTCGCTCCCTACCACGCCTGAATTCGCTCACCACCAGTCACCAGCGTCGTTCAATCTTGTCATTTCAGAGAATTTAATCGGTTAGTCTTGATTCTAATTGTCCGAAAATACTAGTTCTCTTTGATAATTGATCATGTTCAGTTTATAATTATGTTAATCGTTTCTCAATTTATTTGATGATTCATTGATTTCCTCTCTCCTAAATTTGTTCCAGTCAGATTCGATAATATCAGGAACTCACCCCACTCCTTAATTCGCTCAACACCGCTCACCGTTTAGAGAATTTAATTGGTTAGTTTTTATTTTAATTGTTCGAAAATATCAGTTTCTTTGATAATTGATCATGTTCAATTCAGAATTTGGGTAATGGGTTCTCAACTTGTTTGATTTGATTCATTGATTTATTTGATTCATTAAAAAATATATCGAATTTAGTTGATGTTCTCATCAAAAAAAATTTTGAAGTGAATGATCTCCTGCATTATTTTGTGAGTAGGTGGGTTGTTGTCAACTCTGTGTGGGCAGTGGGTTTTTGTGTTCTCCTGGTGATCTGTTTTACGAGCCTCTTTCTTGTTTGTTGTGGATTGCGGCTATTTAGTTTGGCATTGTTTAATTTTATAGGTTAAGATTTATTTTGTTTTGACTTTGCTGTGTGGATTATTGGTGCTCTTCTGGTTTCTTTCCATCAATTCCCTTCACTAAAGTAGCTTGACTTAGTGGGCGTTTTCTTTAGTTCCTTCAGATGGAGGATAAGGAGTTTTTATCAACCATACTTGAGATGTTGGTGGCCCCTTGTTGAGCTTGCTTGCAGCCTATGTTTAGTCAACTTTGAGTTATTTTATTTCACATCACCCCTATATATTTGTTATTGTCATAGAGATGTGCCAAGCAGAGCAACACACTTTTATCTTCCAGTTCCTGCAAAATTGAGCTTAGAACAGTCAGACAAGTCTGTACAGAAAGCATCGAATTACACTAATACACTTACTAAAAGGCTCCAAAAGTTACTTCTTGAGTATCTCTTTTAAAATGTTGCTAAGATAGAAGCCTTAAGAATCAAAAGTACCTGAAGAGTTATCAAAGCAACATTAAGAGGGAAACTGTAATTGGAGTCCATGAAGGTTGCCTTTGTTGATCGAGAAGCCTTCCACTTCTCTGAATTCTGCAGAATAGTTCATGAACATGTTAGATTCAATTCAAGTAGATAGCAGCTTGTATTAGTTACCACAGCCATACCTCTTATATGTGTCATTGACAATTCCCCTGCATAGTTTAAACAATATATTGTAAACAATACCCGCATCACCTAGGAAAAGGTCTTCCTTCCAGTCTTGTAGAGGGTCCACAGTTAGTATGCAATAATACCAAATTGAAACCATTTACTCAGCCACAATGATGTCGTTTTTATCCGTGCATAGGTTGTTTATTTATATATTTCTTAATTTCCTTTTTTTCAAGGGGTGAGTGCACGTTGTTGAACATAGTGATACCCTTGTGACTGATACTTGTTCAAAGTTATGATCTTACCAGGTAAACTGCATTAGGTCCATCATACCAGCATCTTGATGAAATCTGCACAAGAATGGCTAAAAAACTTGTGAAAATATTCAGCAGAAAGATATCAAATCATGTTAGAGCTTATACAGCTGAATTCAACAATCCATTCTTCCTTGCTTCCAACTTTTGTAAGAATCCATTCTTCCTTGCTTCCAACTTTTGTAACCATACTCAAGTTACTAGCATTATATGTGGGTTTCCTGTGTTTGGTTCTCAAGTTCACACTCTCTTGCCTGAAAAAGCTCAATACAGTAAGTGAACCCAACACTTTATTACTCTTCATATTACTTCATAACTCCAACATATAAAATAAATAATTTAGACACTTGGACACGTACCCATACGTCCTACATGAGTATCGTAATCAGAGTAACATAGCCTAAGAATACCTTCTTTACACCAATAGAAAGTACATATAATGAAAAGAAAACATCTCACCTTAGTGGCAAAGCCAAAAGAAAAGTAAATACAGGATTCATATTGGTGCATGCACCGGAAAAGGCAGCAGATGTGTGTCTAATCTTCAAACTGTGCGGGTGCAGGGGGTTCTGTGCAGGGGGTTCTGTGAGGTCAGATGACAGAAACACACTCCACTAATACATTGAACTGAATAGCACCCCATAACTAACAAATAAGATGAGAAGTGATCCTGATTTTGCAATGTTACTTTTATTATTTGACCTAATAGTTATATCAATTACAACATCTTTTTTGTAGGAAGTAAGATCGATATGGCAGATTATGAAAACATAAGAGAAATGAGGATAGCACAAAACAAAATAAAAATGAAGGAAATGGGAGTTACTACAATGGCTAATGAATTATTTCACCCAAAGAAAATTAAAAAGAAATCTAAGAAGGTGGTCGAAGGCACTGATGAGTACACACCTAGTGACGAGGAGAACCAATTGAGTGACGAGAATGGCGTGGAGTTAAGGAGAAAAACTATAAACCTGAGGACCGGCTCAAAGAAGGTAATTATATAATTCATAAAAGTTGTGGTTTATAATTATTAACTTTACCGCTATGGTTTAATCATGTTTATCTTTCGTATTTTTTAAGGTTTCGGCAGTTCAAGGAAAAGACCCTAGTAAGATGAAAGAGAAGACAAATGTTTCGTCGATGTCAATGGCAGCTAAAACTAAGATGCACTATCCAAACACTCAGAAAGAACACTTAGAGAAAGGGATGCAATGAAGAGTTCTGACTCAGCAACATAATGTAGGCCTAAGTGTAGTAGTGAATTCTGAGGAAAGGGTGAGCAAGTCTAGTGCCCATAAACAACTAGCATCCCAAATCCAACATCAGAAAGAGGTTGAACGTGGTCACAAAACAAAGATGGGGCATACTAAGGCAATGGTTGCTCCCGGCTCACTCAGTGATTACATTAAGATGAAAACACATTTAAAGGGAAAGGAAGTGAGAGAGAAACAAATGAGGTATTTCTGCGAAAAGCGAATACTCAATCAAATGTTTTGAAAGACCTAAAATATCAAATGGTCGGTTCCCAATTGGAGAGATTTTCAGAAGCAAATCATTTCCAACATGTCTTAGAGGAAGAAAATGAAAATAACATGAACTCATATGACTTCGAATCAAGACATATATCAGATGATGATGATGCTGAATGTGGTAATGATGATGTTCAAGGTGGTATTGATGAAAGTAGTGGTAATGGTCACTAATCCTAGCATTTTAAAGCTTATAATTCTGATTTTCTATAAAGTTAGAAAGATACATTTTCTAATTATTGCCTTTGCTTGTTTCTTTATAGCATTGTCAAAAGTGAAGTGAACTAGAGGACCAACTATGTGCAAAGATGTCCACGAATGGACAGTAGATGATCGTAAGCCCATAATTTTGAATGAAATGGGGAAGCCTATTGGTCCTGATAAGAAGACTTAGATAAATTTTCAAGATTTCTAGGCACTTTAGCTCGTAATTGTAGTCTTGCTCCATTGAACAAACTTAATTGGCATAAGGTCCTTGATAAGGATAAAATTTGGGAATTTATCAAAGTATGAGTTCTTTTAATATATATAGGAATTAGGGACTATAAATTCTTGATCTCTTTGAATATATATATATATATATATATATATATATATATATATATATATATATATATATATATATATATATATATATATATATATATATATATATATATATATATATATATATATATATATATATATATATCTAAATGACTCATGATTGTTGCAGACTAAGTTCATTATCTCTGGAGAAGGGAAGGACTATGTGTTGGCAGCAGTTGGAAAACTTTGGCGTCGACATAAAAGCATTGTAAAGAAGAAACACTTTAGTGCTTATGACAATGATGATGACAGATTGGAAAATGCTCCCGATAATATTCCAGAAGCTTATTTCAAAGAATTATTAGATTATTGGAAATTAGATATCATTGAAGTAATTGTTATGCTTTCACATTATCTAAGTTATTCTTATCAAATTCACAAACTACCCGTTTTAAAGGAACTTTCTAAGAGGTATTCATCTTTTTTTTCTTAACACGCAGGAAGAAAGCAAGAAGAAAAGTGAAAGCAGTATCAACCAAAAATATAGGCACACCATGGGTCCCGTGAGCTTTGCAAGGAAGGAACGTGAATTGGTAAGTTAATTATAATGAATAATAATATCTTTGCTTTATTTTTACTTATCACCCCTTGGCACGATCATGTAACTTTTTTGTATTCCGGATTCTTTTGTATATTTCCATGCTAGCAACAACAAGATAATGAGAAAAAATGACCATCCCAAGCACTGTTGTACAAAGAGTCTCGAAAGAGGAAAGCGAACAAAATATACAAAACAGCTTATGAGCCTATTAAATATAATATCGTAAGTTTAGTTGCTTTAACATTTATTTACGCTACGTTTTTTGGTTGCAACTTTGGTAGTTATTTATTCTGCTTCCATTATTTCAAATGTAGGATAAGATGGAGGAAGTTCAAATGCAAAAGCAGATTGATGGAGATAAAGTATTATGAAGTAATGAATATTGATAATTCGGACAACCAAAGGCAACTCGGAAGGTGTTCAACTATCAAAGGAAAAAAGAGTGAGGGGACTTCAGCCGTTGGTGGTGTAATCATCCCGGATGAGTTTTTGAAATCATATAAAGATCAGATTATAAAAGATACAGATGGAGAAGTAATGAAGATGTTCAAGGAACAACTCCCTCCTGAAACTTTTGCTAATTTGACTCGATCACTCGGCGACGTGTCATCTGATTTAGAGATCACGGAGCATCCTTCTAAAGATACGAATGAACAAGAGCTTCAACAGGTATTTTTTTATTATTATAGTCCATATATATTTGAGATGATGTTATATATTAGATACAATGTACAGGGAGTACATTAGATGTTCAGTTCATTAGGCATTATTTTATCGATGTATACTAAAACAAAGAAAAAGATTAACCCGGATATCCTATAACCCGACCCGAAAAAACATTGCGAAGTAATTTTGTCAAGCAATTACTACTTTGTTTGGTTCTCTTGGTTCTTGAATTTTTTTTTTTCATAAACTATAAGAACCTATCTTTTACCATATTATCAATTTGCTTTTACCATATTATCAAGTATATCACTAGTTCTAATTTTTTTTTTTTTGACAGACTAGATTTGTTATCATATAAGACTTTGAAGTTTTTTTTTTCCTTACTGCAGGATGATGGAAATAATGGCGGATTAGAGGAGCAAGCATGCATGATACTTTGAGAAGCATGCGTACATGGATAATGGAATTGAAGAATAATGAAAAGAATGACATTAAGATTGATTTAGGTTTATTTAAGGAGAGATATATATATTATGATAATTTTATGATTTAATTTTCAGATTAACTATTTATATTGTGGATGCAATAGTATGTTTTCGATTGAGTATACTCTTTGGCTCATTTTTTACAATGGTCGTTGAGTATTTCTACTCATTTATATCAATAATATAATTTTATTTCCTCTTCAATTATTACGTTTATAAGTTTTACTATTATTATCATTGTATACATGCCGATAAATTAAACAATGTTACTATAAGATATGTGAAATAGAAGTGTTACACTATAAAACTAGCTGATAAGAAAGTGTTGCCAAATATCTAATTGAGTGTTACATAGGCTGATTCAAAATGATACATAATATTTAACAAAGTGTTACTATAAGTCAAGAGATGACATAAAAAATGCTACTATAGACGAAAAAGTGTTACATAAAACATTATTAGTAACACTGTAAAAATGCTACATTAGATTGAAAAAAGTGTTACGTTAGAGAATTTTGAGTAACACTTGAGAAAGTGAAAAATTAGCATTGGAAAGTGTTACCTTAGAGAATAGGTAGCACGGGCAGATGTTTCACTTACAAAAGTGTTATATGACCTAAAGCAACACTTTTAGGCCATTAAGTAACACTTTTGGGGTGATACTTTAGGCCAATTATGCACTAGTGAAAATCAGGGAAAAAAGTCATGGTTGTAGCATGTATTACTTGTAGTCTGCAAAGAAAACTATGAAAAATAAAATAAAAGTAAGGGCTGAAACTCTTTTTTACTTACGAGGTTGAGATTTCAAGATACTTCTGCTATTTCAATAACATAGTAGAGGTGATCATTTTGGCCCGACCCGCTTTTGGGCCGGGTTTTGGGTAGAATTTTTCGGCCCGCGGGCCGGGCCCGGTCGTATTTTTTGGCTTTGGGCGGGATTTGGGCAAGCCAAAAACGACTTTTTAGTCTATTTTCTGGCCCGGCCCGTTTTGGCCCGCAAAAGCCCGCTAATTTAGTCCCGAATTAGCGGGCATTGGACACAAAAATTCGGCCCAAATTTAGGCCCGACCCGACCAATGGGCAAATTTTTTTGGCCGTGACTCGGCCCGAACCCGGCCCGATCCATGATCACCTCTATAACATAGCACATAGCAGAATTTCAATAACATTTCAAGAAAATTCTGCTAACTACATTTCAATAACATAGCAGAATTTCAATAACATTCGTAACATAGTAGAATATATTGAGATTTCAACATAGCACTTTAACCGCCTCCATAATGCTAGAAACAAGTCAGAAAATTCGTGGATAACAATTAACAACTACTCTTCTTCTCTCTTTCACGGGGAATGGGTGGGGTTAGGCATTCTGAATTTTCTATATTTTAATCAAGCACTTCTAATGAAAAAGGTACGGTGCATTTACAAAAATTCACAACTTCTCCTGGCAAAAGTGTATTTGAATCACAACTCTAACATTCCACAACTAAAATTCCAAGAACATCCAAATCATGGGGAAGTCGAAGACTTCAGAATGCGGAACAAACATTACTTCAGAACCTACTAGTACAAGGTAACAGAACCTACTTTATTTCACAGCTAAAATAATGTTTCCTAAAACATAAAATTCCAATAATAAATTGATTGAAGAACATACCTTATGAAGCTCAACTAATGATCCGAAATTTCCCCTCTTTGTTGGGTTTTCTTGAATTTCGACTCTTTGGTGTCTTTTCTTGAATAATTTACCCTCTATATTTATATCCTATTACCATGGACCAAAACAATAACTGTAATATTAGAGAATTTCCAGAAATCGATTGAAGAATTTCCATAATTCACAAAATTCGAGAAAGTACCTTTATTTTGGAGCTCGACTGGGTTTTGTGACTTTTGAAGGATTTCCAGAATTCCCAAAATAGAATTATGCACCTTTGAAGTTCAAAATTTCGACTCTTTGCTTGTTTTTCTTGAATTTCGCCTCTGTGAAGTAGTGTTTAAACTTTCGTGAAATTTCGCCTGGCCTCTTGCTCTTAGTATATAATTGGGTGAATTCAGTTCGTGCTTTCAGTTCATAGGAGAGATTTGGGATCGGAGATTGCAATTTGTTGGCAAACCTGCAATTGATAGGGTTTTTCAGTTGTGATCTCGATGTCAGTTACCTGATCAATCGGTTTCCTTGTTTTAGGGAGATAAGGCACTATTCAAACTTTGTGAAGTGTTTAAACTTTCGTGAAAAAAACTGAGGGAATAATTGTTACGCGTAATTTTTTATGGATGGAGTATGTGGCTAGCTAACGCAACGAATAAGACGAATACGCGAATTAAGTTATAACATCATCAAATGCAACGACCATCCCAAGTCGTTGCAATAGATATATCTAATGCAACGACCATCACCAAGTCGTTGCAATAGAGATACATCTAATGCAACGGTTACTATAAAGTCGTTGCAATAGCTTAATCTATGAACCTAAATTGAAATGGGTCGTTGCAATAGATGATCTTACTGCAGCGGTATTAAAAAATAACTGTTGCATTAGCTTATTTTAACCATTGCGTTTTATTAATAATGTAATAGTGTATAGAACCTACTGTTGGGGATAGTAGTATTGTTTTACGAGTCTAGCACTACGTAACACTCTTTGTGCAAGATCAAGGTACGTTATGTAGCTAGATCTTTTGAAATGTGATTTTATGTGATAAAGTTGTTTATTGATTTAATAGTTGGAAGCGGTTACAATATTTTAGTATTCCTCTTGGAAGTGAAAAGAAGGAATGATTTATTAATCATTTCTATCGAAAAGTTTTGTTATCCTTTTCGGAAAATTAAATTGTTTTTACAAGTGAAAGAAGGAATGATTTATTAATCATTTTTATAAAAAAAAGTTTTGTTATCCTTTTTGGAAATAAAAAATGTTTTTACAAGGAAAGGTTTGATTGGTTTTATGAACTTTAAATGTTCAAAAAGTTGTTTATGAGAAAAGGAGATTTATTCATGACTTACAAGTCATATTATTATTATTACCACTTAATTAACATCAAGAGCTTCAAAGTTCACTTGTTGGTAATTATAGTTACCCCTTAATATAGCTCTGTGATGGGATGACTAGCTTGGGGGGGGGGTGCACACTTAGCAAATAGAAGGCCGAGAGATAAGAAGATGAATTGTTTTCAAGATTATTTTTTAATCCAAGTTGTTTGGAAAGAGTTTGTTCTCAAAAGGTTATTCTTGAATTATTATTCAAGTGTTTGGAAAGAGTTTGTTCTTAAAAGGTTATTCTTGAATTATCATTCAAGTGTGTGGAAAGAGTTTGTTCTTAAAATGTTATTCTTGAACTATTATTAAAGTGTTTGAAATTAGTTTATTCTTAAAGAGATATTGTTGAATTATTAGTGATGGAGTTTTCAAAATGAAAAATGTTGCGAACTAACAAATGTGTTACTTATCTAATATATTTCTTACTCAGTTTTATACTGATTTTTATTTCCTTTTTCCTATTTGGCTTTTCCCTGTTTACCTTTTACCTTTTTGGTAAGCTGTTTTGCAAGTGGATTTTGGATGTGCATGGGAGCATACTAGCAAGAGGATCTTCACCTAGATTAGGATGTTTTACTTATATTGATTTTTGAGAAAATATTTACTTTTATTAATAATGAGGTATTATTATTTTTAATTTAAAGTCTTCTCCTGTAAGTTATTTTGTTAGTCAGTAGTTGGTTGCTGAAAGCGTGTTAGACACGTGGCGGTAATGCTCTTAAATTACTCAAATATTATTTACTAAATTATTTATTTAAAAGTGAGTAATTTGGGGGTGTTACATCTAAAATATTTACCAACCTCGTTATACGAAGTGGTTTGCATGCATCAGTAGTTTGTGCAATTTCGTTACCTTTGTTTATTTTGGTGAGTGTTTCTATCCACTTATGACCTTTTTGCTATTTCTTTCCTGTTGCTCTTGGCTTATGTGTGTGGCTGTGTATTTATTTCGATGTGTTGGTTGTTATCTTGGGTAGGAGTCCTTGCTCTATCAGTTCCAATTTTATATGGCAAATATCAGAGCACAATTGATGATAAACTACAAGTAGGATGAAAAATTATTGAAGCAGGTTATAGAGAGCTTGATCTAATTGTTCTGAAAAAGATCCTAGTCTCCTTGTACAAGAAGAAGAAGAAGAGGAAGAAAAAGAGTCAGTAGGCTGCTTTGGTAATCTCTTCTTACTTCTCCCAAATTCTACTTACCTTTCCCATTTTTCCATTCCTTGCTTGACATGTTATAGCTCTTGAATTATGGATTATGAATTATGTTTGATCAAACTAATGTTTAAATCATGGTTTAGATTATGTCACTAGTGTTGAAATTTGTTTAGGTTTTCTAGTTGTAGTATTTTGATTGTGGTGTAGGAAAGAATGGATGTGGAAGTTGCAGGAACTGAGTTGCCAAAGGCGAATGGTGAAGTGAAGACTAAAGTGCATGAACAAGACAATGGAAAAATCAATTTCATTGTGGTTATCACATACGGTTCGTGGTGTTGATGAAGTGAAGTTGGGAGGAAAGCCGAATGATGCCTTAAGTGTCAACATTGCCAAGGATGCAATTGATGAATGATCAGAGGAGGCACAAACCCATCACTTTTAATTTTTCAAGCACCGATAGTGGGATGACCAGAAGTTAAAGGTTGAATTTGAGTTGACTGAGAAAGAAATTCAGAAGAAAAATATACAAATAGGCCAGATAATTGTAGATATAAGGGCTGAAAATGTTATTAGAATGTTGTTTCTTTTATAACCCTTTTTCTAAAGTTAGTGAATTGGATAAAATTACCAATGTATTACAGAGGCTGTTACTGGATGGAAAGTTCCCTCTAATACTTTTCAGGTGCACTTTGATCTGAAATACTATTGTCTACCTTTTATGTATAGAAATTTTATGTAGGGAAAATATCCTCTAGTATAGAAAAGAGAACTGTTACAAAAAAAACAGAGTTTTTTTTTATAACTTTTTGATATCTTTGACTTTTATTTTTGCTCTTCATGACGACTTTTACTTTTAACAGATCTCTATTAATGTTAGTCTTATATTACCACTCACTTGAAGAGCATTAGTAAATGCGTTTTAGCAACAATCACAAATCTAAGATCTGACAAATCGCAAAACTAAAAGATAGCCAATTATAATCTTGCTATTATGAGTAAAAAAGGACAAAGGGGAGGAAAGAACTAGAAAGAGAGAGGAGCCGAAAAAGAGAAGATGGAAGGGCCAAGTAGATGGGGAATCTCTAATGTGACAGGGTATGTAGGAGGAAAATTAGCCTTACTAAATATTCTCTTTCATATTAATCTAGTTATATGGGCTCACTGAAATCTTACTATTAATTTACGAGTTTAGAAAAGATAAAAGGAAGGAGAGTACTAGAAGGGCAAGGGATGAGAGAGCAAGAGGATGGAGAGACGACAGAGGAAACTTTTCTAATGTGACAAGGGTATGTAGGAGGGGAATTAGCTTTACAAATATTTTCGATTTCATCTTAGTCTAATGATATATTCTCGCTAAAATCTCACAATCTACTTAGCTTATGAGTGAAAAAAGGACAAAGGGGAGGGGAGAAAGAGTCAAACAATGAAATAGGATGAGGATATATAATAGGAGAATTAGCCTTGCTGCATATTTTCTCTTTCATCTTAGTCTAAATATATAGGCTTCCTGAAATTTTACTATCTACTTTTGAGTGAAAAAAAACAAAGTTGAGGAGGGAGCTAGAAGGGGAGGGGAGAAGAGAGAGGGAAATGTTACGGAGATTTGTGAATTTTTGGTTTAAGCTTAAAAAGTAAAGACTGCATGACCATACCTGATAAGAACTCTAAAAACGTTTGCCCAATTTAATGAACACAAATTTGTTACTCAATACTAAATGTTACGGAGATTTGTGAATTTTTGGTTTAAGCTTTTTCGACTTCAAAACGAATGAATTCTGCTTGATTTTTTTTTCTAATGTTTTTTTTTATTTATACATATATATGATTAAGTTTTTTGTTTGCCTCCCTGATTGTGCTAAGTTTTTAAAACAATGTGTGAGTTGTGAGTTGAATACTGATGTTATCTACTACAATTCTACTTAACAGTTCTCAAGTACTCAGTTTTATTTTGGTTTTGAGGTATATGAGATGGTCAACTATAGTCCTCGTTATTATTAATATCTTCATTCTTTGGGATGTTAAAATTAGGATTCGATCTTATTTGTTGGTAACAAAAGAGTTCCATGATCTCATTAAAGCATCTTTCCCATCTTAGAAAAAAGGGAAAAAATCATCTCCCTACCATTGTTGGATGCTCCCCATAACGACTTTTTAATTTATTTTTTTTGTAAAACTTATTTCAATAACTCAATCTAATCATAGTCAATTATGTAACGTAAATCATTAACTCATTACTATCTCAATTTCTTTGCATGAACTTCACTAACTTGGTGACCACACATATTACACGCCTTTCATTGGTTGTGGTGTTTGGCAATCTTGCAGTTATTGTTAGTGTAAGCTTTCATTGTTGTAATTTTATTTGCACAACATCATGATTTATATGTTAATTTCATTTAATGCTCCTCTAATTTTTCTACATTATATTTCAACATTTCAAAAAATATTCTCAATTAAATACACAAACTTGATTTTAAGTCTTACCATTATGATATCTTGAGATAACAGCGCGCGATACAACAACTTTGTTTATTCCAAAAATTTGGTCTCACCTCACGCTAAGGTTATGTTCAGCTCACCTTATTTTTGCTTCTTTCAGATCAAATGAGATCATATCAGATAAGTTCAGATCAAATCATGCTTATATTTAAAAATTCATTATTACTTTTATTACTATTATTTACTAGTACATTTGTTCAAAAGGATTATTATTGTTGATGTTTTACTTATTAATTATTAATATTGATAATTATTATTAATCTCATTGTTATTTTTTTTTGATGGGAAATCTCGTTGTTATTATTATAAGTGTCATTGTTATCATTATTTTAAGTTATTTTGTTGTTATTAAATAATACAAAATTAAAAGCCACGTGTTAAGTACATAAGATTTGCTCAAAAATAAGAAATATATAAAATATGATAGCTCAAATTCATGACAATGAAACTGTAATACCCCGAATTTTCAAACGATTATTTTATTATTTATTAAAGTTTAATATTATTTTCACTTGAAATTATATTATGATAATGCGATTTTATTTGATAAACTATGTTTATTAAAATAATGATTTCATTTAGTTTTGATTTATTTAACAAGTTTCAATTAAATTATTTACTTGTTTATGTATTCATTTTATAATTTATCAAATTTCATAAATTGGTTTATGGATACTTTTGTCCATGTTGTCCATCCATTAGTAACCCAAACCCAAATATTAGTCCAGGTCCATGTGTCTTTTACCAAAAAGAAAAGCTAAAATAAAACAAAAAAAAAAAAAGAAAGAGAAAAAGAAAAAAAGAAGATGAAACGTTTCTCATCTTCTTCCCTCCTCTCTTCCTCCTTCGTCTGAATTACAGCTCAAAAGGAGCAATTTTTTTGTCAACAATTCAACCTTGTCAGAAGGAAACTTGATATCAGTCCACAAAATCAGATATTGAGTAAATATTTTCAAAGTTCTAACTCTCTCTCCTCACTTCCTCCATTAATGGAGTATTGACCAAGCTCCACAAGTTCAGAAATTTTCCCCTATAAATACTGATTCATTCACATCAAAATTCCCAAGCAAACTAAACCACAAAGGTTGCTTCAATTCTCCTCTTCTCTTCCTTGAACTTCTGAATTTAATTTTGAAAATTAAAATAAAATTTAAATACAAAAAATTTCTCTGTCTTTCTTATCTCGCCGGAAACCACCTTTGAACCACACAACAAACAAGTCGAACCACCAGCAAAACCCTTCGCTACCCTCTTTTCGCGGCGCCTCTGCTGCGTCGCAACCCGCGCCCAACCGCCTGACCTCCGACCTGTCAGACCACCTCACCTGAGTTGGCCGTGCGCCGGCCAAGACCGAAACATCAGCACCACAGAATTTCCTTCGCCTCCCTGTTCCCCTTCTTTCGCCCCTCTCTGCTTCGTTCCTCTGTTTGAGGAACTGAGATTTTATAATCTCCTTTTCCCTCTTTTATTTTCTCTTTTAACTTACTTAAGTTTTAATTGGTTTTAATTATTTTGTTCACTTTTATTTTTAAAAACCATAACCTTCCTAAACTAGCTTACTTAATTAAGTTAGTATGTTTTAGTTTCACTTAATCTTTTATAAAATTGTTAATGTTTTCTAAATTTCTAAATTAAAACAAGGAGTAAAATAAAGTTAGTTTTATATATTTAAATTAATTGTTTAAGTAATTTTTGTGAGTACTTAAAACGATTTCTAAAATAATTCGAAATCGTAAAACTCTCTTAAACTAATTATGAATTTCCTTTAAGTTATTTGAATCATTTAAATCGTTTATTTTATATACGTATATAAAAAGGGGTTACTTAGGAACTAACTTAGATCTCGTTAATATTTATTGTAGACTCCGATTTCGTAGACGAGGATTATCAAGAGCGCTAACCTGTTCGTGAACTTAACTTTTGGGCACGCGTCACGAGGTAATCTTCAATGTCCATCTAAATATAGATCCCGTTAGCGTAAAACGAATTGATTACGTGATTATTATGTGCTTATAAAATTTATAAGTATGGACTATAATTATGGATTATCAACTTAATGCGGATTATGAATATGAATGACGAATGGACAATGACTATGGATTTTCGATTATGAATATGACTATGGACGATGTACAATATGACATAGATGTTATTATAACGTTATTAAAATCGGTTAATGTTATTTAATAATATTATGATTACATTATTATATTATTATTATATTTATTATTATTTTTGTTATTATTATTATCATGATTATCATGAGTATTATTATCATTAAAACTTTGTGGAAGTTGGAATTGATAAGAAATTGTGATAACGAAATGATTATAAATCTGAAGTGATAAATAAACTCAAGTGAGTTGTGTTGGAAATGAGTTATTGAAATCTCTATGAATGGTTGAGATTATGATGGATTGAATATGTTCACACTGGTTTGAACAAGATGACGTAAATGAATAAGATGATGTAAATGTATATGTGAATTATGTGATGACGTGAATTAAAAATTTAATCACGTAAAGTGAAATATCGGAGGGAAATGATGAACAGGTTGCCCTGTATGAGTGGTTCAGCGGCCCCTACAGGTTCTCTGGTTACTATGCTGATTATTCTGTTACTGTCTTCCTTCTATCTTGTTGTGATCCAAGTAGAAGGGGTGTGCACACTAGGGACTCTGTTATGGCCAATGTGATTTTTCGTAGGTGGTTACAGGGGGTTTCCCCGGCCTACAAGTAGGTGGTTACAGGGGGTTTCCCCGGCCTACTATGTTGAAGTAAGTGGTTACAGGGGGTTTCCCCGGCTTACTGGCGTTCTCTTTCCTCTCCTTGAATAACGGATTAATGAATTGTTATGATTATTCAGTGTATAATATGTGTGTATATTGTTATGACTTTCAAACTATTAACTATTATTTTACAAAGTATTTTCAACTTAAGTATTTTACGGGATGGAGTTGGAATTACTCAGTTTATCTGATTTTTGGGAGCTTGTCTCTCTTGTCTCTTTTCAATATATTTGTGCAGGTGGGTGATCGATCGGGGGAACAAAAGGGAAATCATTTAGAGTTGTCATCCACTTAGCATTTGATTAGCTTCCGCTGGAACTCTGAAACTTTTTAATAAATTAGTAATGTTAATGAACAATTTTTTAGTTGTAATGATTAATGAAAGTGAGATGGTGTGTTGTAACTTAGCCTTGCATTTATTTCCAAGGAGATAATTGCGGCGGTAGCACCACCCCGTCGAGTCGGACCCTCGTGGGTTCGTTTTCCCCCGAAAACCCGAGTTTTACCGAAATGAAAAAGGGTTCGGGTCGGCGGGGGTGTTACAGAAACTACTAAGTTTGGATTACATTTCGAAATAAGCTAAGTGCGAGATACAAATTGTAAAGTTAGATATGGTATACCTCTTCCTACCGAATTTCAAATCTCTCTAGTTATTTGAAGTTGCACGCTATCCATTTTTTTCTTGTGCAAGTCATAGTTTTTTTTTTTTTTGGTAAACATGCTGGCATTTCATTCATTACCTAATAATGTTAAACATATTACAATCCGAAAGTATTTGTTCCGAACAATAATTAGGGGGGAAGGGAAAATCCTAGTTACAATACTATCACCATCCATGTATATCTTATTTTATTTTATATGAAAAAAAGAGTTGAGTCTGCCGACTTCTCAAGTTGAAATATTTTTTTTAAGGAAAAGTGTGAAACATTTTATAAGTGCTCTTATAAATTAATGACTTGAGTTATGTAATTATTTTTAGTAATTATTATTATTATTATGATTATAATTATTGTTGTTGTTATTATAATTAATAAAAGTTGTGTAAAAGTTGGATAGAAATAAAAAGATATAATGTATTGCATAATAATGAATTACAAAGTAATAATATAATAGTAATAATATATTTTATAAAAGATAAGATCTTGTAAATCAAATAAGATCAGTTCAGATTAGATCAGATAAAAAAAAAAAGTTTAGATCAAATCAGATAAGTTCAAATCAGAAAATTTCAGGTGAACTAACACATAGTCTAAGGACGTGTTCAGCACAAGCTTTTTAAGTAGCTTTTAATGTCTTGACTCGGTCAAAACACTAATTAGAAAAGATAAGCGTGTTCGCAAAGTAGTGGTGTAAGCAGCTTTTAGTGGTACAAGTAGTGTTTTAGTAGTGTTTGTCAAAAGCTAAAATTTGTAGCTTTTGGGGTAGCTTTTAATGGTGTATAAATTGTATGTTAAAGTTTTATTTGAGTTTTTAATTAGTTATTCCTAACCAACTACTTTGACAGCTTCTTTTACCGAATATTAATATTTGTAGACCGCTACCTCTAAACCTCAAACGTTACTTGTAGTAACGTTCCACAACCGCTACTTATAATCTACTCCAACTGCTACCCGCTACTACAACCACTACATTACCAAACACTCATAATTTTCTTAAGTAGCGTTTCAATCTTGTCCAACCACTAACTGCTACCTCAAACGCTAGTGCCAAACAGGGCCTAAGTATACACGAACCACTAACAGCTACCAGCACAACTAACAACTAGTCACACAACTAAAAATACCACCATATCTACTGTTGCCGAACACGCCCTAAGTTTCAAGAAAAGAAGTAGGTTATGTCTTCGATGTACAATTCCAATTAAACCTGACCCCGGGGAAATGATGAATCGAGGGGCTTAATATTTAACCCTAATACACCTTCCGTTAATCTTCCCCCCCAAACATCCTCACAAGTAACCACCATGGCTCTAAGGCGCCTCCTCTCTCGCTCTCGTGGTTTCCGCCCCCATCAGTACCACCATCTTCACCGCCTGGCCTCTTCTTCTGCCGTCGCTTCTCCCTCGCCTTCCCCTCCTCCACCCACTGCCATGCTCTACGACCGCCTCGCCGAATCCGTAAAACAAAAACTAAATCGGCTCTCAAACCCCGACCCCAAATTCCTAAAACACAACTCCCCTCACCCAACCCTCGCCGATCACACCGCTATCCTCACCTCACCCGCCACCAAAATCACTACCCTCCCCAACGGCCTCCGCGTCGCCACTGAGTCACACCTTGCTGCACGCACCGCCACCGTTGGTGTTTGGATTGATGCCGGGTCTCGCTTCGAGAGCGCTGATACTAATGGCACTGCACATTTCTTAGAGCATATGATCTTTAAGGGTACTCATAGAAGATCTGCTAGGCAGCTTGAGGAAGAGATTGAGAATATGGGCGGACATTTGAATGCTTATACTTCTAGAGAACAGACTACTTACTTTGCTAAGGTTATGGATAAGGATGTTTTTAAGGCGGTTGATATTTTGGCTGATATCTTGCAGAATTCTAAGTTTGATGAACCCAGGATTACTCGTGAGCGTGATGTTATCTTGCGTGAGATGGAGGAGGTTACATTTTATTCTACTTTTTCATTTTGTTTGGAGATTTACTTCTTTTGCGTATATCAATGGCAATGTCGTGACTAAATTGAATCATATTTGATGAATTATTAATTGTTTTTATAAAAGTTGTATTGTAGTTTATAAATGTTGAATATTTAAACCTAATGTTGGACTTTGTACAAAAAATGTGGTAGATAAGCACCTACCTTACATGTTTATTCAGTGAATTATCAAATTACATTTGATTGTTGTATAGTATAGTATTAAATTAAAAACGTTGTATGGTAATTTGTGAATGTTGTATTTAAATATTTTTAATCTACTAAAAGGCCCCTCATATGCTTTTGAATAATGCCTATTTGTTTGAGATTGTTTGAGATTGGACAAAGCTAGAAATGGCGGGGCTCTTGTATTTAGGGTGATAGTGAGAAAAAAATAGCGCGAGATTTAGTAGCTCACTTGATTAATATGGGTGTATGTAGATTGTAAAAGATTATCTGTTTGATCGAAGTTGTTGCTTCTGCGTTAGGTTGAAGGGCAGACTGAGGAAGTGATCTTTGATCATTTGCATGCAACAGCTTTCCAGTATACACCACTAGGCAGGACCATTCTCGGACCTGCTGAGAATATCAAGACAATCACAAAATCTCATCTTCAGAACTATATAGCAACACACTATACGGCACCAAGGATGGTATGCTCTTATTATGAAAGCAGTTTGTAGGGCAATCCCTTGTTGCTGATACATGAATTTCAGGTTATTGCTGCTTCGGGGGGTGTTAAACATGAGGACCTTGTGGAGCAAGTAAAATTACATTTTACAAAGTTGTCAACTGATCCAACCACTGCTGCTCAATTAGTTGCAAAGGAACCAGCTACGTTTACGGGTTCTGAGGTGTGTCTATATCTATCTGTTCATTACTTGTCTAGTTGTTCCAAGTATTTTATTTTGTTCTCTAACTTGGATATTTGATCAGGTTAGAATGATTGATGATGATATTCCATTGGCCCAATTTGCTGTTGCCTTCAATGGAGCTTCATACACAGATCCGGATTCAGTTGCATTGATGGTTATGCAGTCGATGCTTGGTTCGTGGAACAAAAATGCTGGTGGTGGAAAGCATATGGGGTGAGTGACAGCGTCCACTCTTCACTTTGTAGTTCATTTTAAGCCAAGGCTAAGGAGATCTTTAACTTGCAACTTCTCGACAGGTCTGAGCTTGCCCAAAGGGTTGGCATCAACGAAATCGCTGAAAGCATGATGGCATTCAACACCAACTACAAAGATACTGGCTTATTTGGTGTTTATGCTGTTGCTAAGGTCAGAGTCACTGAGTCACATCCTACAATTAGGCATAACTTCTCAATCATTCGTGGTGCTCACATCATATGTGCTTCCTGGTCCTCTTTACACTCAAATTGCTGTATGACTGCTCAAAGAAGGTTTTGCCATTCAATTTCTTGTTTATTTGGGAAACTAAGAATAGTTAATGGTTTCATAATGACCGTGAGACCGTCATTTGGATAACCCTCTTAATCATGACACTGCTTGTAACGTACTGATGGTCTCTTTTGCATCATAATAATCCCTTAGCTTCAAATGCTAAGGCACCTGCTCTCCTTTAGGTCAAAGTTTTAGTTAAATTGTTTTAAAATACATTGGTAAAAAATGGCATTATCAATATTGCAGTTGTAATAATAGTTTTCAAAAAGCTTGACTTTTTAATATGTCAGTGTCTTCTACTTATAGTGGAGGGATTTGTTGTGTTTGTGGGTGGAGCCAAGTCAGCTATGGGCTAACTCTTATTTTTCTCTATTTTAAATCAGTTACTTAAAAGAATGACTAATTATAATTTAATTTTTATGTTGCCTACTGTTATTTTCTTCTAATTTGTTTTACAGTATAGAGTTGTAGATTTCTTAGCGGAATAATTTGGGCTTTACATGCTGAACATATCTGTAGTTTTCTACTCGATATGTTAATTTTTAAATGCTAGTTCTCTCTGCTGGATTTGAGCATGAATAAATTGGTAATTGTTCAGTTGCAGCCCCATGGACTGACACGCTTGTTCTGCTACAGCATGGAAAGATGAATTAAGCTCATAATTGAAAATTTTTCTACTCAATATTAGCTCTAATGAGTCTCCCATATTCGGTTCTATGATGTATCGCATATTCCTAATAGGTTTCAGATGTCTTGACCTTCTTCTACCCTTGTTTTTCATCTCTTAATGGTGTTAAGGCAAATATGTTCTCGTCATCTCGTGTCACATACACAAGCTTTACTTTTATGGACTTCAGATGCATGTTCTCTCTTTGTGAGGCTCTTTTATAATTGTTTTTCTAAACGTTTTGGAATCTTGCTGTATCTAGGTCCCATTGATAGTTGTTTTTATTTAAAACATTATGGATTCTTATATGATATGTCCTACAATACCCGGACACGGCAATTTGGCCGGCGTAGCGGTGTTGATATGACACAACATGGATTCGAGTACGGAATACGGGTCGGATACGTCAATCGACACTTGGATACGGCTAGATCTAGGAAGAGAGAAACAAAGATAGAGAGAGAAGATGGTTTACGCCATTAAATCTTGCGATTTAGGGTTTGTCAAACCCTAGATTTGTTGATTGGAGGCGAAATCTTGAATATTCTTTCTTTGAGATGTTGGGGCTTTGACTCGGGATGTAAACTCGCGTATGCTTGTGGAAGTTTTCCCATTGCCGTTGCTCTTTTTGCTAGCACTTTTTCCGGTGATGGTGTCATATAGAAGAAATGTACATAAGAAACATTAAAGTCTGGTTTTAACTCTTCCTTTCTCTCTCTCTTTTTTTTTCATTTCTTAAAATGGGTTTGAAATGGGGAAGGGGGACCACATTTTTTGTAAATAGAGTTGTACAACTGTAATGTCAATTTTTCCTCTTCTTTTATTTTTAATCTGATCAGTTGATGAGCCGTGTTTCTAATTTTTAATAGTCTCTTTCTTTTCTCTCATTAATTACTATTCTTATGCCTCTTTTAATTATGCTATTTAAAGCTTTGGACTTTTGACTTTTTTATTTTGTCTTTTTGTAAAGCTGAAAATTATAAAATGATGATGATGAAAAAAAAATAGTAGCCAACTTTAGGAGGGTGTCCCCTTATCTGAATTTTTTGGATTTGCCGTATCGAACACTCGGATCCATACCCGTATCCTTGTCCATGTAACATAGGATACGTTGATACCTCATAAGTGCAAGAGAAGGCCTTAAGGCCTTGAGCATATTACTTGCCAAGTATGTAAAATCTTTGAATTGAAGTCCCTATTTGAATTAGTGGAATTTTTAAATCCCTTATTATTATTTCCCTATATATATATTGGCTATGTTTGTCCGTAGTTGAGCATCAGAATTAGATTATACGGGGATTGTTTGGCTATGTAAATGATCATAAGGAGAGACCTCTGTGTGCTGTTACCTTCCTTGCTTCTAAAAGCATTACAGTTTTGCAAATCGATGCTTCCTGGCTTAATTGTTATATTGTTTTTTTCAGCCTGATTGTTTGGATGATTTGGCATGGGCAATTATGCAAGAAGTTAGCAAGCTGTCTTATCGGGTTTCAGAAGCTGACGTAACTCGTGCTTGTAACCAGGTATTCTCGTCTGTTGCAATGTTCTTCAGCGATCCCTCTCTTGTTCAAATGTATTTTACGTGGGTGATCTGTGTTGTCCTATTATGTTTGGGCTGCATATTAGGGGTGTGTCTTTACCTTAAGAAATTAAGTTAAATTCAGATACGTCCAATAAGTTTTTATAAGTTTCATCAAGTTCCAATAAGTTTATAAGCTCCATCAAGTTCCAGTTTGAGTGAAGTCGATGGACCCCCAATAAAGTTGTTGTCGGTGCGGTGCTTGAATTATGAGTCACACATGGCATGTTTGAGGCTTAGAGCGAATGTACAAATTTAGGGAAACCATAGAGTTGCACCACATGTTGGTTTTTTTAGAGTTTAGGGTTTTGGTAAAGAGAAAAGATCAATAGAGAAGCTAGCGAAAAGTTTGGGTAGTTATTTGAATTTATTTATTGGACTTACAAAGAACTAATGATTCATAATTTTGGTGCAAAATGTTGATTGTGGATTGAAATTAATAATATAAATGCATCTCTTAGAGTTATTCGAATGGTAATGGCTCTAATGAAAATAGTGAGATGATAAGAGTTTTATAGGTGGAAGTTGGTGGGAGGGGTAGAATGTCTAGGAATTTTAATATTTGAAGTTGGCCTTACTAATTAACCTAATATTTCCAAGTATTTTCCTTTATAGTAGAAGTCGTGGGGTTTGAGTTGTTTACCATATTTTCTCTAAGCAAACTAGTGATGGCCTTATCATCTTCCATTGGTGATGACTTGCGGAAGGTTTTTTGTGGTCTTGGTTGATGGTACTAGAACCCTCGTGCTTGACAGGGAAAAAATCAATGTGGAATGGCAAGATGGGTTCGAATTAATGCTTGGGTCGAAAATTTATGTTAATGTGCTCATGTTTAACCACTATATTTGGTTAGTGATGCATGTTTAAGGGTGTCGTATTAAGGTAGTTGTATGATTAGTTCAATGGATATCAAAAGGGAAGTTCCATGTGAAGTTACAGTCTATTATATTTTGATTTTTGACCAATGAGCATAGCATGTACATTAGAACTTTGATCTAAGTTTTTTTTTTTTTTTTTTCTAGATACTACCTTCGTATTGTTTAGTTGTACCATATTGAATATTTACACTATACATAAAATCTACTTTGACCTTCTTTTGTTATTTATACATTAGAAAATAAAAACAATCATGTGGGGTTTTATTAGATTCCTTTCGGTATATATCTTCAACCTTTCAACTTTTTATAATTTTTGCTTCAACGCAATTAGAGATTTTAATGCTCAAATTTGTGCGTTGGCAAATGTGGCAATCCCTCTGGGAACAACTGAAAAATAACCCAGGAAGTATTTACATTCGGTCCATTTTCCTTAAATGGTAGGTTGGCCCACTATTTCGACGAGCAAAACAACACATTTTTTTTTGGCCAACTTCTCTTTCTGTCGTACTTTACACTCTTTAGCTCTTACTTTTACTCTCATCTCTACCTTTTTCACTTTCTCTGTGGTCCAAGTTTAATATTAAATGTCGAATTGGAAAGAAACTGAGGGTATATTTTCTTGTTATAATTGCTCTTCTGAATTTCTCTTAATTATTCTGTCCACCCCTTGTTATTTTCTAAACTCTCATATTGTGCTGATTGTTATGAGTTTGGTCCCAAGACCAGTTTGAGAGCCTATAATGTCCGTTTTTAAGTAAACTTGATATGTCTAGAACACTTTTCTCTAAACCTCTTTTCCAACTTTACAGTTACTCAGTTTACTCTTGCTCCTATCTTAGTTGGAAACTATTGTAGGACATCTAAAACAGATTCTGGATACAATTGATGTGTGTGCAAGACAGTGGTAGTGCATATGGTTATGATTTTGCATATACATCTTTTAACAGCTTTTGTCTCTTGATATTACAGTTGAAGTCATCTCTGCTACTTCACATTGATGGAACAAGCCCAGTTGCTGAAGATATCGGCCGCCAGGTATATTTATCTCCTTTCCACTCCGTTATTATACGGTTGCACATATTGAGCAAGTATGATGTCCATATAACTCTTACTGCAGAACTCTGATGACTTGAATGTGTGATACATCATGAATGGTGCTATCAACTTTTGTTATGCCCTTAAAGCAAGGAGAGGATGATGTTGTTTTGATTGGTGCAAATATTTTCACTATGCACCCTTTGAATTATTATGCTCGTGTGTAGTTGATGTAAAAAGAAGTGGAAGCTTCTTCTGTTTGTTAAGTGAGCGACTTGCGAATTGTGAGGTCTCAGTTGTGAGAGTAAGAGCCTTGTCTCCTGGTGTGGAACACGTAAACTCCACTCTTTAACTACCATGCTTGCTTAGAGATCCATCTCTTGAAGATTGCAACTCCAAGATGACACTAACAGAATCCGTTTTTGTTTAATCTAAGTTAGATTTTAGTATAACATACAATGAAATGTTAATATTCAACTCACATCGAAATGTATGTTTTTATGCTTATTATAGCATGAAAAGTGGACAAAACATAGGAAAATCAATTTACTTGGAGGTTAAATGAAAGCCCAATCAATACCCTAATGTTCTAATCGATGATAATAGTATAATACTCTTTTTGTTCTTTATTGATGTACCCATTTATTGTAGATCCAAAGACCAAGTGAAGTGTAAGGGAGGGTCACTCGCAGGAGAGAAAGTGTGTATAAATTATATTTTAAGAGAAATAGAGGGTATGGAAGAGAGAGAAAGAGTGTGGGCCAAAGATAAGGATAAAGTAGATGTGGATAGATTTTGAAAAAACAGATGAAAACGATAAGCGGGTAGATCAATGAAAAGAGGATGGAGTATATCCTAATAATCAACCCTTATAACATGAAACTTCTTTAAAGGCCCCAACCATATCATAAAACATAAAAATTTATAATGAACTGAGAAATTGGGTAGTGAAGTAAAGAAGTAGATAATTTTTTTTTTGACAGGGAAATATTATATTATTCATAAAAAGCCTTCTTGGCAGCTACATTAATATTTGAACAAAACTCAAAAGAACATAAAAAACAGCAACAAAAATTACAATCACAACACCTAAACTTGATTCTATTCAAGCTCATCTCCACAAAGGTGGTTTCAATCATGAAACCATGTGAAATCTTCGATGACATTGCATCTTTCAGTAAAATCTTCACCAACGGTGATGTAGATATTATGGAGTAAACAACTGCCCCATAGATTAAATCCTTTTGAGTCAACATCATCTTCCCCAACACAAAGACCATCAAATAGACAACGTAAAAACATCCATCCAAACTCCCATAAAAGGAGACAAATAACCCAGAAATTGGGGATACAATTCTCACAAAGGAGAAAAGAAACCCAAGAATTGGGAAGAAACCTCTCATAAAGTGAGAGACTGAAGGATTATTATGAATGAAAACAAGAAAAACTAAGAAATTGATTAAAGATCTTGGGCTTACCATCATCAAAGAGATGATGATGACAGCCCCATTGCGGCTTTGAAAAACTAGGGTTTTTTTTTGGAGACAGAACCGACTTTCTAGAACCTTAGAACAACTAATGTTTTGCTATAATACTATCTTGTAAAAAATTTGGAGAACAATATTCTCTCACCTTTGTTTTGGTATTCACGATAAAATCAAGCCAAAAAAAAACAACAAAGAAGTAGATGATGATATTTGATTGATGGAAATGCAAATTACAGAAAATAAAAGGATAATTACCAAGTTTTCGAGTGACTTGGTCACACTCCTAAACTAACCTTTAAAATAAACTTCTCCAATATTTTCTTGATGATTTCTTCCCTCCCTAATCTCCTCTACTAGTCTACTTGCCTTATTCCCAAAGCTAGCATATTAACTAGACTACTAGAGTATATTACTAAAATACCCTTGCTCCCCTAGGCTAGTCTATTACAGATTATGAAGTGATGTCAGTAAAATTACTTCCCTCCTTGTTATAGAGTGGAAGTATTAAACCATTTTCAGTATTCTACTCCAAATTAAGTGGGGTCAAATGGAAGAAAGGCATGAATTATCATAACATCTACTTTTTTTTAATTAAGTTTTGTATTAAACTAAGTGGGTTCAAATGTCCCCACAGCTCTGTTACCCGGACTCGGCAAATTTTGCCATATACCGGTGTCGGTACGACACGACACCGACACTGGTACGAAATACGTGTCGGATCCGACAAAGTTCACTCGGACACGGCGGCTCTAAACCCTAGATTCTCAAACCCTAGAATTCGAAGAGGAGAAGAGAAGAAAAGAAGAAAAGCCGATAACTCACCTTGACTCGCCGACCGGAGCTTCAAACTCGCCGGCGAAACTTCGAACTCGCCGGTAAGTGTTTTGTCTCTTCAGTCTTCACTTCTCTTCCTTCTCTCTTCTCTTCTTCTCTCTCTTCGATCTTGTTTAGCTGTTCTGTCTCTTCATCTTTTCTTTTTCTTTTTCTTTTTGTCACAAAGTGCACGTGAGTGCGTGACTTGTCCTTTTCTTTTCTCTTTTCTTTTTTCTTTTTTCTTATTTATTTTCTTTCTCTCCTTTCCTTCTTGTGTTCTACTTTCTTTTATTAAAATATTTTTTTTCTTCTCAACAATACCTTAATTTTATTAATATATTATAAATAGACAATTATAAAATATAAATTAGCTAATTAATTATTAAATTTTATATTATAAAATATTATTTTCGCGTACCCGTACCCGTGTCCAAATTTCGGACAGAGTCCCCGTGTCCTGATTTTTTGGAATTGCCGTACCCGACACTCGGATCCGTACCCATATCCGACACTCCTAGCCGAGTCCAGGTAACTATGCCCCACAGTTTGACAAGTACATACATCCCTGATTGCAAGCATGAGTTTTTTTTCTTCAGAAAAGTAAAATATAACATTAAAAAATAATCCAATGATCACTATAAGCTTTTGTTTTAAAACAAAAACAAAGCTTCTCAAAGTTAAATTTCTCAACCTATATACATGTTTGGTTGAAATGAAGAATTTGAACTTGCTTCTTGCATATATCTTACTCTTAATGGTTTGGACTTGTTTTGTAGCTGCATATATCTGCCCAATTATTGTGCTCAAGTGAAACTATTCATTACCTAATATTATTAATTTTTGGTGGAGTCATTTTAGGACTCATGAAGTATTAAATGCTGTATGATCCCTTTTTCTTCTTTTTTCATATTATTTATAGAACAAAGAGGAAGAAAGAGAAATTTTTGGGTGATTCAAGAGCTAAAAATCATAAAAGCATATAAAAGGCATATATTGGAGACATCTTATATTTTGAAGTCTATTGGTCGAGATTTTATTTCAAAATTACCTTTGTTTTGGTGACTGCAACAATTATATAATTTTAATTGTTCTATTTAATGTTCTAATTTATCAACTTAATCTCAATGGATGAAATGGTTAACGGTATTATCAGTTCCATCTGTATGAGGTCCTTAACCTTGATAATTAAAAGATGAGGTCCTTATTCCCAACACTTTGTTTGGATAGCAATATAGGAGGGAAAGGAAGGGGAGGGATAAAGGAGGAAAGGGAGGGGAAAGAAAGGGATGGGGAAGTTGTAGTTTCATTTTCCCTTCAAATCTCTTCAATTTGGAAGGGAAGATGTTTATAAAAGAGGTAATGCTAGCCTGATGACATTCCTTGTGTCTTTCAAGAATATTGAAGATGTTAGAATGACTGATGGATGTAATATCACCAGGTGTAAATAGTTTTAGAAGTTGTTGGTATTCTTCAGGTTTACATTGCTGTAAGTTGAATTGTGATGTGGGAGAAAGTTTAGAATTTTGCTGCTATTGCAGTACCCTTATGGATGTGGATTGCCTAGGGTGCAGCCTTCAGACAATTTGGACTCCACTAGTTCAACATTGTGCCTGCTATCAGCTGAAGTTGTATGTGGTACACAAAGTCACAAAGACAGCTACGAGAAACGCATAGGTTTTAAACAAGTTGTATTTTGAAACAAATATAACACTTGAGAGTCTCAAAGCCTGTCATGCAAGTCAGTAGAGGAGCCATGGCTGCATAAAATGTAGACTGGATGATTTTGTATATGAATGTGTATCAGATTGTTCTTAGCTACCAGTCTGGCAATGCTTATAGACCTTCCTCTGATTTCCCTTGTTGATCAGTGAATATGTACTTAAAAGAAGGTTTCAATAGCTCTGTGACCATTTCATGCTCTTTGTAGAATATTGTACTCCATTAGTCTCAAAATACATTACCCATATTGCTATTTAGAATGTCTCTGAGTATATTTCCCCTTCCCTTGTTTGGATTGGGACCAATATCACAATTTCAATACAAGTTATCCTCTATCCCTTATCACATCTACTTTTTCTCTCCCCTACTTTTGCTATGTTTTCTCAATAAAATTATTACCCATTATCATATTTACTATCTCACTTTTATTACACTATCTTTCAGACGGCCCACCTTATACTTCCTCCTAAAATGTATTTTGGGATGGAGGTAGCACTTTGTAACAGACTTGCATGTTTTCAGATTTTTGTTATGTTAGGCAAAAGTTATTGAGCTAGCAAATAGGATGTTGTGGTAGATGTTAATTGTGAGCCTATGAAGCTTTGAAACGTTGGAAGGGCCGCTTGTCAACATATCAGAATCAAACAACGACTTCCAGAAAATGGGAATTAAATACCCCCGAAATACCAAGTTGATATATATTGGTCGGTTAAAAAGTTGAGACAGGCAAATAACCATTTTGAAAGTATGTTTTGGTTATTTGGGAAACATAGCTGCTTAGACAGTAGATGAGGAAAGGAAAGTCGTTAGAATTGGCAACTGTTTAGCTGGATATCTGGGCAGTGTATTGGTGGTGCGCTTTGAGTTTCTGGTGGTAAAGAGGTGGTGTTGGGCATCATGGAAGGGAGAGGATGAGGTAAGAGAGTGGGAAAGAGAGTGCTGGTGATTTGTTACAGCCTTACAGGTCAATGATAAGCACAAGCAGTCATCAAGCACTGCACTGTTCTGTCAATTTCTTTCCCCTCACCTTCACTTCACGTCACCTCCTCTTTCCTATGTTATCTCTTTTGTCCTTTTTTTCTATATCGTCTCTTTCGTCCTGTTCTTTCACTCCTTTACCTCCTCCATGGTTGTGGGTAAGGGCGGATTATGATGGGGGAAAAAGAAGTGGAAGAAGGTAGGGGTGGGACTGGTGCTAGCAGCAGCTGTCACTCTGTCAGGAGATGGAGGCGCCCAAGCTAGCAATGGTGGCAAAGGGTGGATGGGGAGGGGGAGGAAGGGGATTTTTGGGTTTTTTCTTGGTTCTTTTTTTGTAATATTCTAAAAATGTGTTGTTGACTTTCAAGAATATTCTGGGAATACATCATAGGCGGTGAGACCCTGATTTTGAACAATACCTTGATAGTTGGTAATGTTTGGCGCAATTTCTGTAGTTTTAATTACAAGCATATTCCACCTATTCTTGTTAAGTTGGATTGAGTTGTATATACTATTATTACTAAATTAGTGTATTAGGATATGCTTGCTGAAACTTTTCTATATGCTTGTGCCCATTCAGAAGATTAAATCTTGTCAGATGGAGTCCTTGTGGACCTTTAAGTTGTCCTTTCAAGACCGAAGTGGTAAAGAACAAAAATTGGGGTGATGATATCCAAAGATTTAGCTGAAAGTCTCCAAGGGAAAAATGAAAGTTTCAGCTATTTCTGTACAGTATGGCAAAGAAATAGCAGAAATGGTTAGGATGGCTGGCTCGCAATGGCTGAAAGCTGAAGGAGATCTTGAATTATGGTGAAAAAAGATAGTTTCACAGATCTGGACAAAAGTTTTTGATAGGGAGGGATTTGATTAGTATATTGATAGGCTTGTTGTACCTTGATTTCTGTCCCCTTTCAAGTGAATTAGCTGTGTGGCCCTGTATAATCCTTTGTGATGTTTTTGTCGTCCTATGCTCATAATGACAATATCCTTACCAGTTACAACCTCAGTTCTTGTGTGAAGTAGTGGCTGTGCTGATGTTTTGTCTTGCTATCTTGTTCCTGTAGTTGCTCACTTATGGCCGGAGGATTTCATTTGCCGAATTGTTTGCTAGAATTGATGCTGTAGATGCGAGCGTTGTGAAACGTGTTGCTAATCGCTTTATTTATGACCAGGTAAGAAATTCAGTCTCATAAGGTCAGAATATCATTTTTCGTACTCATTATGGTGGAATATTTTTTGAATTTTTTTAAAGTTTGTATTTTTTATTGATTGCAGGATATTGCTATTGCTGCCATGGGTCCTATCCAGAAGTTGCCCGATTACAACTGGTTCAGACGCAGGACCTACTTTAACCGTTATTAGGTTATCTTACCATTTCTTTTAGTGAGCCCTCAAATGGTGAGATTTCATATATAAGTTTGTTGCTTCTTCTTGCAACAAAGGTCTCAAAAGGTTGTTTGTATTGCCATTGTCATTCAACTTTTTCAGTACAGTGCAATTTTGTAACGTTAATTTTAGGCAATAAATTACGTGCCTCTCAGTCTCTCTTTTCAACCTATATTTTGTAACGTTAGTTTCTGTGGCAGTTGTTATTGGTATAGTAAGATGCTAAATTTGGGTTGAGATTTCCTTGTACGCCTATCTTTAGCTGTATGCAATTCCTTGTCCTCAAAAAGGAAAAATTCTTTATATTTTTTCTGCTCTTGAAAGAGACAGTAATTCGGAATGCTTCTGAAAAGCTTTTGGTTTCTGGTGAATTCGCTGGGATAATTCATGTGACAACTAGAACGGGGAGAGGGGTTTTTGGGTTTACTTCACCAATCACTATTAGCAACTGCCACCAACAATACATATGAAAAGAGCTAACAGTGACACAACAAACCATCTAGCAGGGACTCTTTAATCATTTCAACTATCTATATATAGTGAAGTACGAAAGGGAGAAGCATGTTTTATATTGAAATGGTCTAATCTAGGGGTGTTAATGAGCCAAGCTTGCTCGTGAACTGTTTGAGTTTGGCTCGGTCAAAGTCCGGCTCAAGTGGACTTGACTTGAGCTCGGGTTTGTCTCGATAAATTAACAAGCCAAGCCCAAGCTGTCTATGGCTCGACTCGAAGGCTCGTGAGCAAGCTCAAAAATTTGTTACTTGTGTAATATATATGCAAATTAACGGTATTTCACCGTATGTCCTTGACAAATTTTTTTTGCACCATATATCCTTGTAAGTTTCCGAATTCACCATATACCTTTTACTTTTCAAAAAATACGTCAACTTGCCCTTATGACTAATGATGTTAGACTTTCGTTAGTCATTATGTCGTAATCCTCCCTAATCCTAATTAACTAACCTAAATCGAAACCAAATCCTAAACCAAACCCCTTAATCTAATACCCTAACTCCCTAATCTAATACCTAACCACCCTAATCACCACCCCTCCCCCACCCCTACCCCTAGCCACCCACTGCCCCACCACACATCCCCCATCCCCTCTCCATCGCAATCCCCTCCCATCCCCTTTCCCGCCAGTCGCGCCGCCCCCTCTCCTCCCCTTCCCTTCGCGCACCCCTGAAACCCTCACACCTGAAACCCTTGCATCTGAAATCCTTTCAAATTGTCGATTTTATTTCATTTCAAGGGAAGGGGAGAGAGGGGATTGCGCGACGTTTGCGAGGGAAGGGGAGGGGGTTGCACGACATTTGCGAGGGAAGGGGAGGGAGGGGACGGGGGTTGCGACAGACCGACATCAAGTGTGGAGGGGATTCATGACAACAGTTGGGGAGGGGAGAGGGGTTCGCGACAGGTCGATATCAGGGGAGGGGGAGGGGTCAACGGGGGAAGGGGAAGGGGGTTAGGAGGGGAAGGGGGGGGGGAGGTCAACGGGAGAAGGGGAGGGGGTGGTGATGGTGGTGATGGTGGTGAGGGGGTGATGTGGCAGTGGGGGTAAAGGGTGGGAGAGGGGTGGTTAGGGTTTGATTTAGGTTAGTCAATTAGGGTTAGAGAAGAATTAGGACCTAATGACTAACGAAAGTCTAACATCGTCAGTCAAAAGGGTAAGTTGATGTATTTTTTGAAAAGTGGAGGGTATATGGTGAAATTGAAAAATTGAAAGGATATATGGTGCAAAAAAAATTTGTCAGGGGTATATGGTGAAAAACAACACCCTTATTTACCCTTATTGTTTGTTATGTCTGACTTTTCTTGGTGAAGGCTATGTATACTTTGACAATATTTGACAATTTATAAGCTGTACAATCTAAGGTTCGAACAAATAACTTAAACACTATCTAATTATTCTGAAGTATAAAACTATTAGATTAGATTGTCCACAAGTCTACAGTAGCTAGGAAAATATCTTTTTGGTATAGGTGGTGGGAATATTTACAAACCAGTTTATGGAATCTTCACGCCAAGGCTTGTAGCTGGGAAGATGATTTTGCTTTTTAACTTTTATATGTCCTATATCGAAGGAATAACAAGTGTATTGAGAATTCATCACTATAAATATAGGTGTATCTGCTGCTTTTTAGATATTTATAGATGTTGGGCCTAGCTTACCTAATGGGGATGACCATTTAGCATCTAAATCGTTAATGAATTAAAGATTTGAGTTTGACAAGATTTAGTTGGGCCGTAAAAATTTTAAAGCCTGATTTATCTAATTCAATCAAATCAATTTTGAGCCGAGCCTCGAGCCGAGTATGGGTCTGATCCATTCGAGCTAGGATCGATGAGCTTCGAGCTCGAGCCGAGTTGGACCTCAATAATATTCGAGCCGAGCCAAGCATGGACATGTTCGGTCTTGGTTGGCCTTGTTAACACCCCTAGTCTAATCACCCCCTCCCCTCCCCTCCTCCGGTTATCTTTCCAAAAAAAGAAGTGACTTCTCCAAATCTTGGCGATGTAATTCATGTTGAACGGTTTATCGTCTTCGTAGATGAATTCTCGTTTTTTTACCATGAGAAAATTTACATTAATTAAAAACAGGATTACATCCTAAGAATAGTACATTCATTCCCAAAACAAAGAAACTAAACTGAGCATTATGTGCTCTTATGGAATAAGTACAACAACGTAAATAACTGAAACTGGGAGAAATCTGCTCGAATTGGTGGTATCTGAGGTTGGATAACTGGATAGCTATGTTGCTGATGGAAGACGAGCGCCAGAGAGCTGAATAGAAGAGTAGGAGGGGGACCTGCTTCACAATCGGTGAAACAAAGAAATAGCGAGTTGAGGAACTCTCAATATGACCAGTCAAGGTCGTTTGTGACTTAATACCCTTTGCAATGAGACTTCTCATGTGAGGAGAAGCTCAAATGAGTTGATGTGTTATAAACCCAATTAACAAATTGAGGAGCCGCTGTTAGATATTGTTTTGTCAAGGTAATGATCGATAAGATCATTACCAAGCGAGACGGATTGTTAGATCTCGAACAAACATCCGATTCGCAAAATCAAAGAGAACAAACCCCAGCCATGAAACCACTTGCCATGCAAACCCGCACCAATCGTACAAACCAGACCAAAAATTTTGAAGACAATAACTACGTCTAGCAAGAAACAGAAGGACCAAGCAGATTGAGAAAACAAAACACATACTTATACTACCACTACCAAGAACCAAACAACACGGAAAACCAACTAGGGGTGACATAACAACTCGAACAGGAGATGAGGAAAGGGAAGCCGATGACTACCGCAAAACTAACCAGGGGAGGGGGAGGGGAATCCCAGGACACCCACAACTAACACTATATGGGGGAGGGGGAAGCCCACAACAACGCAACTAACATTGAATATGGGAGGGTATTCCCAAACATAACTAACAATAACCAGGGGGATGGGAGAGGGGAGGCCAAACTGACACAAACACTCAAACAGTAATCAGGGAAAGGGGGGAGGGGAGGCCAAGCCAACATTAACAGTAACAACTAACACCAAAGGGGGAGGGGAGATAGGAGGCCAAAAAAAAAAACTAACACTAACAACTAACACCAAAGGGGGATAGGGGATGGGAGGCCAAACATAACTAACATTAACAACTAACACCAAATGAGGAGGGGGGATGAGAGGCCAAACAAAAACTAACACTAACCCACCGCACCTAACGCCTAACAAGGGAAGGGAGGCCAACCACGTAGGAAAAAAGGGGAGGGGAAACCAAAAAATTTAAAAAATGGAGGAGGAAGCAAACATGACCGACGCGACGGGGGATGGGAACCGATGAACTGGAGGCCGCCGGAAGATGTCGCTGCTCATGACAAAGAAAGAAAAAGAACGCAAAACTAAGAAAAACCAATAAGAGAAAAGAAAAGGCGATTAAAAGAACAGAGGAACTCGCCGGAGAACCCCGCCAGAAACCTAAGCGACGCCAGAACTCCAGCGAGTTCCTAGGGTTTGTTTGGGGGACGGTTGTGTTTTTATAGAGAGAGAGTTTGAATTCTCGGTTATCACAACAGTAAACGAAGGCTGTGAATCATCTTTTCAGTTTTGAAAATAAGGTAATTTCATAGAATTCAATAGCTTTATGAGGAATCAGATTGAGCAAAGAAAATGAAATCATATCTGTTACATGCGTAAGGGCTTTAAATCTGTTAACTAAAATGCTCTTGATAGTGATTTGAGGTCACTTTTTGTAGTTAAAGTAACTGTACAATGCATTAGGGTGCGTTTTTCTCTGAACTAAGCTTATTATGCCTGAGTGATCCTTATCGTAACTTATTTTTGATTTTGTATTAGGCCTGACTAAACCTGGTCAGACATGATATGAACTTATTGGACCTAAAACTTATTTTTTAAGGTGAAGAGAACACAACCTAAGAGGTAGTGGAATTTGGAAGGCCCTCACAAGTTACCTTGTATTGCATGTTGTTTGGGCTATGATCAAACCATTTTATTAAAGGAACCACTACCCCTTTCACATCTGAATTACCTTTACCATAAAAGGGAGATAACATTTCAAAAAGCTGGGATGTTCCCCATCAGGTCTTCTGCCAGCAATATAAAATAGTACAGTTTTATCAATGAAAAAGTATTCAATTCTTAGCTAGAAAAACCAAAGCCTCTCTATCTATATTTATTTACTTGGGTTATCTATTATATAACCATGTGTTTTTTTGAAATTCTACGTTATACCCATAATGTTTTTATTCTATAATGTACCCGTAAGTTTTTAAGTTTTCTACATAGTACCCCTACATTAAGCGTACTCAATATTTACTGTTATTTAGTTATTATAGATGTTAATGATTCATAATAACAACGTTTGGAGGGAAAATTTTCCTCCATAAGCAAACCCTTCTTGCCTCCTTTCTTCTCTCTCTCAAATTTGACACACCTGGGCTTCTCTCCCCTCTCTCTCTCTCTCTCACACACACACACACACACACACACACACACACACACACACACACACGCACACACACACACGCACACACACACACATACACACACACACACACACACAAATTCTCTTTGCTATTCTTTTCCTTTATTAACGAAGATGTCAAGTTCCAACTCTCATAAATCAAATTCTCCATGTGAATTGGAATTCGTCTGTCCTAAGTTAAATTTATCCCCCCAAAAAATGTAAGCTCCACATTTCTAGGTCTCAAAGAAATCAGAGCAAAGTGTATCTGAGATGTGATTATTGTTAATTATTCATGTGGTTGAACAACCACCAAAACAACGCAAGTGCATAAATTTACCAATTTAATAACTTATAATCAAGAAAATTACCTGAAGGTTGGTTATCCATATCAGATTACTCTCCATTTTGCACTTTTGTCTTCAATGCAACTCCGAGTGATGAAATTTCTGGAAAGACCAAATTTTTGGGGTTTTACAATGCGTTTTGAGGATTTCAACTGAAAGGGGTCTGGTATTGTGCTAAATAAGGAGGGTTTAGGGAAGAACAAGAGAAGATTGAAAATAGGGAAGTTCAGAGGTCATCAACTTATAAAAGAAGTTTTGGGTAGAAATTCAAATATCATTAACGTCTATTTTCATTAATACAAACTAGGGATATTATGTAGAAAACTTTAAAAACTTAGGGGTATAGTGTAGAATAAAAAAATGTACATCATAGAATTTCAAAACACAGAGAGAAATATCAATGAAAATCCTATTTACTTTCTCTCTCTACCTCATTCACATCAGACTTTAGCGTCGGAGGAGAGTTCATGAAAACACCCCCCGGATCAGTTTAATCGTGTTTTGCAAGATCACATGAAATGAGAGCTCAGGATTTTGAACCTTCTCGTACTTTAAAACATTACTCGTATTTTTTGACGAGTTTCTAGACAAAAATAGTTTGCCACTGTCTATGAGGATACTACACGTCAAAATTAATTATCGAGAGCAACATGACACTGGATCGAAAGAAAACAACCGCGATTCCTCATCTGGGCCAAAGGGCTCTGATCTTGTCGTCACACTACACTCATATCGTGGAATCAAGTTCGTCAAGAGGATGAGCGATTAACTCTTGGAATGAGGCAGGGCATCCTCAACCTTGGAATCAATATCCTCCTAACCCACCTTAGGTCATAGTCACGACATACTTAGAAAGAATAACCAACCAACTCAACGAGAACATGCAGCAAAGCTTGCAAGAACTCGTAGCAGGTATACCGTAGTTCAACATGGGGCCTCAACTTAACAACCAACCGACACCTCAAAGCCATACCGAGATCCCCTCGAAGGGAGGCTCGACAAGCGTGTAGGTGCATCTCGGGAGGAGCCCCACTATGATGTACTTCATTAGGATAATCCGCAAACGAGGGGAAGAGAGGTTCGCCAAGGTAATTATCGACAAGCCAGGGATGCGGATGCCAAGAAGATCATAGAGAAAAGTCGGATGCGCCTTAGAAAGAAGGATGCTTGGAATATTATCAACAATCGACGCGAAGCGAGCCAGCGGGAAAAATCTCATCAGGAAGAACCCCAAGCTTCATTGATTCAACGTAGGAGCTTGAAGTCACCGCACTTAGGTATAACAGGGAAAAGACAGAAGGGATGGAGGATTAGGGACCACCACACAACAAAGAACCTGTCCTAGTCAACTGGGGGATGCTCAACTTTATGACATCCTTAAATCGGGAAATTATGGCGGTACCAAATCCCATCATAGTTAAATTCTCCCTCATCGGGCGTATAAGTTTATTTAGGCCTCATACATTTGTAAGCAAGTAGGTGAAAAATTAAAGAAGCAAAAGGAAGAATTCCTTACTGGGAATCAAACAAAAGCAGCCGGAACAACCATCCTTTGTTGATGGATTTATATCATAGAAACGACCCTTGGTTCAACAGGAATTGGAGATAGACCTACCTAGATCTCAAGGGAAAATCAGTTCTACTAATGCATGTGTGAAGCATCAAGTGTGACAATCCTAGTTTTGTTAGGACTCTTTATGTAGTTTCCTAATTCTGTTAGGAGACTATGTATTTTAATTGCTTTATAATTCTTTGTTGTAGGTGTTTGAATGATAAAGGAATCCTATTATGTTTAGGAGTCTAATTCCTTTTTCATAGAGTCTTGTTAGGAGTCTAGGTTAGTTAAGATTGCTAAATACTTATCCTAGGCGTGTGATGCTTATCTTAAGCGTGGGATGCTTATTTAAGTTTAGTTAGGAGTCTTTGATATTTATCTTCTTAGTTGTTGTTTATCTTATTAGTTGTTAGTGTATGCTAGGACTTCATGTTAGGCGTGTATTTATATGCACGAGTTACATCAATAAAATTCAGTTGGTTGTTTTTGATTAAAGAACGTCAAGTGCTTGTGCATTGATTTTGGTTGTCGTATCAAGAACACATAATCGTGGTCTGTGTGCAACTCCTAATCGAGGTTAGGTAGAGATCCTCTAGTTCTTGAGGGAACATATAGAGCCTATTTTCATAAAGATCCAATCTTTATAACATATTTGTTGCAAAGTTTGAATCTTTACTACATATTTGTTACCAAGTTTTAATATATAGTGTTCTTTATATTATTATTATTTTAAAGCATCCGTAATCACATCAATTTGGTATCAGATCAAATGCATATAAGTCGTTTTGGTGCTTATACGTTCTTGGAGAAGAAGAACAAAGGAAGAAGAAATCGTCCATAATAGCCAGTTTTTTGAGGTAACTTTAAACGACTCGTTCTCCCACCTTCGGTCGAATTTTTGGGTTATTCTTGATCCTAAATTGGACTGCTATTTGTCTACTTTGGTTTCCTGGAATTTTGTAAGATTTGGAGTTGATTTGATATATATTACAGACCGATCTTTCAAATTGGTCTAAAACCAGGTAAATCTGGCACAATGTTGGGAGAATTAAAACTACAAACTATTGGCTGGGTATTTTATAATGAAATAATGGTCGAGCCTTTCAAACACATAGGGCTAGATGTGTAAAAAAATTCAGAATTTTCGAGGTGTGTTGATTGCGTTTTGGGGTACATATTTCAGATGAATTTTCTGGGCAGGTTTTTGTTAGTTTGAGAATTATGAACATGAGTGGATGGTCGCTTGAGTTTTTAGAAGATTATAAGCAATAAGCTAAGTAAGATATTTATGATCTTTTTCATCCCCCTACGATGGAAGAACGTTTGGAACAATTGCAACGAAACATGAACGCAATCTTAGCGTCACTTGTGCAACAGTCTATTCCGCATTAACGTGAAGAAAATAAAGAGGAAATTCAGCAAGTTTCAACGAATCATGTGGAACAGAATGTTCATCATTATCAAGTGTTTGAAGTTGAAGGAAAGATTAAAATTTTGGCTCTTGCAGACATTAACAATCCGGTCCTCTTTAATACTTTAGTTGTTGCAAAAATTCTATGTTGGACTTTTTATGCTCAAAGATGCGCGAACGCCATGAATCCTTTTCTTATTGCTGATGGGTTTTCCAGTGCTAATGATTCTCATGAGATAATGCTCTTTTGATGGGTTGTTCAATGCATATGGATGATTCCATGGACTTCAAAACTCGAGACAAGTTTTTTCTAAGGAGGGAAGTATGATGCATGTGTGAAGCATCAAGTGTGACAATCCTAATTTTGTTAGGACTCTTTATGTAGTTTCCTATTCTGTTAGGAGACTATGTATTTTAATTGCTTTATAATTCTTTGTTTCAGGTGTTTGAATGATAAAGGAATCCTATTATGTTTAAGAGTCTAATTCCTTTGTCAAAGAGTCTTGTTAGGAGTCTAGGTTAGATAAGATTGCTGAATACTTATCCTAGGCGTGTGATGCTTATCTTTGGCGTGGGATGCTTAGTTAATTTTAGTTAGGAGTCTTTAATATTTATCTTCTTAGTTGTTGTTTATCTCATTAGTTAGGACTTCGTGTTAGGCGTGTGTTTATATGCACAAGTTACATCAATAAAATTTAGTTGGTTGTTTTTGATTAAAGAATGTCAAGTGCTTGTGCATTGATTTTGGTTGTCGTAGCAAGTACACATAGATCGTGGTTTGTGTGCATCTCCTAATCAAGGTTAGGTAGAGACCCTCTAGTTCTCGAGGTAACATATAGAGCCTAGCCTTATAAAGATCCTATCTTTATAACATATTTGTTACAAAGTTCGAATCTTTATTAGATATTTGTTACCAAGTTTTAATATTTAGTATTATTCATATTATTCTTGTTTTAAAGCATCCGCAATGACATCATCTACCCACTCCCTCCCCCGCCCCCTAGAACTTCAAATGACAAAGGCATAAACGGTTATGGTGCGAGTATTATAAAGAATGTGGTCACACAACTAAGGACTATCGGTAAGGAAAGAAGGCCCTAGATCACTTAGTCGTTCGAGAAAAATTGAACAGGTATCTAAAGGATTCTTGGGATCAAAATGGTAAAGAAAAAGAAACTCGGGGTGGCAATGATAACACTGACAAGTATGTCGGAGTCATTGTAGGAAGCTTTGCCTCGGGAGGCGTAACCGGTTGCGCCCGCAGAGCCCACGTTCAAGCACTTAAACACAAAGTATTGAAAATTGAACTGACAGCATCCAACTGCTTGATCATGACCTTCAGAGAGCCCAACCGGCTTATCTATACTCCACACGATGATCCCTTGATCATTGAGATGCAAATAGCAAACTCTACGGTTAAGCGATTACTAATTGACAATGGCTCTGTAGCGGACATAATCACCCTTGAATGTCATGATGTCTCCCCAACTAGTCAGTCGCTAATAGGCTTCGGAGGAGGATCAATGCACCCAGTCGGGACCATCAAACTTGCCGTGAGACTAGTTGAGAAAGGAAAAGGAAGAAGCCTCCTAGTTGACTTCCTTTGTAACACCCCAAAACTTTGGTTTAAAAACTTTATAAAATATATAATTTTCATTAAAATATCTGACCGAACCTTTAGGGTGATACCGCCACATCATTTATTGTTAAAAATAAATGCAAAACTAATTGATGAAATAAAATTTAACTTACAATCCAAAGTATCAAAATAAACCAAACTAAATTGTTTAACTTAAAACAATTGAAACTAAACAATCCCAAATAATAGTACTGTAATATTTATTAAATTAGGTGAATTTTAAAACTATATGTGCACTCATTCCTGCAACGTATTTCCTTTCACCAACCTGCACAATTTAAATTGGAAAAGAACAAAGAAAAACAAATATGCAAAAATTAGCGCAAGCTAAGTATGTAATTACAACTCCATCCCATAAAATAATAATCGTTGTACTTTGAAAATAATTTTTATAACATAGTACAAATAAGTATTATGTAGTACACACAAGTATAATATAATACAAACAAGTATAACATAATACAACAAGTATATAATATACTTTATCATTTTAAACACTTCAAGTTTATATGATTCACACGACAACAAATTTAATTATTAGAGGGGAATTGAACGTCAGTAGGCTGGGATTAATCCCAGTAACGACCTACTTCAACATGGTTTGTCACTCAAATAAATTAAGAGTAATGGCCAATATCATTTTGCAGAACGTCCATAGTGTGCACACCCCTCACTAATCTATGAGTATCCACAACGCGCACCAAAAGTATTAGGAGGAAGACAATAATATAGTTGTAACAGAATAAAAATTAAGTACTGTTCATCACCTATGTAGGATCTAAGTCCACAGGATAATTTCCTCAATAATTTTTCCACTTTACATATTAATAGATTTTAATAGTTATGGCACATCGAATATCATAGTAAACACTACACAAGAACATCTTTATTTCAATAAATATTTTTCCAACTTAATCACTTTATATAATTATAATAATAAACATCCATAATTCATATTACCAATATGCCCATTATTAGAGCATCATAAAGTTACAATGTCAACTTATAATAATCATTTGTAACATCATTAATGCACTAGTTGTACCCATTAAATATATATATATATATATATATATATATAATATATAATTATATATATATATATATATATATATATATATATATTAAAATATATGCACAAAAATTGAAAATATATATGTACGTTAAGCAAAACATATTAGTATAACTTAAATAACGGTTACCCCACTTATGTCACTCCAACACAAAGGACTCCTACATTTCCACCCATACAATGCTTTATATGGTGCCATCTTTATGCTTGAGTGATAACTGTTGTTATACGAAAACTCTATAGTTAGCAAATGATAACCCCAAGATCCTCCAAAGTCTATCATGCATGCTCTCAACATATCCTCCAAAGTTTGAATTGTTCTCTCTGTCTGTCAATCTGTCGTAGGGTGAAAAGCTGTACTAAACTTGAGCAAGTCCTAAATGCTTGTTGTAACTTCTCCCAGAACTTGGACAAAAATCTCGAGTCTCTATCACAAACAATATCCTTTGATACTCCATGAAGTCTCACAACCTCTCGCACATATGCACTAGCCAATTTCTGCATACTCTAAGTATCCTTCATTGATATAAACCTGGCCGACTTTGTCAAACGATCCACAAAATCCATTGAAATAAACTCCCATTTCCAACTCAGCACTTCTAAAGCTAAGGTTTCATCATTTCACCAGGTTTCATATGCTGAATCTTCACTTCGTGACACGTCAAACATTTTGCAACAAACTCGCAATGGAAAAAAAACTCGGCCGCCCGAGCCCCCCTCCAAAAGACCCCAAGTTTCAGCTTTTAGAATAGAAAAATCTGAAGAGAGGGTCATCACCCCTACAAGACTCAAATCACCCAAATGGTTGCAAATCGTTAAACCCAAAGACGCTTTAACATTGGACAACTTAGAAACATCAAAATTTAAATTAAACCACACATGAGGAGGAGGAGATCGCAACACCTCCTTAGGCACCCGAGGTGAAGACCTTGAAGAGCTCGCCTGAACATCATCTTGAGCATCATTAGCTTGAGGCTAAACCCAATCACGCACAAAATTAATAACGCAAGAAGCCAAACCTGTAACAACCCATAATTTCGCTCCTAGTTTTTCGCTAAAATTTTCCCTGAAACTATTATTTTCTCTAAATCAATGATTTTTATTTTTATAAATATTGGGAGCCGAATTATTATTTTTATTATATGACGTGCTAATGTGTATATCCATATTTTTATTTATAATATAGTAAATTAGATTTATTTTTTCATTATTAAGTATTTTCAAAGTGTAGGCGCGATTTAAGAAGTTATCGATTTATCGCGTGACAGACCTTTGACGTATAGATCTTTGATGATTTGGGCCGAAATTATTTGGTGTAGTTGGGCTTTGGGTCAGCCGGCTATGTGGACGGAGAAGGAGAAGTTTTTCTTCTTTCATTTCTTTTTTATTTGGAAAAATTACATACAATAAGCCAACCTTTTCGTGATCTTTCCAAAATAAGTCAAATTTTAGATAATTCTTGATTGAGTTAAGCTTGTAAGATTGTTTTCTTCTATTAAGTCAAAATACTTGTTACCTGAACAACAAGTTTTCATTTTTTATTTTTCTTTTTAAGTTTTATGTTTTACATTTATTTTAATTTCCTTTTTATGCTTCCTCCCCTACCCACTCAACAACCACTGCCACCACATATTCCGTCCTTACCCAACCACCACCACGACCCTTTCTCTCCTCACCCACCCAGCAACAACCGTCACCACCTACTCTCTCCTCATCCACCCAACAACCACCAACACAATTGCCAATCTTCTATCTCTATCCATCGAGCACAGGTCTCCCACCCAACCTTTTTTTTCGGATCAACTTGTTCAATATCCCATCATCTTCTCTTCGTTCTTGATATTTTTGGATGGGAATGGTGTCGATGATGGTCGTTTGAAGTTCGGCTGGCCGGTGGGTGGTATTTGAGTTCCGGATTTGGGGTTGGTTTGTGGCGGGGTTTGGTGGTCAATTTTAGAGTTTGGTTGATGGTAGGGTTTGGCCGATGGTGTTGTTGGTTGGGTTTGGTGGTTTTGGGGTTTGGCCGGTGGGGTCTGAATGGTAGTAGAGTTCGAATGGTGCTGCAAGGGCTTATGGTGGTGGGGTTCGAATGGAAGTGGGGTTTGGGTGGAAGGATTAAATGATGGTGGGGTTCGACTGGTGATTGTGGCGGGTTTGGTGTTGATGTCGAGAACAAGGGTGTGTGCTATGGTGGTGATAGAGAAGATCAGGAGACATGAAGGAGGAGGGAGGAGAGAAATGGTCAGGAGGAGAGAGTGAAAATGATTTATTTATTTTTTGAAAATGTAAAAATCAAATTTAAAAGTAAGAAATTTTAAAAAGGTTAAAATAAAAAATAAATCAATCATATTGTGACACGTAGCACATGTAACCTATTAAGCAGGTCACAAACAGGTTAAACTCAATAGAAGAAAATAGCCTTACAAGCTTAACTCAATCAGAAATAATCCAAAATTTGACTTATTTTGGGAAGATCACGAAAAGGTTGGCTTATTGTATGCAATTTTTCCTTTTTATTTTTTATTTTGGATGACACTTTGTATTTTGTAACCTTCATAACCCCCTCATTATTTCTCCTAATAAATCCATTTTATTTATTCTTTTAAGCACTCCAAAATCTAATTTAAAAAAATCAAAACTTCATTGCTGCCATTTTCTTAAAATTCCGGACATCATCATCTTCATCGTTCTCTCTCAAATTCTTCCATTTCTACTCTTCATCAACAGTTCGTGACTTATTCTATTTGCATCTTTCTTGTACATGGTGCTTTAGGGTTTCAAGAAGGAAAAGGTTGCACGCATATATATATTGGGATTTTCCACTAATTTTCAGCTCGCCTCCGACGATCCAGGTAACTAGTAGTTATCTTAAAACGATAGAGATTAGGGTGTTTTTCGATATTAGATTGACCATAGTTTTTAGCGGATAACCCCAATTTAGGTTTAATAGTGCATCCTAATAGGGGAAGACCATACTTGTTCAATTTATCTCTCTCAACTTGGATACCGTGAGGCGGGCCTTGGAAAATACGATAGAAAATTGTTTAAAAATACTTTTTGAATGAAATTTTAAGGGAATATACTTGATGTATGCTGTGTGAACATTGTATGCAGAAAATTAATTTCCGTATGAGTTTTTTTGTATGTATTCGATTTATTTGGTAATTTATGTGTTTATTGCTTATTTGCAGAATAATTATTGAACGAATTTTATGAATTCTGAAATTATTTTTTGTGAAGCATGTTATGTGTATAATATGTATTTCATGCCTTGGAATAATTTTTTTCTACATTTTATGGGTTTATTTAATTGATTTATCTATTTTTGCATTTTCATATTTACTAGTATTTAAATCGTGAATATTATATTTGCAGGTCGAAAAATTTATTTCTTTGCATATTACGTATTACCGTGAGTTCATGCATGTGATGTGAATTTTTGGTAATTTTTGGGCGTTTATTGCTATTTTAATTATTATATTGGCAATATTAGGTATTCTGTAAATTAACGTTTAAAATTACTTTTAGAGGCCTAAGATGAGAAAGATAAAGTTTGTACCATGTCTGTAGAGTCGCAATAATAGTATGATAATTTTTGTGATAATCAGTGATCATTTTTATTAGTTTGATAAATTTTATTGTGTTTTTGTTATGAGTTTTAGAGTATTCCTTTTAATTATTTAAGGGTTTATCAACCAAAAATAATTTGCGACCGTTTATGTTCTTGGGAGCTGATGATTTTCAGGTTACTATGGTTATTATTGAGTATCATTATGCTTATCTTTGGTTTATGTAAAAATGATTAGTTGTGTACGTTTTACTGATTTAATAAGCTTTGGAGTTAATTGGTCGGTGGTGATGTCAGACGCACGTTGATGTGTCAGAGACAGATTAGTTAGTGGGCCAGATGCACAGTGTGGCGTTGAGCGCAAGCTCATGCGTCGATCTCACAGTTTTGTGTAGTCTAATTTTTTGTATGATCGTGTACGTATGTTTCACTTGTAGTTGGTGATCCTATTTGACGTGATGCATTTCTGATTGATACTATTAGTGCTGTAAAAACTATTTCATTATCATTGTTGATGCTTAGTGATGTTCAAAGTATTGCGGTTGGAGTTTTTTTGTTGTAAGTTACTAATTTGAGGATTTTTGAAGAATTATTTTTGGTGAAATATGGGTATAAGGCCAGGTGGCATCCCTTCTCTTTTTGACGAATAGTTTTAAGTTAGATGATACTTTATGATTTTTATTTATTTATAAGAACATATGGTGGGAGATGTAGTCCCCGGTGAAGAACATGCCAACCACCTGGTTTGCGAACTAGGAGTACACCAGCGTTAATTGTTGTTGTCCGAGAGGTCGGGGAGTTCTCCGTGTTCTACCCTGCATCGGGAGTTTGGCCATACTTAGACACATGCAGTGGGGAACGTAAGCCCATAAACAGACATGGAGATTGCGATCTGACAAACCGTATGAAGTGAATTGCGATTCACTGGCGTTCAGAATCTGACTCAATAACTTATTGTACCTTTGCTTTTATTATGATTTGATTACTCTTGAGATGATTCATTCATTTTATCCTATTTGCTTAATATTTACTATCACTTGTATTACTTGTGAGCTTTATGGTTTTGGATGCATGTTATAGTTTTGATTGTATGCTTTCCTTTCTTATTAATTTACGTCTGAGCTTTGATTTCTTTTGTTCTGGGAGAACTGCTAGTTACTCCCCACTTATTGTGGAATGATTTAATATATCCTTGCAAATCATGAAAATGACTGCTAGACATGTGATTGCTTGGGCTAGTAGAGTGCGAGTCGGTAATGAGAGGAAACTGCTTGTAGTCTTTTTGTTAGATGAGCTCTATGCAGACAACAGGGAGTCCTATGTTAGGCTAGGTTTCAAAGACATTTAGTTTTATTTGAGATGTTATGGGAGACTTGCATGTCTCGTAGTTTGGGATGATGTTATGTTCTATTATGTTTTGGGATGTTCCTTTTTATTAGAATTATAATGTTTTAAATATCTCATTTGGAAGCAATGAAACTTTAGTTTGAGGTTGTCTTTTTTTATTGTTTAAGAGTAGTATAACCATCCTGACATTATTTTCGCTAACGTCTTTTAGTCAATCTAGAGTAGATATTGTTTAGTATCTTACTAGTAGAAGGACATGTTGTTACAAAACCTCTAATCGAAGAGCTAACCTCTTGAAAAATAACATGATTACAATGAAACCAAATGAACCACCAAACAATACAGATTCTAATCAAATTTTCATCCAGCAAAGCTGCTTTGACATTGTTGATATGTTCAACTAAATTATCTGAGTAATGAATGATAAGGAGAGAACTCCAACCAGCACAATCGATGAGACACGAAAACACATCTTGAGTAAAATTGCAATGAAACAAGAGATTAGCATTCTCCAAATGATAGTTACAACAACAACATTCATGGGGAAGAAAAACATGACGAGCTTGAAGCCTAACTTTTGTAGGAAGCCCATCATTACGAAGTCTCCATAGAAAAATTTTCACTTTAGGAGGAATCTAAAGTTTCCAAATCCAAATAAACGATATAGGAGGTGGGAGGTCAAAAGCCAAACCTTGCACTAATAAAGCATCAACTTTAACATAATAAACACCATATGACGCCGACCCCAGATCAAACAATCCTCGTTATACTAGTGGAAAAAACACTAAACGTCATAACAAAACCGTTGCGTTTCTTAAAAGAACCAAATCGATAAATGCTCAAAATTTTGGGTGAGAAAGCTGCAAACACAACCGCTCCGGTCCTTAGAGCATGTGCAATAAGATGGTTTTAGGTTGGTTCAGAAAATAGTAAAACTAGCTTTATTTAGTTTTCTTATTGGGGCACTTGGCCCTTTGGGTTGGTTGGTCTTGATTTCCAGATCATATGGACCTAGGATGGAGTGCACAAGACGAATAAATCTCAGACGCGGGGCAAGAAATTGGCGAAAAAATTATGATGGGCCCTTGTGAAATGCAACGTTGGAAGAAGGAAAAAGGCAACAACATTAGCCAAGGCAGCAGCTTGCTGTCAGTGTCCCTGACGCATGTTAGGGGCCCACTAACCAGCAAGTGGTAGTGCGCCACATGTCTTTTTTTCTCTGCAACGCTCTTTACTTAATGTTCAACTGTAAATTTGTAATGTTCTAAATTTTGTAACGTTAATAGAAAAAATTAGGTTATTATTTTAAAAAAATTAATTACAATATTGGCTATAAAATATTCTTATCTTTAAAATTGAGTCATAGTTTAATATATTTTACCAAACTTCTTCCCAACCCATTTTTTTCTAATTACTGTCTCCTACCTAATATTACTTATATTATGAAAATATTATGGATTCAAATAATCCTAATTACTTCAAAAATAATCCAAAGCACCCACAAAATTCCCAAAATAATTTTCAAATCGATCCAAGTGTGTGCTACAAATTCGAAATTCCAAAGAATGTTTATGTTTTTTCAAAGCCAATCGAATTAACAAAATTCTCAACAAGCTACACAACAATCTCCACAAAGTTCTAATCATCTATCCCAACAACAAGCTCAACCATCTTTTCCTATATCCCGACATATTCCACAACAACATGAACAACCTCGCGAAAATGAAGATGTAGTTGAAATCCAATCACAAGAATTTAAAACACTCCTTCTTCAAAAAATGCCACAACACCAAAGTGTCAATGGAGTGCAATGAAGATCATGCACTCATTTCGGCGTATCTAGAGTGCGGAGGAGATCTGTTGAAGGGACCCGACCAAAATGGGGACGGTTTCTGGGGTTCAGTATTTAAGAGTGTGGAAGAGACACAATGACTCAATCTAACTTTACGCTCAAGGACATTCAAAGCACTTACTGTCGTTGAAAAAAATCAACGGAGATGTGAATGCATGGGTCGGGATATATACTGAGGTGAAAAGGAAGAAGGGGTCCGACTGCAATGACGAAGACATCCTAACTAAAGCCCTTGAGATGTATGTAAAAGTCCATGGGCCATTTACATTGGAGCATGCATGGAATGTTATGAAACACTACGACAAATGGGCAGATGGCACCCAAATAAGCGGCGGAAGCTCAAAACGGCCTGGTCCTGACGAAGGTGTTAGCTTGAGAAAAGCCCCAATATCCAGTTTTACATACCCATCTCAATTTTCTTTAGAATTTATGAGGGTTAGTTTGGGATAAGACTGGCTTGAGTATCAAACGGAGCGTGATGCCTTGAGAGAATCAATAAAAGAGGAAGATAGAAAGTTCAAAATTTGCAATATATTAATGGCTAAGTCTTCCCTTTATCCGGATGAGAGAGATATGTATGAAAAACTTAAGTTACAATTTAAGGATAAATATGTTTAGTTAGTATTCATGTTTTTGATTGGTTTTAGTTTGCAATTTAGTTGTATCGTACTTTAATTATGAATGTGTATGTGTCGTAACTTTTGATTATGAATGTATCATTATCGTTATAATTAAAATTATCATATCATCATTGTTTTCATTATTATTCTACTTATTATTATTCTTATCCTACTTATTATTATCATTATTATTATATTGAATTGTCTAATCACCTGATATTGAATAATGTAACAAATAGTACTGTATTGAATTATCTACTCACCTGACATTGAATCGTATGACACATAGTGCCATATTAAATTGTCTACTCCTAAATTGCAGTGAATTGTCTACTCCTACATTGCAGTGAATTGTCTGCTCCTACATTGCATTGATATGTCTAATCTGTAAGTGAATTATTGTTATGTACATATGATGGAATTTTGCTATATAATAGAACATAACTTAACCATAAAATCACATCTCCATCCACTTTTTCTTCTCAATATCTTATTTTCTAGAAAAACACCACTTCAACCAACATATCTAAAAAATGAACTATGATTCAAGTTCTTCTAGTTCAGCATCTGAATTTTTTAATTACATGGTTCAAGATTACATAGAATGGAGTCAGTCCGTTGATGTTGAGCAACAACAAGAAGAGGAAATTGTACCCCGCACTAGAAAATATGTGCATAGGGAACGTGAGGAAGCTCATGAAAGATTATTTCATGACTATTTCAGCAACGAACCTCTTTACCCCGAGAATATTTTTCGTCGAACGTTTTGTATGCATAAACATGTTTTCCTTCGTATTGTCGAAGGAGTAATAATTAAAGATGATGAGTTCTTTACGCGAAAACCAGGTGCTACTGGAAGGATGGGTGCATCTGCACTACAAAAATGCACAGAGGCTATCAGGATGTTGGCAAATGGTTCATCCTTTGATGCTATTAACGAGTACCTGAAAATTGCTTCAAGTAATGCTAGAGAATGCCTTCTTCATTTTGTCGAAGGAGTTGTTGCTAGATTTGGACCTGAATACTTGAGGAAGGCAAATGCAAATGGCATTGAGCGTCTCGTACATGAAGGCAAGCGTCGTGGCTTCCCAGGCATGATGGGAAGCATCAATTTCATGCACTGGAACTGGAAGTATGGTCCTCAAGGCTGGAAAGGAATGTATCAAGGATGAAGCAAAACAACAATAATAATCTTAGAAGTGGTTGCTTCAAGTTACTTATGGATATGGCATGCTTTTTTTGACACCCCGGGTTCATGCATGCAATGATATAAACGTATTGCATAAGTCTCCCACCTTTGATGATGTCCTACAATGAAGCTCCAGAGGTCAGCTTCTCAGTGAACCGGACAGCTTATAACATGGAATCTTCCCGAGATGGTCAACATTCATCCCCGCAATAAAGCTCCCCCAAACCCCAAAACAAAGATTATTCACACAACATCAAGAAGCTGTTAGAAAAGATGTAGAGTGTGCATTAGGGGTATTGCAAGCTAGATTTGCAATCATTCGCAGACCGCTCTCCCTTGGGATAAAGACATATTGTGGAAAATAATGATGGCAAGTATCATCATGCAAAATATGATTGTTGAAGATGAGCCTGATACTTATCAAAATTACCGAAATCCAAATGAATATGATCAAGTTCAAACTCAAAATAACGAGGGGTCATCTGACTTAGCCGGAGAAGACTCATTTGTTGTGCACAACGGAAGACTCGAGGTGTGAAATTTAGGTGCATACATGGAGAGAAGATCTGAGATGCGAGACGGGGAAACTCACATCTCACTGAAAAAATAACTTGGTTGAACACATATGGCGTAATTTTGGGCCTAATCGTCAAGTTGATTAATTAACTTTTATTTAATTAATTATGATTTGAGTAATTTCAAATTTCATGTATTTGTGTTTTTTAAATTGTCTATGTTTATGTATCAAATTTCATGTATATGTGTTTTTTAAATTATCTATCTTATGTAATGTGTTCGTTGTTTTTAATTTATAATGTCAATTAAGGTAATTTAATATAATGTAAGCTAATTAACACATAATTACTATAATATCAAGTTAACGCTAATTTAATTTAACGTAAGCTAATTAGCTAATTAGCTTGTAATGTAATTTAATTTATCGTAATTAATTTAACATAATCTAATTAGCTTTTATTAATTTAAATCATCTATTTCATAAAAAAATAAACATTGAATAAGAGAGATAGTATATGGTGGGATTTGGTAAAAGTAGGAGAGAAAAATAGAAAAATCAAGTAAGACCAACCAAACCATTGTGAGAAAAAAAAGATGAGTTGGTGGGAGTTTTAGTGGGATGTGAGGTGTACGAAGGAGGAAAAGAGAGAGAGAAAAAAAAACTCAAAAACCAACCAAGACCAACCAACGCACTGCTTATGTTCTTAAGAGAACCAAATCGGTTAATAGAAAACCGCTCTGGTTTTCTATTAACCACTTTGGTTCTCTTAACCGCAACGGCTAACCACTAATAGAAAAAAGATTGCCTCAGTCTTCTCCTCACTTGGACAATCCCCTACCTCTGTCTTCCTTCCTGATCTCCTCAAACCAACCACAATCACCACAAAGATGAATGTGGAATCTTGATGAAGATGAACGCTATTGCAACTTGGCATTAAATACCCATCAAAGATGAATATGAAGACTGAAGACTATCATCCCAACAAACTCTCTCGTTTCTTATACATTTCAGGTAATAACCCATGAATTTTTAATACAATTTTCCATCTTTTAATTCTCTTGTTTTTTTTTCTGGTTTATGTGACTCATAATTAAAAAATAACTTTGTTTAGTCAATTGTTAGTTTCGTGCTTGATCTTTCTTGGGATTATATATATATTATTGAGAATATATCCAGCTCTAACTAATTCTGTTATATAGTTAGTTATTCTATTATGAGAGTTAGTTATTAGTTTGGGTTGTTAGCTTCTTTTGTAGTAATTATCTCTTGTATAAATACTCTAGAATTCTCTCGAAGCTGTATTCATTCATACAGTTTAATTCATAACAAGTAGAATGGAGTTTCCCTCTCTAGAGTTAACTTCATTTACAATACACAATTTATCTCTCTCAAACTTCATTTGCTCAGTTTTAGAGATTGTTTCATGGTATCAGAGCATACTGATTCTGCATCAAATTCTTCCGCAAAAGTTCAAATCAATTCTTCTGTTTTTCAATTTGAAGATCTAAATATCTAAAGAGTTTCGATTTCTGGAGTTGATTTTCCAGAAATTATGAAGTTAATTCTTCTGGTGTTTCCTTCAATCATTTCGAACAATTCATGAGGTGAATTTTTTCATTGGAATTCATCTGTAAGTTTGATCAATCAAAGTTTCTTTCATTTCCGCAAATATTTGCTTTGTTTGCTTGATCAATTCTTTTTTCATATGGAAATCAAAATTGTTGTAGTTTGATTAGTCAAATATGAAATCATCACATCTTTTTAATCTATCAATTGACTCAAAATCATCAAGATTAAGATCTTACCATCACCTATTTCATTTCCAGAATCTGTTAATCTGTCAAGCAAATCCAAATTTCATCAAAATCTTGTCATCTTCAGTTGATTTCTCTAGATTCTTCTTCTGTGGTCATCTCGTTGTGTTTGAATATATAATTCTGGATTTTTTCTCTGATATCATCTCATTAAGCTTGATTCTACTCAAAATCTAAGTCTAATTTCTTCATATATCATCCTATCTGATTTCTAAAGTTCTCAACTTCTATTTTTCCACAAAATGCCTGAAACTGAAAACACGAGTATTGATCCAGCATAAGATCCTTCATCTCCTTACTATATACATCCAAGTGACTCACAGTATAGACTAGTTCCTAATCAATTTAATGACAGTGGATATAATGATTGGAAATGCTCGGTAATCATAGGACTCTCTGCTAAAAACAAGCTAGGTTTAATAGATGGTACTATCACTAAACCTAGCAATGATTGTGCATTGTTCAAAGCTTGGAACAGATGAAAATAACACTCTGATATCTTAGTTTATTCAATTTCTTGATGTTGCAATAGCTAGAAGTATATTGTACTTCGATTCAGCTCAGGAAATTTGGTGTAATATGGAGGAACATTTTGGACAAACCTCAGGCACACAAATTTATAGTTTACAACAATAGAATGCATCTCTTGAACAAGGAACTAACAGTTTATCTAGTTTCTTCACTCAACTCAAGATGCTATGGGATGAGCTTGATGCTCACAATCCTCTTCCAGCGTGCACATGCAACAAGTGTACATGTGATATTACAAGGCAACTTCTGAAGAGACATGAAGATCAAAGGCTTATATTGTTCTTGATGAAGCTTAAAGAAGATTTTAAGCAAGCCAGGGGCACAATACTTGTGCAGCATCCTTTGCCTAACCATTCTCATGCATATAGGCTATTAATGCAAGAAGAACGTCACAAAGAAGTCTATAATGCTATTCACAACAAAGATGAGTCAATGGCCTTTGTTGTAAATAACAACAAGAAGAGATACTATGAGAAGGGCTTTGTATACAGTATACCTAATTCCAATTAAAACTCATCCAAGAGTACTAGAATGTATCAAGGTAATCAAGGTAGAAGACCTTTCTGTACACACTGCAAACGTCCTGGACATACCATAGACAAGTGTTTCAAGTTACATGGTTTTCCACCTATAGATCCTTGGAAAGGAGATACTTGGAAAGGCAAAAGAGTGGCAACTGCTGCTCAACTTGAGGAAGAAACTGATAACAAGGATTTTTCTGGTCCTGATTCTCCTATTACTCAATCTCAATACAATCAAATCATGGCACATATTGGGAAATCAAAGACAGAAGATTCACATGACACTCATACTACTTTCCTAGCTGGTAAATTCTGTCTATTTTCTCTGAGTAACACAACTTGGATCATTTACAGTGGTGCAACAGACCACATGTGTCATGATCTAAGTTTGTTTTCTAAAATTAATGATATTACTGCTCAACATGCTAGCATAACCACTCCTGATGGTAGCTCTTTACAAGTAAAACATCAAGGAACAGTCAAACTTGGTTCACATATTGTGCTTAAAAATGTGCTTCATGTGCCACATTTTAAGTTTAATCTCATATCTGTTCCTATGCTTTGCAAGGATATGATCTGTTCTATATCTTTTTTTGATTCAGCGTGCTATGTTCAGGTCCCGCTATAGAAGCAGCAACTGCTTCTTGGTAACTTCAAAAATGGTCTTTATTGCTTGGATGGATCTGATCTAGCTTCTCCTTCACCTACTACTACTGTTATTCCTGAATCTACTGTCCTCATTTGCTTGTCTGCTGTCGAACAGGCCAAATTATGGCACTTAAGATTAAGTCATCTTCCTTTTGTGCATATCAGTAAAATCTTTCCCAATGTCAAGGTGCAAGACTATCTCCCATTGTATGTGCCAAGTCTATCACTATGCTAGATAGACTAGACTCCCCTTCCCACATAGTACAATAAAATCTACTCAGGCTTTTCAGCTCATTCATCTAGATGTATGGGGTCCCTACAAGACTCGTACTCACAGATGATGTAATATTTTCTTGACTCTAGTAGATGATTTTACTAGACTTACTTGGGTGTTTCTTATGAAGTACAAATCTGATATATATTGTACAAGTTTTCTCTGATTTATTTGCATATGTTAACACACATTTTCATACTTCAATCATGAATGTGAGGTCTGATAATGCAAAGGAGATATGTGAAGGACCACTCAAGCTTTTTTTTGCTCAACATGGGATTTTTCACCAAACTAGTTGTGCAGAAACTCCTCAACAGAATGGAGTAGTTGAGAGGAAGCATAGACATTTGCTTGAGACTGCTAGGGCCTTATATTTTCAATCCGAGGTTCCAGTTCGTTTTTGGGGAGAATGCATCCTATGTGCAACTTATCTGATCAACAGAATGCCCTTGCAAGCTCTCCAGTTTTCTAGTCCTTTTGAGAAACTCTTGGACACAAACCAGATGTTTCACACCTAAGGGTATTTGGTTGTATCTGTTTCACTTCCACATTGAAGCAAGGAAGGTCTAAGTTTGATCCCAGATCAGATCCATGTGTTTTTATGGGGTATTCCATCACTCAAAAAGGTTATAGAGTCTTGAACTTGCACACTAACAAAATTATTATTTCTAGGGATGTTATTTTTTATGAAAAACATCTCCCATTTCATTCTTCTAATGCTACTACTACTCCACTAGCAGCTCCTATATTCCTTCCACTTTCTAATCCTACCACACCCTTTTATGATCATGATATTCCTGATGTTTTTCACACATCTATATCTTCCACCTCAGATTTCCATGCTCCTGACCTTTCTTCTTCTACTTCTCCTTTTTCCCCTTCCTCTCCACCACTTTCTTCTCCTCTTTCCCAGTCTTCCTTACATGATCTCTCAACCAATTTATCCCTTCCTCCTCCTGTAAGGAGATCCACCAGACTCTCTATTCCTAGTAGACAGTTTCAGGACTTCATTTAATCTGCTGTGGAGTCTTGTTCTGATCATTGGTGCAATCTGGTCACTGTTGACTCTTTACCTCTATCTCATCATGCTTTCTTTTCTCATCGTTCCCAATACACAGAACCTGAAACCTACCAACAGGCTGCTACTAATCCTGATTGGATATTAGCCATGGACAAGAGTTACAAGCCTTGCAAGCCAATCACACCTAGGAACTCGTTGACCTTCCTAAAGGTAAAAAGCCAATTGGGTGCAAGTGGGTTTACAAAGTTAAACTCAAATCAGATGGGACTCTAGAAAGGTATAAGGATAGGTTGGTAGCCAAGGGTTATAACCAAAAAGAGGGCATTGATTATCAAGAGACCTTTTCTCTAGTCATTAAAATGGCAACCGTAAGATGTGTGCTTACTTTGACAGCTTCCAGGATCGGGATATCTTCCAATTAGATGTTAATAATGCTTTTCTACATGGAGATTTAGTTGAAGAAGTGTTTATGAAAGTTCCTGAAGGTCTCCCTAATCCTAATCAACAAGTTTGTCTATTGAAAAAGTCCCTTTATGGACTTAAACAAGCTTCTAGGCAATGGTTTACCAAGATTGTTCATGAGCTCCTTTTACAAGATTTTGTACAGTCCAAGAATGACTATAGTCTCTTCATCAACATCAACATCATCACATCACCGTAGCAGCTGTGTATGTTGATGACATTATTTTGACAGGCACATACATTGTTAGTATTAATCAGCTCAAACATCACCTTCATTCCACTTTTAGCATCAAAGATCTAGGGCAGATGCACTACTTCCTAAGCATTGAGATTGGCTATTTGTTATGTCCTAAAATTTTCCTAAGCTAAAACTTGCAGGTAACGCGTTTGTCACAGTTAGAGAGCATCAGGTAGCAGCTACATCAAGCAGAGATGAAGAGTGCAAAATAAACCGGTTGGGAGAGCATTGGATACTAACCAAGACCAAGTCAAGTAATGACGTTAGGCCAAAGAAAAAGGAAGAAGTGGTTAGCCAGCAGAAGAGAGGATCTCCCTTGATTCTAGGAGTTGTGGCACCTTCTTAGGAGAGTTTGTTATGCAACGATCAAATGGAGGAATAACGTTATAAAATGTATGAGTATAAATAGAAGGAAAAACATTATGTAAAACACAAGTCTTTACATTGCTCTTACTTTCACACTCTCTCTTCTACATTTACAATATTCATAAGTGTATCTAGTATAAGCTGCTAGCTGCTAGCTGTAAGTTGTAATCTTCTCATATAGTGGATTGGTGGACTCAATTCCACCCGCGGTTTTTACCCTTTTCTTGGGGTTTTCCGCGTCACCATTTCTTGGTGTCTTTGTCTCCTCTTTGCATTCTTTAATTTCGTAGCTAGTTCTCTTTATCATTTCTAGCTGCATTGCATAGTTGTAGATCCTCAGCTAAGTTCTGCCTGATCAGAATTTGGATAAACAGTTTGGCGCCCACCGTGGGGCTCTAAGCTAAACTCTCATTAAAATCCCAAAAAGAAACACTCAACCAACTTTGAAATGGCTGACGATTCTGCTGAAGCAATGAAAGCAGCTTGCTGAAGGCTCAAGAAGACCTTCACCGCACTCAATCTGAAGCCCAGTAGACCATTGACAGCCTCCAAAGGAATTGGATTCTGTCAAAAGTAGCAAAACGCCTAAGCAACGTATCCGAACGTAGTTCCTAAGATTCTGATCTCGAGATTCCAAGCCAGTGAAGGTGAAGATGGAGCAGCTAGGTCGACGATGAAGCAGATGAAGCTGATCCTGCAGCTAGGAAAATGGCGCTCCTAAATCTCAAACAGGAAGATACTTCGCATGCTGACGAAGTGCCTGGAGCACCAACCCCTGTGGCTGAAGAATCTCCTGATGGCTAGCTCAATCCCCCTTCGTGGAAGAAATCGAAGAGCCAGGATTCCCAAAAAGATCAAGTGACCCAGCCTCACAAGCTGTATGATGGAGCTGGATCCCTATGACCATGTGCTCAATATAACAGAAGATGTGGACTCTGTCCATTCCTGAGCATCTGCTGAGGCCACCATGTGCAAGTCCTTCGGGCCACCTTATCGGGCCTGCTTTACAATGGCTGATAAGTCTTAAGCCAGGTAGCATCCAAAATTTTCTGCTTTAATTAACAAGTTTTATATGCAGTTTGCAAGAGCAGGGTCCTAGAGAAGCAACCGGCGACTGTACCGCATCACCCAGAAGCAATGAAGCTGTGAGGCAGTACCTGGATCGATTCAACAAGGAAATGATCTCTGTCAAGAACCTGGATGTTCCCACGCTATCGAAGCATTCAGGAGAGGACTAACCTATAAATCTAGATTGTATTATGAATTGACCAGGTACCCATGTGGCACTTCGAAGAGGTCAGGGCCAGAGCTATGGCTGAATACGCTGTCGAGGAGGACGAGGCGTCCAGGTACGTGAGCGAGCCTAGCTACGATCGGAAATCCCAGAACCAGAAGAAGAATGATTGGCGCCATCAGCCATATCAGAAGCGCGAAAGTAACAACGTAGCCAGCAAGGCCACAGGTAAATCAGCTAGTAACGATAACCCTTCCATTGCTTCCTACTGTTTTAACGTGGATGCAGGAGGCGTAGTAAACGCACTCGAAAAGCTGGGAACACAGCTTAGGTGGCCACTAAAGCGACAGACCAGACAGCGAGAAGGACCCACCAAGTGGTGTAGCTCAATGGCGACCATGGCCATCGAACAGAAGAATGCAATGCTCTCAAAAAGGAAGTGGCTGGCTGCTCAAGAAGGGCTATCTCGAGCACTTGATGGGGAAGGGCAGCAAGAAGAAAAGCTGGCCCCAGCCAGCAACAACCTCATCCGCCACCTGAGCCCCTACACGATAAGGTAATCAATTCTATCTCCGGAGGTTCAGAAATATGTGGACTAACATACTCTGCAGCCAAGAGATTTGCTCGAGAAGGTTCCAAAACGCACCTAGCCCGCGAGGAGTGCTGAAGAGAAAAAGCTCAGAAGCATGACCATCAGCTTCGACGAAGAAGATGGAGATGAAGAAGCTGATAATCATGACGGCCTCGTCGTATCTCTCACCGTCAGCAATTGCCTCATGAAGCGAGTCTTGATAGACAATGGCAGCTCAGCTAATATCATTTTCAAAAGGCTCTAGAAAGCATGGGGCTGCAGGAAGCTGATATCCTAGGAAAGCAACCGTTCTGTTCGGGTTCAATGGCGAGCCAGCTACAACGCTCGGGAAGATCGTTTGCCCACCTATGCAAAAGGAGTCAACCTCCAAACCAGGTTCAATGTGGTAGATTGTCCCTCAGCATATAAACATCATAATGGGGACACCATGGATCCACAAAATGCGAGCTGCTCACCTCCACTCACCAGACTATTAATTCCCTACCAAGTGGGGAGTGCAAGAAATCAGGGGCGATCGCAAGCTGGCTAGGGAATGCTATAGCATATCTCTAAAAGCAAAAAAGGAATCTATCTAGCAATTACAGCAAGGTCCAGCGCCAGCCAAGCCAACAGATCAAGATGTAGATGAAGTGGCGTTGGACCCAGCAAAGCCAGAGCAGACCGTGCAGATTGGGGCATCCCTGCCAGCTGAGGAGAAGCAGCGATTATTGAATTCTTAAAGAAAAATGTAAGCTGTTTTGCGTGGAGCCATGAAGATATGGTAGGCATTGAGCCTGACATCATTACCCACAAGCTAAACGTTGATCCTAACTCAAAGCCCGTGAAGCAGAAAAGAAGGAAGTTTGCCCCAGAAAGAAATATGATAGTCAACGAGGAGTGGACAAGCTACTAAAAGCTGGCAAAATCCGAGAAGTCAAATATCCGACTGGCTAGCTAACGTGGTGGTTGTGGAAAGAAAAATGGCAAATGGCGGTGTGCATCGATTTTACAGATCTCAATAAGGCGTGCCCCAAAGATCCATTCCCGCTGCCACATATTGATGCATTGGTGGACGCTACAGCTGGCCATGAGAGGCTAACGTTCCTGGATGCATACTCAGGTTAAATCAGATACTAATGGATCCTGCAGACAAGAAAAGACCGCCTTCATGACTGAAAGAGGCATCTATTGCTACAAGGTAATGCCCTTTGGGCTAAAAAATGCGGGTGCCACCTACCAGCGGCTAGTCAACAAGATGTTCGAGAAGCAGCTGGGGGACACGATGGAAGTCTATATAGATGACATGCTGGTCAAAACAAAGAAAGCAGAGGATCATGTGGACCACCTGCAGGAAACCTTTGAAGTCTTAAAGAAGTATGGGATGAAGCTTAATCCTAGCAAGTGTTCCTTCGGTGTCCCAGCAGGCAAGTTTTTGGGCTACATAGTCACCCAGCGAGGAATAGAAGCCAATCCCAGCCAAGTGCAAGCACTAATCAATATCAGTCACCACGAAACCTGAAAGAGGTCCAGAAGCTGACGGAGGTAGCTGCGCTGAACAGATTCATATCCAGATCATCCGCAAGTGCCACTGTTTTACAACGTGCTAAAAAATAATAAAGGATTCAACTGGACAGATGAGCATGAAGCTGCATTGCAGGATCTGAAGGCCTATCTGGCTCAACCTCCCCTACTATCAAAGCCATCTACAGGAGAGACTCTCCAGCTGTATCTAGCTGTTAGCAGCAAAGCGGTAAGTGCGTACTACAGGGAAGCTGAAAATCAACAACTCCCAGTTTATTACGTTAGCAAATCCCTGCTAGATGCTGAAACCAGGTACACATCACTTGAAAAATTAGTGTTAGCTTTATATATGGCATCTCGTAAGTTAAGCACTATTTTGAGTCTCACCCCATTCATGTTATGACTAATTACCCCATCAAAGCAGTATTACGAAAACCTGAGCATTCAGGGAGAATGGCCAAATGGGCCATATCCCTGAGTGCACATGACATTAGGTATCTACCCAGGACAGCTATAAAATCGCAAGCCCTAGCTGACTTTGTGGCAACTTTAGCCCTGACTAGCAGCTACCGCTGAGGAAGAAGTGCGCCACATTAACAAAGTAGGTAAATCAGGCTCTGGCAGCTGTATGTGGATGGATCTTCAAACTTCAGAGGGCTGGTCTAGGTATAGTGCTAAAGTCGCCACAAGGGGACATGATAGTACGCGCTATCTGCTGCGATTTTAAAGCTACCAACAATGAGCTGAATATGAGGCCTTAATGCAGGTATGATACTAGCACATGATTTAAAAGCTAACAGTTTGCGTGTCTTCAGTGATTCGTTGCTAATAGTAAGCCAGGTAAATGGAGATACGCAGCTAAAGATTCTAAAATGGCCTCTTACCTGGAGCTAGAAAGACAAAGCCAAGTTATTCGAAGAGTTCAGCATAAAGCAGATCCCAAGGGACCAGAATACCAAGGCCGACGCCCTAGCTAACCTCGGATCAGCACTCAGAAAATGCGATTTCAAATCAATACCTATAGCCCACCTAGCTGAGCCAGCTATCAGCAAAGAGGTAAACATGGTGCACAGATGACAGCCAGGCAGGAAGCTAGCTGGACCCAGCCAATCATCGATTTTCTGGAAGGGGCATCTTGCCAGAAGATAAGCTGGAAGCTAGGAAGCTGCGAATGAAAGCCACAAGATATCATGTTATTTCGGCACTCTATTCAAAAGAGCTTGCGCCAGCTAGATCTATTACAAAGATGCTTGAGAAAGACCAGTGGGAGCCCACCTCAAGGAGTTCCATGAAGGTGAATGCGGGTCTCATGCAGCTGGAAGAAGCTTATCAAACAAAATCCTAGCATACGGGTATTATTGGCCAACCATGCGTGCTGATGCTAAGAAGTATGTGCAAAAATGCGAAAGCTGCCAGAACACGCAGGCATGACACTCAGCCAGCTGAGTATTGCACCCCACCTTAACACCCTGGCCTTTCATGAGGTGGGGCATGGACATTGTGGGGAAATTACCTGTAGCTCCAGGGCAAAAAGTTTTCATGCTAGCACTCACGGACTACTTCTCCAAATGGATCGAAGCTGGGGCATTCCAGCAGGTGAGAGATAAAGAAGTAATATCCTTTTTGCATACTAACATTATCTGCAGATTCGGGGTACCTAGCGAAATTATGTGATAACGGATCACAATTCATAAGTGACAAGACAAGGCAATTCTGTCACGAATGGAACATCAGCTTGATAACTTCCACACCTAGATACCGCAAGCTAACGGACAAGCTGAGTCCAGCAAAAAGTAATTATCAATGGCATTAAAGGCGCCTAAAAGCTAAGAAAGGAAATGGGTAGAAGAACTACCTAAGGTGCTTGGGGCAAACAGAACAACACCAAGAGGCGCCACAGGAAGAACTCCTTTTTCACTTGTGTATGGTGCGAGGCGGTTACCTGCGGAAGTAGCTGTCCCTACAGCTAGATATGGATTGATGACTCCTGAAGCCAACGACAAAGAGCTTAGCTAGACCTAGATTCCATCGAAGAGTTAAGAGATAATGCATTAATACGAATGGCTGCGCAACAGCAAATAGTGGCTCGTAGCTTCAACAAGAATGTCAAAGCAAAGTATTCAAGGTAGGAGATTGGGTTCTAAGGAAAGTTTTCAGAATACCCAAGAGTCAATGCGGTAAGTTAGGGATCAGCTGGGAAGGCCCTATCTAATTGATCAAGTAGTTGGAAAAGGAGCTTATCGCTATACTAAGATGGAAAAGCAGTACCTAGAAGCTGGAACGCTTCTCACCTTAAGCTATATCATTTCTAACCTGGGGCATTACCAGGTTATACCGGGCCAAAGACGCCAGAATCTTTAAAAGGCAACCATTGTTTGCAAAAGCATTGGTCCACCAGGTAAACAACAAATTAATTTGTTTAGTAACTTAAGTACTTTATGTATTGCTGTTGTACAGCAAGCCATCTAAGTCCACTTCATCGCAGGTAAACGCAAGGGGTCGCAGCACCCAGGTGGGTAGCTGGAATTTCAGGTCCAGCTACAAGGTCGTAGCACCAGCTTAGCAGCTAAGGGTTAGCACCAAATTAGCTGAATGGTCGTAGCACCAAGGAAACGGGCCCAACCAAGTTGAACAACCTTACCCAGGTAAATAGTTGTTCTAATATCTAAGAACAAAAGCATGCATGTAACTAAGTATTTATCAAAGTATCAAAGCTAAGATCAAAAGGCAAAAGCATAAGTCAAAAGATTAAATAGCTAAAGAGAAATATGTTCTTACAAAAACACATTGCCCCCATGGACAATGGTAAAAGTACCAAAGCTAATTAAAACTAAATTGTTCCAGAAGAAAGCTGATAAAGAGCTGAAGAAATTAAGAAGCTAGCTGGCATCATCACCAAGATTTGTCTTGCACTCGGACAGCGCCCTCTGGCTGGTTAGGAAGGGAGATTCAGCTGTAGATTGCTCTGAGTCGTTTGCTTGTTACCTGTAGCTAGAGCCTCCATGCAGCCATAGAGTCCAGCTTGAGGAATCTGTCAATGTAAAAATTGACACCCTTGTCATCAGCTTCTTGAACTTTATCAGGTAGCTAGCTTCGCAGTTTCAATAATTTTGGCTTCAGCTTGAATGTCTAAAGCCCTCTCCTCAGCATCTCTGACAGCTGCAACAGGCGTGCATTTTCTTTTCCGCTCAGCTATCTTCTCATCTTTCTCCAGCCTCTCTTTTTCATAATTTTTGCTCAGCAGCTAACCTGCTCTCAGCATCCAGCCGGGACTGTTTCTCTCTCTCCAGCTTAGCTTGGTGGCTTAAGTTGTCCTTTTGCAGGCGAGCCACCTTATCTTGAAGAGTGGCGACAGTCCGCAAGCTGTCCCTAGCAGCTATGCAGCTCTGGGAAAGCTGGCACATCAAGAAAAAACGTAAGTATAAGCAGCAACGATAATACTCGTTGTACGGGATAATTCGTAAAGTCTTTCTAGCCTGTAGTGATAGCTGAACAGCATGGTTCAAGACAACCTCAGGGTCTTGTCCTTTTAACCTCTTTTGTGCAGCTGGAAACACGAGCTTGTCAGCTGCAGGCCAGATCCCACCTTCTAGGCCTTCCTCAGCTAGGAAGTCTGCAGGGAAGCTCACAAGGACCCCGTCTTTAGGAGAGTCAGTCGTGATGTCGATTCTAGCTGGGAGGGAAGATGAGCGTAGATGTTTGCGAGGAACCCTCTCAACCTGAGTTGCCAGAAGAGCGGCTGATCTCTTCCTATTCTTTAGCCTGTCCATAGCCCTCGTCGGATAAGTTGCTAGATCTTGCTGGGCTGCATGAATAAGGAAAACCTAGTTGGCCTAATGTCTAAGAATCATAAGTCGAATAGAATCTTTGCAATCTAGAATTACCTGTCGACATCGAGTTGGTGCGAGAAGAAGCTTTAGAGTCTAGGGGTAGAACCTCAGTAGGAGCTATGAAGGTGCGTTCCTCAACGGGGAAACTAAGCAGTTCTGGTAGTCTCTCAGCTTGCTCGGGTATCTGGGAAACAATGGGGCCAAGACCTGCAAGGAAAACAAGGTAAGAACCTAGTCAATTCATTTTTAGGAATAAAAAGCAAATTGAACGGATAGGTACCTTTAGTAGACCAACCCCCAACTAGAGGGCTCCCAGCTTCGCCCAGCGAATCTTTCACTACGAAGAAATACCTAGTCTTCCATATGGAATCAGATGCGATTGTACCTTCTATCAAATTGGGGAAGGGAGCCTTAGCCCTAAAAGTTATAAAACCCTTGCCTGATTTTCTAACACTGTAGGCAGTGAAGAGTTCATTTAAAGAGAAGGGGTTGTGCCATGTTTTAGTCAAGGTCTCTAGAGTCAAGCAGGTTTTCCAAAAAGCTGGCATCAGCTGGCCAAGGGATAGGTGCAGGACCTCCATAAAAGACCTAGTAAGGGGGGAAAATTTGTAATTATACCCTAGGAAAAGGATGCTCATAGTAGCAATGTAATCCTCCGGGCAGGTTTCAAGCCTGCATGTGGGAGTGGGGAGGATGATCTGAGTGTTTTCAGGGAAACCCCCTAGAACTTTGAGCACCTCTTTGTCTCGCTCAGTGACAGACGAAGCGACATCATCTATAGCTCTACCCATTAGAGAGAAAGAAAAGATCTAAAAATTCCTAAGGAAGCAAATGAAAGAAAGAAGAAAAGAAGTTTTACCTGAGAAGAAGAGGAGTTCGCAAAAGAGTAAAGTGAAGTTTCAGGAAGGGAAAAGATCCTTAAATACTAGTAGTTCAACGGTAGCCTAAGCCAACGGATAAAAATTAAATGTTGCGTAAAATTTATCTTTTAGCTGCTGATAAGTAATCAATTACCTGATGAGTTTATCTTTTCCCAAGGAAGTTATCTTTTTAGCGGTTAAGGAAGTTTATCTCTTAAGTAAAATTTTTTTTATCTTCAAACGTTTTAATTCCTCGGAAAAAGATAAAAATCTTTTAAGAAATATAAGCTTATCTTAATATTGAATAATCTTTTTGCTAACAATTGTTTTGTTTTGACTGGTAACTTGCGATTTTAACTCAGCTGCGCCTAGGTTGGCATCACAAGTTAGGGGCAATTGTTATGTCCTAAAATTTTCCTAAGCTAAAACTTGCAGGTGACGCGTTTGTCACAGCTAGAGAGCATCAGGTAGCAGCTACAACAAGCAGAGATGAAGAGTGCAAAATAACCCGGTTGGGAGAGCATTGGATACTAACCAAGACCAAGTCAAGTAATGACGTTAGGCCAAAGAAAAAGGAAGAAGTGGTTAGCCAGCAGAAGAGAAGATCTCCCTTGATTCTAGGAGTTGTGGCACCTTCTTAGGAGAGTTTGTTATGCAACGATCAAATGAAGGAATAACGTTAATGTATGAGTATAAATAGAAGGAAAAACATTCTGTAAAACAAAAGTCTTTACATTGCTCTTACTTTCATACTCTCTCTTCTACATTTACAATATTCATAAGTGTATCTAGTATAAGCTGCTAGCTGCTAGCTGTAAGTTGTAATCTTCTCATATAGTGGATTGGTGGACTCAATTCCACCCGCGGTTTTTACCCTTTTCTTGGGGTTTTCCGCGTCACCATTTCTTGGTGTCTTTGTCTCCTCTTTGCATCTTCTTTAATTTCGTAGCTAGTTTCTCTTATCATTTCTAGCTGCATTTGCATTAGTTGTAGATCCTCAGCTAAGTTCTGCCTGATCAGAATTTGGTATAAACACTATTCTTCCTCAAGTATTTGCATGACTCAAAAGAAGTTCACGTCTGAGTTATTACAATGCTCCAAACTCACAAATGCTAAGCCAGCAGTCACTCTGCCTATCACTTTGAAGTTGCAAGCTCATGAAGGTGCTCTTTATCCCGATCCTGGGTATTATAGAATGATGGTGGGAAAATTAAACTTTTTGACTCATACTAGACCAGACCTAGCTTATACTGTTCAACACTTGAGCCAGTTTCTTCATTCCCCAAGAGACCCACATGTGCAAGCTCTACATCATACACTGAGGTATGTTCAAGGCACAGTTGGTCAAGGCATCCTCCTATGTGGTTCTAATCAACCTATCCTCTAAGCCTATTCTGATTCTGACTGGGATTCTTGTCTTGACAGTAGAAAGCCCATCACTGGTTACATCATAATGCTTGGCACCTCTCCTATCAGTTGGAAGTCAAAGAAACAAGGCACTGTTTCAAAATCTTGAAGTGAAGCTGAATATAGAGCCATGGCTTCAGCAGCTAGTGAGATAACTTGGTTAGTTCGTTTGCTTGAAGAATTGCAAGTTGAGAATCTTGCTCCTGTCATTTTGCATTGTGACAACCAAAGTGCCATCCATATAGGCAAGAACCTTGTCTTTCATGAACGCGCCAAGCACATAGAGCTTGATTGTCACTTCACAGGTGACAAGGTGCTAGAAGGGTTGATTATTCAACTTACTTGCCTACTACCAGTCAATTGGCAGATGTCTTCACTAAAATTTTACCCTCCTCTCCACTTCAGTTTTTACTTTCCAAACTTGGCATGATTTCATCCATGCCTAGTTTGAGGGATGATATTGAGAATATATCTAGCTCTAACCAATTCTTTTATAGAGTTAGTTATTTTGTTATGAGAGTTAGTTATTCTGTTATGAGAGTTAGTTATTAGTTTGGGTTGTTAGCTTCTTTTGTAGTAATTATCCCCTGTATAATACTCTAGAATTCTCTCTAAGCTGTATTCATTCATATAGTTTAATTCATAACAAGTAGAATGGAGTTTCTCTCTCTAGAGTTAACTTGATTTACAATACACAATCTATCTCTCTCAAACTTCATTTGCTCAGTTTTGGAGATTGTTTCACACACACATACACACACATAGGGGTGTTCAATGTCGGATATCGGATCAGATCTGATCCGAAAATTCGGATCGGGGAAATTGCGATCCGAATCCGATCCGAAATTTTCGGATATCCGAACTTTTCGGATCGGATCACCGGGTTTTCGGATCGGAACACCGGATTTTCGGATCGGGTCCGTTGAAATTTTTGAAAAATCCCGATCCGTATCCGATCCGAAAACCCAAAATTTTTTCCGGATACCCGATCCGAAATATCCGAAATCTTAAAATCGGATCGGATATCCGAAATTTCGGATCGACGGATTTTCGGATCGGATACCGGGTTCTTATTTCTTAAGATGTGTTTTTTTCCCTTTGTTTTTTTTGAAACTAGCATTTTTTGCACGCGATGCGTGCTTGAATTTTTTTTAAGACATAAACTCGATTTTTTTCAACGTATGTAAAAGTCGGATTTTGAACATTAGAAATACAGAGTATAATTATTTTTAGTTACAAAATTTGTTGGTTTAGTCTCTCACCAGTCCTTTTTGTTTACTTTTCAAAGTTAAATTCTATGAACAAAATAGAAAATTTATTGAATTTATCTATGATTTCTAATATTATAATTTTTTAGTTGGTTTTTGAATTAAGTATACTACTTCATATATTGTGAAGAACGTGGACACTTGGATTTCAAGTCAAAATTTTGTGAGTATGTATTGACATTGTAGTGTAATGGTTGTAGTTTGTAAGTTAATGTTTTGGTTTTTGTAAAGTGTACTCATTTGAGTGATTTTTATAATGTAAATTATGCAATTCTATGATTTTAATTGACTTGTGAGTGATTGTTATAATTTTATTTTCAGTATTTTTATTTGAATCTCCCTTTGGTTTGTAAGTGAATTTGTAATTTAGAAAGGAAAAAGGGTAAAATAGTCTCTTCATTCGGGGACACCATAGCTCCCCCTTCCCTTATATAATAGAGATAATAGAGATGATGATTTTTTAGAACAATGATTTGTAAGTGAATTTTGTGAATGTTTTTGTATGTATTGACGTCCTACTATATTAGTTTTAGTTTATAAGTTAATTTTTTGTTTTTGTAAAGTTTCTTATCATTTAAGTGATTTTCGTGATTTTTTGTGATTTTCTCAATTTTATGAGTGATTTATAAAGTTTATTTCCTGATATAAGTGATTTCTGAGTAATGTTGAAATCTAATTTTTGGTGGCTTTGTTAGAACCCCCATTTTGGTACTGACATTCCTTTGCAATTTAGAAAGGGAAGGGGGGTAAAATAGGCATTTCAAAAGAGGACACCGTTGCTCCCCCCTTCCCTTATGTAATAGAGATTTTGAAGATGGAGAATGTTGGAAAAGAGGGTTTTGCTAACTTCTAATGGGGATGATGTTTCTGTAAAAATAGCATACAATTTGGCTAAACCCTATGCAGGTTTGAAGTTTTGTGTTTCTAATTCTTAATTTTTTCTCCCTATACTGGTTAGATAACTCAAATTACATCGTGGATTTATATTTCTCAACACCGATTAAGTTGTTGAAGCTGCAGGAAGGGAAATTTCAGCCTTGGAAGGCGTGGTGGAACATGGTTTGATTCAAGGCTAGTAGCAAACAACATTGTATCATCTGCAAAAGTCAAAAACTGAATCTAACACCAGAACGATCGAGCTTTACCACGAGAAGTTTCTCTCCACTAATATCTTATTCATGAATTTGACAAGCCAAAAGTTCAGCACATAAAATGAATAAATACAGAGACAACGACTCTCCCTATCTAATTCCACGCATAGGGAAAAACCTATCTCCTGGAATACCATTAACAAGAACTGAAAACAAAAAAGAAGAATTACATAATTTTGTCCCCTGAATCCATTATTTTATCAAAACCCAATTTTTCTAGCATAATAAACACAAAACTTCATTCTAATCGATCATGCGCCTTTTCCATATCAAGCTTTATAGCAATCCAACCTTCACGACCAGACTTATTTTTGAATGAGTGAAACACTTCATGAGCCAAAAGAATATTATCTTTAATTGACCGCTCCGGGACGAAAGCCCCTTGAAACATGTGAATAATCTTACCAAGCACAACTTTCAACCTATTTGCTAGAACTTTAGAAATTACTTTATTAATAGTAGAACATAAAATAATTAGACTAAAATGATTTGCAACAGAAGGGTTATCAATCTTATGGATATTCCGATAAAATACATCCTAGATGAAAAAAAGCATGCTTTGATAACAGAGTTACCCACAAGGGGACTTATTAGGGGCAAGATTAAACATTGTCTCTATAGTTTTAACTGGCGGAATTGCTGGACAAAGAAAAAGATTATCTTCATCCGTTACTTTTTTTGAGATTAGATCGACATCGTTATCCATATTGAAACCACAACAAGGGTTGCTAATAAACCGATCTTTAAACTCTTATGAAATAAAAGAAGAGATATGAGACAGATTTTTCAAAATTAAATCACCAGTTATAATTGTCAATTTGCGTCGGCTTATTTGCATTGCACCCTCGAAGAAATGACCCAAAAGCATAGGAAGAGCCTATTTGCATCGGACATCATAAGACACGCGACGTGAACAATCACGGTAGATGAGTGGAAGGGTCATTTGCGTCACATCACAATGAGGACGTGCCGCAAATGACAACCATAATTTGCGTCGCACATAGCTTTAGTTCGACGCACATGGTAGGATCCAAATATTTGCATTGTGTAGTGAGAAGATGCCACACACATCACTGCATGTATCCAGACCTTGAATACACCCCTATCTGCGTCGTACGTTTCTTTAGTGTGATGCAAAAAGTTATTTGCGTCGGACCCCGTGGCCCATCCGACACAAATAACAAAACCCCCATTTACTTTTTTGATCCAACGACATTATTGTCGAGAGCCCTAAATACAATTCTAAACTGAAATTCGCACTCTCACTCTCTCTTTCTCTCCCTCCTGCGATAAACTCACCCTCGCCCTCACACTCGCTGACGCTCCCTCACCCTCGCCGGAGACCGTCGCTTCTCCGACGAATCCACTCAACCCCTCTCCGGCAGTTTTCGGTGTTTTCAGATTCACACTCTCACTCGCTCTCTCTGTTATTCTCAGTCCTCACTCTCATTCTCTCTCGATTTTCAGTCACACTCACTCCCTGCTGCCGTCCATTTCGCCAGCGAAATCCTTGTGGCTGTCTCGCTGCCGGTGCACTCCCTTATTCTTGGTCACTCGATTTTTAGCCACACACACTCTCTCTCATTATCGGTCACTTTTTCTCTCTCACTCGCCGCCGATTACTCCATCCCGTCGCTGCTGCTGCACACCGACTCGCCTCCGCCGCTGCCGGCAATGTATGTAATTCTTGTTGTTTTTTTGAAAAAAGATTGTATTAATTACGTTAATCATATATTTTAAGTTCCCTTAATTCTTTTTATGGTTGCTTTAAATGACTTTAGTTCTGATTATTGTTAAGGGGTTAAAATTAGAATTTAACGCATGATAAACATGTGTGAAATGAACTTTGAGATGCAATTTAGGATGTTTGTAGTTTATAGTTTGTAGTTTGCAATGCTTATGAATTTGTATAGTTTGTAGCACTCTAAAATACTTCCTTGCTAATATATAATTATCTTCATAAGTTTATTGAATCAATTTCTTGCATGTGTTTCTTGAATACTTACTTTAGAATAATGTGTTTCGATTATGAGTTAGAATTCTTGAATGCTCACTTTAGAATGTCAAACTTATAAGAATTTATATTATAACTTCCTATTTACCTTGTATTTGGGAAATTTAGTGATATGTTGTGTGACGATCCAAACTCATCTCTTTTAATGGTGTTGCATTCTCTCACTTTGCCACTCCTCCACATTATTCATTAGTTGCCATAATTTGTCCTGTGCTCGTCGATTTGCCGGTTCTCCAAGCTCACCTCGTTATGCTTATCTTCGCTGCTCCTTGAGAACGGAGGTATGTATTATACCTTTTGTTATTTTCTAATTTACGTTATTTTAACCATTAGTTTGGATTTGTGGATTTGTTTTAACTATCTCTATAATGTTGAATTATAACCATACCTATATGGGGGGGGGGGGTCGACAAATCTAAGGAATTGTTTGGTTATATGATTGGGAAAGTATATGTGAATTATTTGGTTATGTGATTGGGAAAGTATATGTTGAATTATAACCAAACTTATATGGACATACCTTAATGGCGGAGAGGGAAATCTAAGGAATGGATTAGTTTGTGTTGTTTAATTGCAATGTATATCATTTTTCTAGATACCCGTTCGAGGCTTACTCATTAGGAGTAAGTCTTGAATAGTCCCAGGTTTGGGACTGTCTTTGAGTTTCTTATCTCACTTAGGATGTGAATAAATATTTGTTTTTATAAGAAAGATATACCTCATTTCCGTAAGCGTTCTATGGGTACATATATTCATAGTTTAACTACTATCTTGATCATGTACTCAGAGAACTATAGGGAAGTGTTCCCGGATTTTTCTTAGAATTGAAAACCAAATGTTCAGTCACTAGTGAGATGAGAAACTCGAGGATGGGTTAGGTTGTAGTGATAAGGACCCAAATGTTCATGCCTGCATCTGAAAAGACATTTTAAATGATGTGATCGATTGTGTCCTTTTTTGGTGTCTCTAGTGTATGAATATGGATCAAAACTGGACGAACGGTAATCGGATTTCGGCAACATCTCTACAAGGGGTTGATGAATTTATCAGCGTTGCGTTAGAACATCAATCACAGAATGGGTCAAAGTTAGTCTTGTGTCCTTGTTGTGATTGCAATAACTTTAGGGGGTATCATGATGTGGATCAAATTAAAGATCATGAGATTCGTCGTGGGTGTAAGAGTAACTATACTAGGTGGACATGGCATGAAGAGTTTTTATGATCAGGGTATGATCCCCACTAGCTTGTGGGATGATTTGGATGTTGATAACATTGATGATGAGGTTGAGGTTGAGGTTGAAAAAGAGGATGATAATGAGAATAATAGGGTAGATGATGAGAATGATAGGGTAGATGTTGAGAATGATATGGTAGATGAGATGGTGCACAATTTGGAGGATGAAGGAACCGATCGTCCGTATATGTATGATAGTATTCTAAGTGCAGCGAACAAACCTATGTACCTGGGTTTAATAATTTCACTAAACTTTCTTGCATCCTCACATTGTCTAATAAGAAATCGAAGCATAATTGGACAGATAAAACTCTAAGTGAGTTGTTCTCTTTTTTACAAGAATTGCTACCTGATGGGAATGAAATTCCCAACTCTAACTATGAGGCAAAGAAATTGTTGTATCCATTAGGTATGGAATATGATAAGATACATGCATGTCAAAATGATTGTGTGTTGTATCAAAATGAGTACAAGGATCTGCGTCAGAGTCCAAGATGTGGAGAATCTCGATACAATATAAAGGAGGATGATGTGGGGGTGAGAAAGAAATAAACTCCGATGAAGGCTCTTTGGTATCCTCTAATCATTCCGAGATTAAGGCGTTTATTTTCGGATGAAAATAATGCTATATTATTAAGGTGGCATACGGACGAAAGGAAAAAAGATGGGATGCTTAGACATCCGACCAATTCTCCGCAATGGAGAAATATTGACCGAAAGTTTTCCGGTTTTGGTAAAGAACCTCGAAATCTTAGGCTTGGACTTTGTACAAATGGGATGAACCCATTTGGCACACTAGGCACCCAACATAACATTTGGCAGGTTCTACTGACCATTTATAATATGCCCCCTTTAGTTATGTATGAAGCGTAAATTTATTATGCTATTGCTTCTTATTTCGGGTCCTAACTGTAATCCCCCGTAATTTTATGGATTTATAAATATATTTTAGTATTTATATATTTATATTTAAATATAATTTAGTTTAAAATGATTTAGTTATTTAAAGAAGGTTGACTATTTTGAAAGTCAAAAGAATTATTTTAAGGATTTAAGAAAGTTAAAAATGTTTTGTTAAGGCATGCTTTGAAAAATGTTTGAAGTACTAATTTGATTTGGAAAAGAAGTTTAAATGGGCTTGAGGAACCCAAAATTCTAAGTGGATTAGGAAAAGGATTTCTATTGATATTAGGATTTCTAATTCATTAATCATATTCATCATCAAACTTTATTTGAACCCAATATCCTTTTCCTAAGCCCAAAAGGAAAAACCTCTTTATAAATACCTTAGACCCAATTATTTTACCACACAAATAAAATCATTATTTCTCTCTCCTCATAACAGTCGGCCATATTCTCTCTCTTCCACGTGAGTTTTGTTTTTCTCTTCCTCTCAATTTTTCTTTCTTCTTCTTCAAGTAACGCTTTCTTCTTCACCAAGAAACGTTACCACACCTCTTCAATCGCCGATTTCCTTGTGCGCCGTTGCTTCTAGGCGTGTTGTTCCTTTTTCCAGCGCCTCCTTGTCCCTTGTTCTTTGATTTGTTGGTTAATTTATTTTCTTCTTCCTCAAGTTTCAATTAAAGATCATGTTTTTATGCTTTATTTTAGTACTAATCATGATTAATAACTTTAATTTACTATTTTAATGATTAATCTTGGATTATATATATTAGAAAAATTCCCACTGGTAACCCTGTACTATGGAACAATTGCAATGGTAAACCATTTTTCTTTTGAGTTTCAAAAATAACCATATACTTAGTTATATTATACAACTGTGACATGAATGATGATTAAATCGTTACTTCAACCGTTAAACCCTTTTACTATCCTTACCCAAGTTAACCCCAAACCAGTATATAACCCACTAAATCCCCACCCCACCGCCATCCTTCCACCGGAAACACCATACCCCGTCACTCTCTCCCTCTCAATGACTTTTTCTCTCTCCTCGTTACTTTCTCCCTTCCTGTGACTTCTCTTCTTATTGCTGGAGAGGTGGGACAATAGTGGAGAAGTGGGACATTGGTGGTGGAGTGGGGTTCATGTGGAGCGGTGGAACTGTGCTGGTTGGATGGGATGTCAGTAGACTGGGTGGTATTTGGAAGTTATGGTTAACTCGGGTTAAGTAAATCAATAACACTAATGGTTGAAGTAACAATTAGACCATCATTAATGTCACGGTTGTATAATATCACTAAGTATAGGGTTATTTAGAAACTCAAAAGGAAAACGGTTTACCATTGCAATTGTTCCATAGTACAAGATTAGCAGTGGGAATTTCCCTATATATATAATGTATTACAAGAATAAATTTCAGATTTGATTATTATTTTTAGATTATCAAAGCATAGATTTTTAGGGTGTTAAATATTAGAAAATCATAGTAGCATGTTATAAACTATGAGATTGGTTTAAATCATGAATTTAAGCATGTTTAAGTATGTTTAAAGAGAGTTTTATAATTTTATAAGTTGCTGGAATTTTAGAAAGGGCTTTAATAATGGAGTTTTAAGGGTTTTAATTACTAGTATGGTAGTATTATGCTAGATATTAAAAGTAATTGAAGTTTTAACGGTAAAAACAACTTTTAAATATTTTGAAAGAGGATTTAAAGTATTTTAAAGTTGTTGTATCTTATTTAGAGTATTGACTTTGATTTATATTGATTATCTTAGGCGAAGATTATTCAGTAGGTGACTTTTAAGTGAGTAAAGGTGGCCCATCAGTTTGTTTACACAAGGTACATACATAACTATGTGCTATGTGATATAGTATCATGATTTAATAAGGAAAAGTTGTAGTGATATAGTATCATGATTTAAGAAGGAAAAGTTGTAGTATCATGTATAGGAACTTCGTAAGCTCATATGTGATATCTAGTATGATTGGATTTTACATGTGTTTATGCCTGTGTGCAAACATGTTGATTATGAGATTTGAATATGAGTTAAAGATTATCATGTTTGTATGGAATTGTCGATGCCAGCACGTGGATGGGAACTTTACCTATTAATTCACATGGGAGAAATAATATATTATTGAGATTGAATCATGTTCAATCATGTGTTCCCTTACAGTATAATTTTCACTACCTTATAAGGACCGTGGGCCTTATTTGGTAAGTTGACAAGTTATGTCTTTGAAAGGTAAGATTGATTGTTGGCTAGGTTCAACAAATAAGAAAGATTGAGATTAAAGAAAGTAATCTTGGATTGTAAGTTGTGTGATCACTTATTAAATCCTAATAAAAAGAAGTTCAGTTGTGAATGTTTCATTTTATATTTCTGTGTTACTTGTGTGCGTCATAACAAGTAATAAATTGTAAATCACGTAAAGTGTAACTTGGGTACTAATAAACTTTAGACTGGTGCACGTCTAGAGTTGGACAATTACCGGTTTAGGCGGTCGGTAAAAACACGGATTCTTGTAGTGAGTTGGGGTACATGGTGAGCGTGCCATGATTTTTCTGGGAAATGAATTGATAACCTTTCATATTTTTCAAAGGTTCCTTGATATCGCAGGTCATTCTGGAATATGGAGTCGCGCCCGTATGTCGTCTTCCTAGGTGAAGGCAAGTTTAGATAAGATAACTCGGTCCAATAACTATTTCATTGAAGTAATAAAAAAATGTTTAAAGTTTAGTTCACTAGAAGTTATTTGCAGAATGTTATATTGTCATATTATTATTTATCCCTGCATGTTATTTATTAGCATCATGTTATGAATGTTTATGTAATAATATGTAGTACTCATGCTGATTATGTGCTTTGTTTGTGATTGTTGATCATGATTTTGCCTTATTGATCATGTGATGGCCCATTTTGGTGAGCAGATTCTTTAGAGCATTGACATTTATAAGTTCGCAAATGTTGCATCCTTGGAAATCTTGGAATGGAGAGCTTGTGTAACATATTATTATATGTACTACCTTAGTAGGAATATATTATAATAAATTTGGTTTGAAGTAGACATTTATAGTGTGTTTGATTTGAAGAACTTATTTATTTATTATATTAAAGTATGCAGTTTAGTTATATGTTTTCCGCTGCAAAATTCTGAATGAGCCGATACGTTATCACACGGACGATAATGCTTGGGTAATTCTCTACGTTTTATATTAAAAAGGTATTTTAAAAAAGCGAGAATTATCAGGGTGTTACACTAAGCAACCTGGAAATGACATAAATGTCACTAGTAGAATAATTGCTTATTGATGCGGTCATTAGGTGGCCTATTGCGACCGTTTTGGCCGCGCAGCAATAGGTAATTAAAAATTACCTATTGCTGCGGTTTCGACCACAACAATAGGACAAGCTATTGATGCGGTTCCTGGCCAAATCCGCAGCAATATGTTACACCTACAGCTGCGGTTCCTAGCCAAAACCGCAGCAATAGGTAATCATACAAGTAACTTTTTTTTTTTTTGCATTTTTACATCAAATTTTAAAGACCAAAAGGCTGAAAGAAAAAAAACACTACTGATTGAAACTAACAAAAAATTATTATACAAAAAATTCATAAACATAAAAAATACAAAAAGATAGATCGAAATATATATACAATATATTTAAGGCAGATTGAAAAAAAAAATCAAAATTATGGTACCAAAAAAACAGCAGATCTCAAAAGAAATTATAACAATTATCTTAAAATCACCCAACTTAAGAACAAGAATGTAAATCCAAAAAAAATGTCAGAATATATATATATATATATATATATATATATATATATATATATATATATATAATGTATATATATTATATATATATATATATATATATATATGTGTGTGTGTGTGTGTGTGTGTGTGTGTGTGTGTGTGTGTATACTACAACTATAATATGGTAATACCACAAAACACTAGATCTGAAAATATTTTCACTACAATCATATAACTCATAAGTAGTAATTTCGTACACAAAAAAATATTATAACAACAACAATTAGAAAAATAAAAACAATAGCAAAAAGAACAACGAACGGTCGACGGTGAACGAACTGTCGACGACGAGTAGAACGGTCGACAACGGTTAAAGACAACGAATGAACCTTTAAAATGGCAATTTCCTTCACAACCTGTTAGAACAACGAATGAACTGGAACGACGACAGATGTGTTTCGCCAGAACAAACTGGAATGACGACGGATGTGATTTTGCTGGAACGACAAACGAACAGGAGTTTATCGCAGCCTGCAGCGCATATTCTTCGCCGGGCTTCGCCGTCGCCGCTGATTTCTTGTCGAACGGTCGACCGACGGCGAAGGGTGGTTAAAGCATCAGACGATGATGAGAGGATGAGAAGGTTAAGAGGTGACTGAGAGGAATAAGAGGGAGAGAGAATGAGAGAAACTGATGAGTGGGTTAGAGCCTAAGAGACGTGAAAATGATGAAAGAATGAGAGGAGTGAAACCCTAGTTGGGTAAATGACAGAATAACGGCACCCCACCATCTTAATATTAATTTTAACAGCCTATTACTGCGGTTTTTGTAAGAACCGCAACAATAAGTTCAAATTTTTTTTTATATTATTTAATATATTGATGTGGTATTTGCCAGAAACCTCAACAATATATTTCGTCAAATAGTCAAAAAATTTCTATTGAAACCATGTTACTGCGGTTTTCGGCCGAAACCGCAGCAATATGGTTATTTTATATTTTTTCTTTTCTTTTTACGTGATATATTGCTGCGTATGGGTAAAACCGCAGCAATATCACCGTAGTAATAAGCAATTATTCTACTAGTGTGTGTATCTTGACCCACTCCTTCAAGATCTGAAATTGTTGTGGGATGAAGGTGTTTCGATCTTTGATGCGTATGCGAAACTGACTTCACATTACGTGCCATGATATTTTGCATGATTAATGATTTCCCGGCTTATCATAATTTATCAGGGTATATTGTTAAAGGAGCAAAGGCATGCCTTTGTGATGAGGATATGATTGATGAGCGGTTACATCATTGTGAGAAGAATGTGTACATGCATTATCGTACATGGCTTTCTTTAGATTATCCATTCGTAAAAAGAAAAAGTTGTTCAACAGGAAAAGCGGAGATGAGAGAAGCCTATGTACCCTTACGTGGAAAAGAGGTTTCTAAGCAGTAAAGGATGTTGAAACAATGTTTGGCAAGCCCTTATAAAGTGTCTCAAAGAACTTATACAAGAAAAGGTCTAACTTTTGGGACCTCCCGTATTAATTAGGAATGTTTAGAAGTCAGACATTGTCTTGATCTAATGCACATTGTCCAAATCATGTGTTCCCTTATAGTATTATTTTTACTACTTTATAAGGACTGTGGGCCTTATTTGGTAAGTTGACAAGTTATGTATTTGAAAGGTAAGATTGATTGTTGGCTAGGTTCAACAAATAAGAAAGATTTGAGATTAAAGAAAGTAATCTTGGATTGTAAGTTGTGTGATCACTTATTAAATCCTAAGATAAAAAGAAGTTCAGTTGTGAATGTTTCATTTTATATTTCTGTGTTACTTGTGTGCGTCATAACAAGTAATAAATTGTAAATCACGCAAAGTGTAACTTGGATACTAATAATCTTTAGACTGGTGCAAATCTAGAGTTGGACAATTAGGAGTTGGGGTACATGGTGAGCGTGCCATGGTTTTTCTGGGAAATGGATTGATAACCTTTCATATTTTTCAAAGGTTCCTTGATATCGCAGGTCATTCTGGAATACGGAGTCGCGCCCGTATGTCGTCTTCCTTGGTGAAGGCAAGTTTAGATAAGACAACTCGGTCCGATAACTGTTTCATTAAAGTAATAAAAAATGTTTAAAGTTTAGTTCAGTTAAGTTATCTGCAAAATGTTATATTGTTATATTAATATTTATCCCTGCATGTTATTTATTAGTATCATGTTAGGAATGTTTATGTAATAATATGTAGTACTCATCAGCTTTGCTGATTACGTGCTTTGTTTGTGATTGTTGATCCTGATTTTGCCTTATTGATCCTGTGATGACACATTTTGGTGAGCAGATTATTTACAGCTAGCAATGACATTTACAGGTTTGCAAATCTGCATCATTGGAAATCTGGAAATGGAGAGCTCGTGTAACATATTATTATATTTACTACCTTAGTAGGAATATATTATAATAAGTTTAGTTTGAAGTAGACATTTATAGTGTGTTTGGTTTGAAGAACTTATTTATTTATTATATTAAAGTATGAAGTTTAGTTATATGTTTTCCGCTGCAAAAATCCTGAATGAGCTGATACGTTATCACACGGGCAATAATGCTTGGGTAATTCTCTAAGTTTTATATTAAAAAGGGAGAATTATCGGTGTGTTACACTAAGCAACCCGGAAACCACATAAATGTCACTAGTAAAATAATTACTTATTGATGCGGTCATTAAGTGGTCTATTGTGGCGGTTTTTGCCGTGCAGCAATAGGTAATTAACATATTGATGCGGTTTTTGACCGCAACAAGAAGACAAGCTATTGTTACGGGTTCATGGCCAAAACAACAGCAATATGTTACACCTATTGCTGCGGTTCCTAGCCAAAACTGCAGCAATAGGTCCTGGTACAAGTAAAATATATTTTTTTTTTTTTGCATTTTTCCTCAAATTTAAAAGACCAAAAGGCTTAAAGAAAAAAAAAACACTACTAATTGAAACTAATGACAAAAAATTATTATACAAAATTCAAAAACATAAAGAATGCAAAAAGAGAGATCGAGATATATTATTACAATATATTTAAGGCAGGTTATAAAAAAATCAAAATTATGGTACCATAAAAAGCAGATCTGAAAAGAAATTATAACAATTATCTTAAAATCACCCAACTTAAGAACAATAATGTAACTCTAAAAAAAAATATTATAAAAAATATATATACTACAACTATAATATGGTAATACCACAAAACACTAGATCTGAAAATACTCTAACTACAATCATATAACTCATAAGTAGTAATTTCGTACACAAATAATTACAACAATATTATAACAACAACAATTACAAAAATAACAACAATAACAAAAATAACAACAAACGGTCGACGACGAACGAACTATCGACGGCGAACGAATGGTCGACGACGAGTAGAACGAACGACAACGGTTGAAGACAATAAATGAACCTTTGCGAAGGCATTTTCCGTCGCAGCCTGCTGGAACGACAAACGAACTGGAACGACGACGGATGTGTTTTGCTGGAACGAATGGGAACGACGACGGATGTGGTTTTGCTGAAAAGACAAACAAATTGGAACGAACGGGAGTTTATCGCAGCATGTAGTGCATATTCTCCGCCGGGCTTCGCCGTTGCCGTTGATTTCTTGTCAAACGGTCGACCGGCGACGAAGGGTGATTAAAGTATCCGACGATGATGCGAGGATGAGAGGGTTAAGAGGTGATTGAGAGGGTTAAGAGGAAGAGAGAAGGAGAGAAACTGATGAGAGGGTTAGAGCCTTAGAGGCGTGAAACTGATGAAAGAATGAGAGGAGGCGAGAGAGTGAGAGGACTGAAATCCTAGTTGGGTAAATGACAGAATAACGGCAACCCACCATCTTAATATTAATTTTAGAAGCCTATTACTATGGTTTTTTGTAGGAACCGCAGCAATAGGTTCAAATAATATTTTTTTATATTATTTTAATATATTGCTGTGATATTTTCCAGAAATCACTGCAATATATTTGGTCAAATAGTCAAAAAATTTCAACAAATTTCTCTTGAAACCATATTACTGCGGTTTTCGGCCGAAACCGCTGCAATATGGTTATTTTATATTTTTATTTTCTTTTTACGTGGTATATTGTTGCGTATGGGTAAAACCGCAACAATATCACCGCAACAATAAGCAATTATTCTACTAGTATGTGTATCTTGACCCACTCCTTCAAGATCTGAAATTTTTGTGGGATGAAGGTGTTTCGATCTTTGATGCGTATGCGAAACTGACTTCACATTACGTGCCATGATATTTTGCATTATTAATGATTTCCCGACTTATCAGAATTTGTCATGGTATACAGTTTAAGAGTAAAGGCATGCCCTATTTGTGATGAGGATATGATTGATGAGCGTTACATCATTGTGGGAATAATGTGTACATGCATTATCGTACACGGCTTCCTTTATATCATCCATTTCGTAAGAATAAAAAGTTGTTCAACAGGAAAAGTGGAGATAAGAGAAGCCCATGTACCCTTATGTGGAAAAGAGGTTTCTAAGCATTAAAGGATAGTGAAACAATGTTTGGCAAGCCCTTGAAAAGTGTCTCAAAGAACTTATACAAGAAAAGGTCTAAGTTTTGGGGACCTCCCGTATTGGGAATGTTTAGAAGTCAGACATTGTCTTGATCTAATGCACATTGAGAAAAATGTTTGTGATGCCATTGTCTGAACATTGTCAAATATTCCCAGAAGACAAAGGATGGAGTTAAAGATAGGAAAGACATGGCTGAAATGGGCAGACCAGAACTAGCACCTCAGGATCAGGGACACCGCTATTATCTTCCAACAACTTGCTACACTTTGTCTAAGAAGGAGAAAACCTGTTTTAGTGAGTCTCTGCATAGGTTAAAGGTCCTTGTTGGATACTCGTCAAATTTTTGAAACCTTATCTCACTGAAGGACTTGAAAGTCGTTGGTTTGAAATCTCATGATTGTCATATCTTGATGTAGCATTTTATTACCTGTTGCAATACGAGGAATTTTGGCTTAATTTCCAAGTAAGATATATGATTACAAAGCTGTGTTTCTTCTTTAAAACTATCTCTAGCAAGGTGATCGATCCTAACACTCTAGATAACTTGTAAGACAATAGAATGGAGATGATGTGTCGATTTGAAATGTACTTCCAACCATCGTTCTTTGACTTTATGCCTCATTTGATAATTCATCTTATCCGAGAAATTAAACTTTTCGGGCCCGTTTGTATGAGGTATATGTGGCCTTTCGAAAGGCATATGGGTACTCTAAAGGGAAAAGTGATGGATCCAGTCAGACCAGAAGCAAGTATTAGCCAAAGAATATATAGTTGCAGAGGAAGTATCTGAACATGTAAGTCACTATTTAGCACGTGCACAAGCAATTGGATTGCCAAAATCTAGACATGAAGGAAGGCTTGATGGTTGTGGTACCATTTGGAGAAAAAGATTGTGTCTTGATGGAGAGCTGAAAAGAAGAGCAGAATTGATTGTGTTACAAAATATGAAACAAGTTCATCCTTACTTAGATGAGCACATGATTGTGCTTAGTCTTCAGTATCCATTGAAGAATGAAAGTGAGTTGATGATTGAGCATAATCGGTTGTTCGTTGATTAGTTTAAAGAACGAGTTATGAACCAATTACCTAACATTCGTAATGATGTAGCAGGTACGTTGAGATGGTTGGCATATAGGTCAAAGATGCAAGTTCTTTCCTATGAAGGGTAATGACATTAATGGTTATTTATTTTACACTAAGCAGCAAGATGACAAATCCACGATGCAAAATAGTGATGTTGCGTTGGGGGCTTTTTCATCAGAGTATAAAAGTAGAAAGGATAGAATGATTGTTGAGACAATGAAGTCTTACAACAAGCTCATTGAAGAGATATTAGAACTTGACTATGTTCACTTCAAGATCCCGCTCTTCCAATACAAGTGGGTTGATATTCGTCGTGGTTTAAAGAAGGATGAACATGACTTTTTACATTAATTAATTTCAGCCGGTTAGGGCATCATGAAGATAAATTAATATTGGCATCACAAGCAAAACAAAGTATTCTACATGATTGACCCGGTCGATTTAAAATGGTTTGTTGTCATTGAAGGAAAAAGGAGAATACTTGGAATTGATGATGTACAAGATGAAGAAGAATACGATACACAATTCAATGACTTTGTCAATAGTCATTCCAAGTACATTGGGGGAAGATCTAGACACAAATTACATTCGTCAAGACCACAATGAGGGATTTTACGCTGTCAAAGAAAAAACTAATTAATAGGTAACTTATGTAATATTATTTAAACTACTATTATTTATGATCTTTAATTATATATCTTGTGCTTTGTTAAAATAATTTTATAGTACTTCATTGATGAATCTAACATGTATTTGGTTTCAGGTGTAGTGATGAAAGATGAGATAATGCATGATACATTTGATGATCAGCAACCACATTCTGAGACTGAGATTACTAATGGAGCTGCTAGGAAGACAAAAGTGAGCAAGCCAAAAGGTCCAACAAAAGCGATACGTTCCAAACCCCTGGTCCAAAGAGTACTTTAGTGGGATGAATCGATACGTCCTATTGGGGAATATGCTGGTGTGTACAAGACATATTGCAGCGAAATCAGTAGAAGCAAACTGTCTATCTTATACGGCAGTTGGGATGATGTTCCAGAAGGCATAAAAAAGACTTCATAGGAAGATGTTAAAGTAAGTAACCTTTGTATTTTAAAAACTATTCTTTTAATATAATTAGGATCATGTGTATTATAATAATATTTTCGTATTATTGGTACATTTTGGTATATTGAAGAGAGAGTTTGGAATACAAGAGGATGCGAGGAAGAAGCGAGATGTCTTGATTACTAGTGACAAGCGGTGGAGAGATTTCAAGCCAAGATTGGTGAGTAGATGGATCAGAAAAAGAGGAAGAGTCCTAACAATGATACGCAACTGTATGTGATCTATCCTTTCATCACGCAAGAGATATGAGACCAATTAATCAAAAAACTATAGCTCTAAGGAGTTTAAGGTAGATAATATGTACGTTAAAATCATATGAAGTTATATAATGATTTATTTTATGAATACTGATTAGTTACTTGTTTTTATATTAGGGTACAAGTGAAAGTGCAAGAAAGTCTTAGGTTGCCAACAAGCATCCTCATTTTTTGGGTCAAAAGTTATAGGCGGAGAGGATTCCTGTTTGGAAACGCAAAGGGTATACCCCTTCATCCTCTACAGCATCATCTGTTGACTCCTCTACATCATCAGTGATTTCTTCCTTGCCGGATCGAACTTTGCCATGACTTCTCGCGAGATCGAAAAAAGATAAGGAAGGAAATCTTTCCTTCCCTAATGAAGAAACACAAAAGATAAATGAGTCCATTGTAAGCATTCTTTAAATTTTATGATATTATCATGTCTAATTACTCGTATTCTACTAATCATATAAATTTTTTCAATTGCACACAGGATGATTGGGAAAGGAAAGAAACGGAAGAAGAGTTTGTTCCAGGTCGGATGGATGAAGCTCTATCACATGCTCTGCAATGAAAAAACCGTCCTGGGCGTGTGTTAACAGGTGGGCTTAGCATTGGGATTAGATCTATTTGGGGAGATCCTGATCGGAGTAGTACTACTCGAAAGGGTAGGGGCATGAAGGATGAGGAGATGCTGGATTTCGAGGCTAGAGTGAGCCTAAGAGTTAGAGAACAGACGAAGGAAGAGATGAACTGAAAGATAGATGCATTAGTTCAAGAAAGGTTCATAGCTTTTGCGGCGTAATAAGGTCTTTAAGTACCAAATCAAACAAGGGAAGATGCACTGGTCCGAAGTCCTCACACTCCAGTTGCTCCTATTTATGAACTTGCTGGTATATATTTATTTTATATCTTCTAAGATTATGATATTATGCTTCTAAAACACTTAATTAATGACATTGTCCTCTCATTGGATATTAAGAGTCAAGTTCCATGTCATTTGGCATTAGCGGATATCTCGGGGTCGATCATAATCGTTCATCCACAAAAGGAGTCATCATCACATCCTACGGTCGTGAAAGTGAGTGTTAATGATTTTTTTGTGGAGTACGCACATGCTCCAGTTTCACTACTTACTCTAGAAATCATGAAACTCATTCAAGCTGAGGGTTCATTCATAGAGTGGTCGAAAGTGTTGGTATTTTTAGTCTCACATAATCAGGTAACTTATGTTTAGTATTTTGATTCATATAATAAGTAATAAATCTAGATGTATATACTGAGAAATTTTGATTTATATATACCAAGTAATCTTTATTTTGTATACTAAGTAATCTTGATTTATATATGAAATAATCTTTATACATATATAATATGAATTAAAAAGAAGGGAAATTGAATTAGGAGCTAGCTAAAACCTAAAGAAGGTGCGATGAAGAAGAAAAAAAAAAGTTGGTAGTGATCCTTGCATCGATGAGTTTACACATAGGCACGTAGATCCTTTTATTATCTTGTCAGTGGAGATATTGTCAAGGATATGCACTGAATATTTTGCAACCAACCTTCAGATGAGCCTTTTTAGTGCGCAAGTTATGAAAAGTATCGTCTTCGATTATGATAGAGATCAGATGATCATTTTCTCGCGACAAGGTGTTTTCAGTTTCTCACAGGAGCATGACTTAATGTATCCATTTTGCAAGTATTTATGATGTGAGATTTCTCAAACTCTAAACTAATTAACATTGATATTTATTTTTATTGAATTTTCTAACTATAAGTATGTAGAGTGAGGTACTTGGCAGAGGAGATTGATGAGCACATAGATATTAATATTGGTTTCATGTGGCCAAGTATGATTTTAGCGACCATGATATGCAATCAATCAAATGTCGTGATCAACTATATGGCAAGTTCAATGAAAGCGAATCGACATATGCGTTATATCATATGTCCGTATATTCAAAAGTATGTTAGTTAAACTAATCTTTACTTTGTTTTATCTTTATGAACTTGTGGTTATATATATGAACATCACATTTTGCTTCATGCCTTAGGGAACATTTAGGGCTGACAATGAGTTGAGACAGCTCGCAAGCTACTCGAACTCGACTCAGTCAAAGCTCGACTCGAGTGAGCTAGACTCGAGCTCGAACTCGACTCGACGGGTTAACGAGTTGAGTCGAGCAACTCAATACTCGACTTGAGAAGCTCATGAGATACTCCAAAAAAATTATATACTTTTTATTTTTTTGTAAGAAATTTTTAACTTTTTTCTATAAAAATACTTGTACTTTTCTTTTAAAAAAAATGATTAAAAAAGTATATGAAATGACCAAAAGGCAAAGGGAAGGATTTCTCCAACAAAAAAAAGAACTATATCAAAGGATGAGATTTGGTATTTCTTGTTCATACAGAATCTTCAAAGAATGCATATAGGTAGCTGGAAGTTGGAACTGAATTCGAGGTGAAACAAAGTTCGAGTTCGAGTCCGATCTTTAATCGATTTCGAGTTTGAGTTTGAGCTTGAAACGAGTTCGAGTTCGAACTCGAGTTCGAGTTCGAGTTCGAGTTTGAACTCGAGTTTAAGTTTAGGTTTCGAGTTCGAGCTTGAGTTCGAGTTTATGTTTCGAGTTCGAGTTCGAGCTTGAAAATTTTAAACTCGCGAGTTTTCGAGTCGAGTCGAGTTTGGGTATGAGTTTTCGAGTTCGAGTTGAGTTTTGTCAAAATTGAGCTCGACTCGCATCATTGCTACACCTAGGAACATTGGATTCTTCTTGTCATTTGTCTATCTAATAAGAAAGCGGTATATATATTTGATTCGCTCCAAAGAGATATATCCTTAGCTATCAAGATACCGCTGAATAAGTATGTTAAATAGTTGTTAGGAAAATTGGAATTAAATAATCCAACCTTTAACCGGTCTTCTTAAAACAGTCCCACTTATAAGTTATTTTTGAATAATCCAACCTTTTGGGGTTATCTTCTCACAATGGTCCATGATTTGTTGTGACCGGTATAACAAGTCAGGTGTGACACGCGTCACACTATCATTGGTCAGCCTATTTTCTCCCTCCTCTACCTCTTTTCCTTCACCATCCACCACCACTTCCACCACTAGCACCATCCTATGCCAGGCCTTTATTCCCCCACCCCAAGCCCACCCCACCCCACCCCACCATCACCCCAAGCCCCTGCAGCCCCACCCCAGGCCGCAACAACCCACCCCACCCTAATTTTTTGCAGCCCCACCCCATCCCCATTCTCACCCCCAACCTGCTACAACCCCACCATCACCCCAAGCCCCTGCAGCCCCACCCCAGGCCGCAACAACCCAGCCCACCCTAATTTTTTGCAGCCCCACCCCATCCCCATTCTCACCCCCATCCTGCTACAACCCCACCATCACCCCAAGCCCCTGCAGCCCCACCCCAACTCGCGACAACCCACCCTACCCTAATTTTTTACAGCCCCACCCCATCCCCATTCTCACCCCGAACCTGCTACAACCCCACCCAATCCCTTGCAGCCCCATTCTCACCCCAACTCACTACAAATCCTAAATCTTGCCCCTATCCTAGTCCCTTACCTGGTTCCAACCCCTACATCAACCTCCCTGCAATCCCCCCACACCTCGCAGGTAGCCAAACCTGTCACCCCTCCCCCGTCTCCCCTTCAACCCCTTCTCGTCACCACTATTGTTAACAAAGACGACCACACCACCATACACAACCACCTTAACGGTGACGACGCAAATGGGTGGCCTAGGCTGCTGCTAGCCTGCTGTGTATGCTCCTCATGCGACGCAGAAGGACATTGCCTAGGTTGCTGCGAGCCCGTTGCGTGTCCCATGGGATGTGGTGGGAGGGGTAATATGTGTTGCATATTGATAGGGTCCGACGCAAATAGCCTAACATCTGCGTCGTTTCCTAATCCGCCGCAGATCATGTATTACTCATTTGCGTCAAGACCTGTGTCGTCGAACCTATGTTCGACGCAAATGGGGGTTCCAAGTCCGACGGAAATTGGCAATTCTGTTCTATTAATTGTCTTTGGTAGTAAAAGAAGAGATATTAATTCGATTCTTCCGAATGTAGCAGAATCATGATAATATTTTGAATTAGCAAAATTAGTCGTTTTGGCTCGTTGAAACCAAAACTTCTTCTGAAATTGAAATAAATTACGACATTTAACTAATGTGGTTATTAAACGAACATAATTTATTATTTCTATAATAAGCTGCTATTAGTATTTTAGTAATTGTCATAAATTGTCTAAGGACATATTCCTTCAATCCTGAAAATGGAGGATGATGCTCGTCTCTTTAATCTGATTTTGTTATATTTTCTTTTTGTTATAAAGATAGTAATGAGATAGCCCATCGCCTTGCCAAATGAATTACTTCTAATTATTGTGATGAGGTGTGTGAAGGTGGTCCTATCTAAAAATCCGACTTGATTATATAAGACTTACTCCCTCTGTTTTTTTTTTATCTTTCTCACTTTCCTGTGCACATCTCCCAATGCACATCTTTGAACTTAAATATCTTTCATTATATATTAGTAAAAATTATAATGATTGAATGTTAATAATGTACTAATTGCACTACAACAAACAGCTTCAAGGAGGGGAAATTAAAATTGCCCTCTTTGATACAAAATTTGCTTTCATAGGCTACGAGGGCAATTTTAAAATTGTCCTTCCGTTGCCCTTGTATCCCCGTTGTATTAGGTTTCAATTGAGACGAATCAAACAAGACCCCACATGAATATATTTTTTTCTTATATATTGAAAAAAATTGAGAAGATTCTCTCTAAGTATGAATAATGTCAAGATTCTAAGTGAGAATGATAAAAACAAACAGAGGATGTATCAAACATTATTTCTTAATCAGGGGCGGATCCAGGAATTTTTTTATTGTCTGGGCCATAAAAATCAAACAAGAAATTTAACTAACCAAAAATTAAGAAATATCAATTTTTGAACGACAAAGATCCACAATCATAATATACTTCGTCTATACGCAACTATTTTTAAGACAATAACCATTTGCTTTTTCACATACTCCCACACACTTCTTTAGTAGTTAGCAATCAATTATCCTAGTTAAGTAATTTTATTAATGAGATATAAAAATCAACTATTAACTTAATATGCAATATAACAATAACATATGCAAGTCATACAACCAAAGAGTTAAAAAATTTTTTTAAAAGAAAACCATCAGCATTCTGCATTCTTATTTCATCCCATCAAACATCAATACTATAGTGAATTGTGATTTTTTTAGAATTCTTGGATACTAGTCATACTACATTATTTTATTCAAACATAAGCAAAATAAGATTGAAGTTGATTGGATGAAAATTGCAAAAATTAATAAAATATAAGAAAAGTTAAAGGCACTTAATAATTAACTAATTAAATATAGGATAAAAAAAGAAAGTAATGTACTATTCTTGATAAAGTTGGAGATTGGAGAAACCAAGAAATTAAAATCTGAACTTTCTGCCCTTGCACTGTCGCCTCTCGCCTAATCGCCTACTTCTCAACTTATGTACTTCACGCCTGTAGGCTGTAACTACTCCCTCCGTCTTTTTTTATTTGCTACATTTTGCCATTTAGAGGTGTCTCAATTTATTTGCTACATTTGCCAATCTAACTACAAATGATAATAAACCAAATCCCTCCAAATATTAGCCCAAAATATTTAGCCCAACTAAACCCCACCCAACCCATTTAATCCCCCAACCTCCCCATTAAATCCCCCAACTCCCCCATTTAATCCCCCAACTCCCTTTATAATCCTTCCTTCCAAACCCTAATCTCCTTATCTTCCGTCACTTTCCTCTCTCTCCTTCTGACTCTCTATCTCCTTCTGACTCTCACTTTCCTCTCTCTTCTTCTTCTTCAAACCCTCAGATCTAGGGTTTTACACTCCAAATTTGTTGAAAAAAACAGTAGATTAATTATCTACTCTTTTCTGCGATCATTATAAACCTAATTTTTTTGGTTTTTGAGTGATTTAAGAAAAGCGAGTCTCCTGTTTCCTGTGTTTTTTGGGTATATGATGGATGAGTTAACTCCAAATTCAAAGAAACGACTCTTTGATTTGATGGACGAGTTCGATGCTGAGGCAAAAAAATCTAGGGTTTCAAAAAAACCCTTCGATTTTGGTTCGTTTTGTTGGGCTTGTGGCGCGCCTTCAAGAAAACCACCAGATCTTCAATTTGGTGGTGTAGTTGAGGGCAAAAAAACGGAAAACTTGCAAGATTCACCACCGGAAGGCTTTAAATCATGGCGATCTTACCTCTGTTGGTATAAAAACCATCTCGAAATGGTTTCCCAGCGTCCCCTTTCTAATTTGGGCTCAGATCAGTCCACTCCTTAACTTAAATCTCTGTTTTTACAATTTTAGGAAGCTTTTTTAACATGCTTTGCCTGTGGGGTTACGTTTGATAGATTGCATGTATAGGTTTTTGTGTTTTTTACTTGTTTTTGCCTTGATTTGTTCATACGCATGTTGATTTTGCCTTGATTTGTTCATACGCATGTTGATTTTGCGTTGATTTGTTCATACGCATGTTGATTTTGCCTTGATCTGTTAAAACATGTAATTTTTGGGCTTCATTTGTTATGTTTATATGATATTTTGCCTTGATCTGTTAAAACATGTAATTTTGGGCCTTCACTTGTTCTGTTTATATGATATTTTGCCTTGATCTGTTAAAACATGTAATTTTTGCCTTAATTTGTTCTGTTTATATGTTATTTTGACTTGATCTGTTAAAACATGTTAATTTTAGCCTTGATTTGTTCTGTTATATGATATTTTGACTTGATCTGTTAAAACATGTTAATTTTAGCCTTGATTTGTTCTGTTTATATGATATTTTGACTTGATCTGTTAAAACATGATAATTTTAGCCTTGATTTGTTCTGTTTATATGATATTTTGACTTGATCTGTTAAAACATGTTAACTTTAGCCTTGATTTGTTCTGTTTATATGTTGTGTTTGCCTTTATTTGTTAAAACATGTAATTATGGGCCTTAATTTGTTCTGTTTATGTGTTGTGTTTGCCTTGATCTGTTAAAACATGTCATTTTTACTTGAGTTGTTCTGTTTATATGTTGTCTTTATCTTCATCTGTTAAAACATGTTAATTTTAGCCTTGATTTGTTCTATTTATATGTTGTGTTTGCCTTTATTTGTTAAAACATGTAATTATGGGCCTTGATTTGTTCTGTTTATATGTTGTGTTTGCCTTGATCTGTTAAAACATGTCATTTTTACTTGAGTTGTTCTGTTTATATGTTGTCTTTGTCTTCAACTGTTAAAACATGTTAATTTTAGCCTTCATTTGTTCTGTTTATATGTTGTGTTTGCCTTTATTTGTTAAAACATGTAATTATGGGCCTTGATTTGTTCTGTTTATATGTTGTTTGCCTTGATTCTGTTAAACAGTCATTTTTACTTAGTTGTTCTGTTTATATGTTGTCTTTGTCTTCATCTGTTAAAACATGTTAATTTTAGCCTTCATTTGTTCTGTTTATATGTTGTGTTTGCCTTTATTTGTTAAAACATGTAATTATGGGCCTTGATTTGTTCTGTTTATATGTTGTGTTTGCCTTGATCTGTTAAAACATGTTATTTCTGGCCTTCATTTGTTCTGTTTATATGTTGTGTTTGGAGGGAAGGATTATAAAGGGAGTTGGGGGATTAAATGGGTTGCTTGGGTATTAGTTGGGCTAATAGTTTTGTGTGTGTGTTGGTGTGATCCTCTATGATGAAATAGGATGTTACATCCAAATTGTTACTCCATTTTGCATTTAATCAGTGGTAAAATGAATAGAATTGTATTTTAAAGAATTGATGAGGCATATGTGTTATATTTTGGTTTTTGTTTGGCTGTCCAATAGAGTTTTAATGACATATAGAAAGTTTACATGAGAGGTGCACTATGTTCCTCAATGATGAATGAGGTCTGATGATTTATACTATGGACATTATGCCTTTTAAGACCAGTATACTCATGTTGCCACCAATTTTTTGTGCTCTTCTTTTCAACTTTTCCTCTGTTTTAATAGCATGTGTTGAGTAATATGGATGAGTGGGGACTCCCTGAGAGGAACTTAAATCATGCCTAACTTGTGTTTTTATGAAATTGACCTTCATTATCATTTTGTCTTAAATATGATTGAGAAAAAAATGAAATCTAATTGAATTTTTCTTGCAACAATGTTTAATTTGATTTTCTTTTTTTCTCAATCATTTGTTTGATACAATGATACCCTGTTTTTTTGTTCTTAACCTCACATGAACTTTTTATTTGCCATAACTTCACCCTAAACCCTAAACATACATTCTTGCACTACTGTTTTTTTAAACCTAATTATACTTGAACTTTTTTTTTTTACTAACTGTTTTATTATGGATGTTATATGAACTGCTCATCATTACTTGCTATGTGTGGCCTTGAATTGTCTTGGACAATCCATATTTGCTTGCATCCATCCTCTGGCCACTTCTCTCTTATAGATGGCAGTATGTGCTTATGAACTTCTCCCTTATGACATCTTTTGTGATGCTTATTGAGCTTTGGTTTCAAGCACCCCAGCATCTCTGTTACAACTTGACCTCTTTGCTGCCACCTCTTCTATGAATGGGAAGATTCCTATCTTCCCATCAAAACTGACCTCTCCACTTGGTGCAATGTGTGGCCTTGCTAGTGCAGCTATGAACATGAATTTGACTATGAACCTCTTGCTTTTGCATCTTCTATATGGCTCTACTTCACCAGGAGCTAGGTAGTACCTTTGAGAAATTTTGCTCATGCAAACCATTTCTCATCCACATGCACCAAATTATACATGTTGCTGAATTTTGGTATTGTTTGGATAGTGTTTGGTATGATAGAACCCAAACACCACAACACCCTTGCAATTTTATGTGCTGGGGTCAGATGTGGTTTTATGGCATTAGTGTGTTTTTTGATTGCCCGCCTTTTCACCAACCTGTGCAATGTAGACCTGTGTATGCCTAGGGCTGCTGCTGTTGCTCTTATAATAGTCCTCTTTCTTAGAGGAATTGCCATTAACATTTGAGGATCCAATTGAATTCTTTTTCTTCCTACCCTCCCTGTTTTTCTGTGATTCACATCTATTCTTGCATTTTCTTGAAATTGTTGTCTTACATTGTTCCATATTCTTCCAATTGTCCACCTTGAAGTATTCAATTCAATGGCAATTTTTTTGATAGCCCCTTGAGGTATAGTGAATCTGCCACTAAATTTTGTGTAAGCTACTTGTTGTAGCCTGTTTGCAACATGACATCTTGAATGGTTGTGCAAAAAATGGGTCATGTTGACCACTTGTTCTGGCTGTTGCTGTTCTTCATGTTCTTCCTCTGATTCACTATCTGTCCAATTATATTATGAGACGTGTACATCTGAGTCATCATCTAACCACTCAGCAACAAACTCATCTTCACCATTTCCATGTTCCATTGCTGTGAAGAAATTTTCTTCTTCTTCACTTGATGCTGCTGGTGCTCTGTTAAGATCAAAGGCCTCTTGTTGTGGTTGAACTTGTAATTCTGGTAATGGTTGTGGTACTGGTTCTGGTTCTGGCAGTGGGTCATTCAGATCAAAAGTTGGGTAAGTTGGTGGTGAATTAAGAGCTGATGGGGATGGTGATGAAGTGTTATCAGTAGAACTGTCTAGGGGGGCCATAGCTAAGCTATGGATGCCAGACATGTTCAAGCTGAGAAAGCTTCCACACTTTCCTCAAGTGAAGCTATGAAATCAGAAATGGCTTGTAAAAAACTCTATGATGATTTATCTGAGAGTTAATCTCCCAACCCCCCCCCGCCCAAGGAAATGGCTACTATTTGGTGCTTTTTATGGTGGTTTAGGCTGCTGGTTGGTGTCTTTGATGGTGGTGGTGGCTGGCTGCTGGTTGGTGTCTTTGGTTTGGTTGATGGAAGTGGTGAAAAAATTAAATGCAAGTGTAAAAGTGGTTGTGTATATATAGTCCACAGTTTGTTAGGATTTTTTTTTCATGTTTTTTGGGGAAAAATTCAATTCCCCCTTAATTTCGAATTTTTGGGGAAAATTTCAAAACCCTGTTATGTAATCTAGCTTAAAAATTTTGGAGGGAAAATTTTAGTTCCCTTTGGTTTGTATAATGTAACAGAAAATTTTATTCCTTTGCTTGATAAAATTTTGGAGGGAAATGAAATCCCTCCTTCTATAAATGTGGCGCCTACCTTTAAAAGAATGTGGGCCAATTGATTTTTTTGCCTTTTAATCTGCTTTTTCACAAGTTAATTAACCACCATTACTTTTCTTCAAATCACCCACTGCACACCCACTGCACAGTGGTCCTCACCCTTTTCCTTGGCCTTTGTGAAAAAGTGTTTGTAGCAAATAAAAAAGAACGGAGGGAGTATTAATTAGTATTCCAGACTTCTCAACTTCTGATTTTTTTTCTGGACAGGGGGGGCCAAGGTCCGGGTAGGCCCCCTTGATCCGCCCATGTTCTTAATCATCTAGCAACCTATTTCATTTAAAAAAAACCCAACTTAGAATAGTGCCAGTCCGACATGCAGTAACATATTTGCCTTTAAGTTAATGATTTTTTTTTCCTTCTTTTTGTTTGGGCAGCTGAATTTATATTAGTTAAAACAAACAACGAGAGCAGGCAAAGAAAGTTCTATTCTGCTGTGCTATGCATATGAAATTAGCATTAGAATTATTTTTTGGACGGGTATTATTAGGATTAGTATTTAGTAGTAGTGGATATAACACACGGTTGACAGTGGAGCATTTGTGTTTTTTAATCTGAATAATCTCCGTAGAACACGCCAAGCCCAAAGCAACAGGCAAAGATGTAGCCTGCTCATGTGCCTCATAGTGTGTTACAAACAGCACTGAGTAACGTGCAGCTTGTAATTACTCTTTAATTTAAACACCCAAGTCTCAAAGTCAGTAGAATCTTTTCGCCGAGTGTGTGAGAATTCAATTATCAATTGTCCATTGCCTAAAAACTAACTAAACTAAGTCATTGACCGACAAACACTTTAATACTACACTTAATCCATCATTATTCCTTTGATAATCACCATGCAAAGTTCTATGCTAATCCCAATGCTGTGTTAATTATCTCGTTAATTTATCTTTTGTAAGATTAAGAGAGATGATACACATACACTCGATGTATGTGGGCCATACATACACGGGATGTATGTCTTACTACTAAAATGTATACTTTTTATAGTGTTACTACTAAAATGTATATTATTTCTAAAAAAGTTACAAACTTATAATCAATTGAACCTGTTTTATTATTCAACGATATTTAATTTTACATAATACTTAGACGATTGAAAATACTATATTTTGAATTGGATTTTATTACATGGTAGCGATGAAAATATAACATTATTATTGTAGGCAAATTAAATAATTGAAAATGACAGGAAAATTTAATAGAAATCAACGGTAGAAAATTGGTGAAAATGAATAAGATGAAGATAATATATGAATAATCTGGAAAAAAAATTACAATTCTTATTTTTAGTTTTAAACAAAGAATTCATACAAATCTAAACAAAGAAAATTTCTTAAAACATATTTTCTAAACAAATATAAAGAATAAATCATCAAAAACAAAATGATCTGTTGAAACATTGTAAGTTCGTAATATTTTTAGTAATAATATATTCCCTCCGTTTCAGAATATAACTCTCATTTTCCTTTTTTCATGGTAATTTATGCAAGTAGAATATAAGAGGGATAGTAAAGATTTTTTGTTTATTTAAATAAATGTGATATGAAAAAAGATGATTTTAGGATAGAGAATGGAGAATAATTGGTGAAAGAGTATTAATTGTAACATTTTAGTTGAATATACAAAGGAAAAAACAAACTTCAAGAAGCAAATAAATGATGGGACACGGTTTTTGGAGACAAATTACATAAAAATGTGAAACTAAATATGGAAATAGAACTATATTTTGAAAAACCCAAAATGGAAATGAAAACTATATTTTAGGACGGATTGACTAGATTTTAAGAGTAATATATACCTAAGATCTAAATTATACTCCCTCCGTCCAATAATATAGTGGCTATTTCATTTTTTATGGGTCAAATTTTACAATCTTTGACCGAATATTCTCATTTGTATATATAAAAAAACATATTCATGTTGGATCTTGTTAGATTCATCTCAATGTGTTGTTTCATTATATCAACTTTTTATATTTTTCATTAGTATGGAATTGAAGATATTTAAGGTCAAAGTTACGTATCGGAGACTGTGTAAAACAGAAACAAATACTATATTATGGGACGAAAAGAGTACTAGTAATACACACTTTAGGTATGTGTGGCCCGCATATACCGAGTATATGCGTAACTTTTGCGGTAAGATTAATATTTCCATAAAAGAGATTATAGGCAGTCATTCATTGTCGCCAGTTATTGCGTAAAAAATCAGTCGAGTGGCACGCTCACGTGTGCACATTGAAATTGACGAAAAATTACATTGACAAATGTTTGAATCTCGATCTTGCAGATGCACTGATGACTTGATTGTTTTATGGTTGGCGAGGTTGACTTCGAGTAACCAGTAGCGCAACCGTACCTCATCTAATGCCTTAAGATCCGGCTTTGGTCAATCCCAAACTATCACAATACAGGAAAACCAAGCTAAAACATTTTAATGTTTCATTTTGTCTTCGCCTCATGATAAATCCCTTTATTCCAAAGTTAGTCTTTTTACTTTTTCCCCTTAGAGCATGTACAATGGTTGGTGTCTCTCCAACTAGCTCTCCACACTCTCTTTCCTATTCTCTCTCTTCAAGCTACTCTCAAGAGCCATGTTTAAAAACACCCAACAACAATAAAACCCTTTAAAGAGCTCTCCATTTAACTTTTCATTATTTTGTGGTCCCCATGTCAATAAATGAACCTCATTTCATATTATGATCAAAGTTATATAAATTAAGTTATTCATGTAAATTAAATATAATTACAAATTAATCTTTTTCATAATTTAAGCAAAGTAGAATTTTTAAAAAACAATATAATTATGAGTGCTAATATTTAATTTTCATAAATTTGGCATGGAATGAAGAATTAACCTACAACATGAAAAACTAATTTTTAAATATCCAATATTAGGCTCATTTTATAGATAAAGGAAAATTATACTTGTTGACATAATAATTATTACCATCTTTTTTTTAATTTTTATAGAAAAGATCATTAAATAGTTGCATGAAGAAAAAAGAATTGAAGTAATTACAATAAAAATGGGTCCCACACATTGGAGAGCCATCTCTCCATCAACCCAAATGGTATCTCCCCCAAGAGCCCTTTGGCAAAGTGTCTCCATGGAGAGACACCCAAGACACACCCAAGAGCCCCATTGTTGGGTAAGAGGTGGCTCTCCATTTTCTCTCTCCTTGGAGAGCTAGTTGGAGAGTTAGTTGGAGAGCCCCATTGTACATACTCTTAATAGGTATAGGAAAAATTTAAACTTCTTGTACCATTAGTTAGCACTAAAAGGTCTAAAACTTTTATTATCTTAGAACTAGTTTTGGAACTCGTACATAATACACGAAAATATTTATTGCTTTATTAGATATTTACAATAAGTCATATAATAATACTGACTTAATTTAACATATTAAATAAAATCATAAAGTAAGAATGGTGAAAAACAAAAGTTGGTAATGAAATTTTCGTATCAATTAATATGCTTGCAAACACTTTTTTGTAAACTACATTTGTTATACTTGGACGCAAACCATGTCCTTATCAAGCAAAAGTATCTTGAGATATTTTTTGCTCATAACTCTGAAAACAGCAACATAAAATTGTCCATGGCTGCAAACAGGTTTGGGAAAATACATCTTTACATGAAATGGAGATTGTCCTTGACTTTTCTTTAGAGTAATAGCAAAACAAACTATTAAAGGAAACTGCCGTCTTTGAAATTTGATAGAAAATTTAGTGGAGTCAAACGGGATTAGTGTCATTCTTGGGATAAATATTTTTTCTCCGACATTGCTTCCAGAAATGACTATAGCTTCAATAACACGATTACCTAGATGATTGACAACTAACCTCATGCCTTACATAATCAAGATGTTTGATAAATACTCTTTAGAAGCATAACTGGCGCACCAACCTTTAATCGTATGCTACGTTTCGGGAGCCTTGAGTATCTTATTATATTGAGGAATTCAATGGAGTATATTTCATGTACTCCAAAATTGCCTTCTTCTTTACTTATAGCATTCAAACTCAAATACACTTTATTTTCTCGATGAAAGGTAGATAGAACATAATCATTGACTATCTCCAATATATCATTTGTTGGCGTCAAAATAGCTCTTTCTCGGAAGTATTTATCTTCCCAAATATGCTCCTATAGGTTTAGGTATGTGGTATCAACAATTGCTGAAATTGGATCTGTCCCAAGATCTATAAGGATATCTTTACAACCTCAATTATGGCTTCGCAATCATTAGGTACCACAACTTGTCCATCTCCAACACTTAGTATCCAATATGAGAATTCTCGTAATTCATCAACAACAGATTTCGAAGAACCTGTTTTTAGTCTCATATTGCGAGTAAGTCTTAGGACCTTACATGAATCCCACAAGTAAGAGGAATTAATGGTCGCGAACACGATATATTGCCTCATTTCCTTCGGTACAACTGGTAATATTTGCATGAGATCACCACTAAATAGCAGAACATTGCCACCAAAAGGTCGATGCAAGTTAGCCTTATCAACCGACTTCATGATGTCCTTCAAATTTCTATCAAGTGCTTCAAAACAAAACTTATGTATCATGGGTGCTTCATCCTAAATGATAAGTTTTGTCTTAATAAGAAGAGCACCCAAATCTGATCCTGGGCGAATGCTAAAGCAAGTTAAATTCTCAGTTACATTTAAAGAGATACCAAATCTCGAATGAGTTGTTCTTCCTCGTGGAAAGAAGAGAGACAAATCCACTCAAAGAAACCGACAATGCGATTTCGCGCATCTTCCTTAATGCATCACATAATGTATCCTAGACATATGTTTTTCTCATCCATTCAGAGCCATAAACGAAAAAGATGCCTCCATCTTGACTCGACACATCATCAGTTCCAAGCTCATCAGTTAAACCTTTATATAAGTAGTCATGTTCCAAGGTCATTTCCTATATGTCATACGAAAGCTCATCTACTATGAATTTGTTTTGTCTTTTAAACATGATAGTTCATCTGAAAAAGGCATTTCACTAAATCTACGCAAGCTACTTCCATTACTTTGGAGCATGGTTTCAATCTCAGCCAATGCAAAAGCTTCAATTTGATCATCAGTTAGTTGGAGATATGTGAAAACATAACTTTAAAGGAGGTAATAATCTATATTTAGTATGCATATTATTTAAAAATATCTTATTACTTATTTAACAATGTGATCATCGTTGTTTACCTTTATGTTTTTGAATAGCACGCTGCTTGTATTGAATGTCATATGCCAAATTTCTTCTGGCTTCGACAAACTCCCAGATAACGGTAACATGGAGAACAAATGTCGTAAGTAGTGCCCTGATTCTCTAAAACTTGCTTCTGTTATTATATCAACTTATTCCTTGTCATCATCAAGTGACCCCCTTTCATAGTATGCTTCCTTGAATGTAGGATACACTACGCTATCAACTATTTTAATATCTTCGTAGCATGTCATGCCTTTTACAAAATTAAGAAAAGTTCTAACATAGAACTTGTTTTCAAGTCATGGTCTGACGTGTTAGATTCGTCCTATTGCAAAACCTTTACTTCTTGGTGTCCACTATCTTTGAGTTTGCTTCCACATAAAATTTGCAGGGAACTCCACATAATTAAGCTCTTTGGCTTCTACATATTTTATGTTAATAGAGAACAAGCACTTAAGCAACTACAAGAGAGGGGGTGAACTGTAGTTGGAGAGATTATCAAACTTTTTGCGGAAATAAAAGAATGATTTGCTAAGAAAGAAATAACGCATAGACAAGAAAGAAATAAGAACACGAGATTTTTACAAGGAAAACTTTCTAGGCCTAATAGGAAGAAAAACCTTGACCACGAGGGATTTTGACTCAATTCTTTTTAATAACTTTAGGCCAAAAGACTCTCTCTTTTGTACAACCTAAACTCGGACCTACTCTGTTCCTCTAGGAACTGGTTCCCAGTCAACTTGTTCACCTAAACAGTTGACTTTCTCTCTTGACTTCACTCGAAGTCTTTTCTCTTTCTCTTTTTCTCTCAAAATGATTACAGACTTATATTTTCCCAACCCAATTTATAATACTAAGTAATGAAAAGAAGAGTAAAACCGAATACACTTTCACTAAGATATTACACTTAAAATTCTGAAAGCATACATTAAAAGATTGTTACACAAGACTATTTGTAGAAGACAATCTTCCCATGATCTTCTCCATGATCTTCTCACGATCTTAATGAAGCTTGAATTCAGCCACACTCTTCCATGAACTATCCGTTGAAATTTTGTTGGGAGTTAGTTGGTTAGTTTCCACATGTTCAGCCACTAACACACGCGCACCACTTTCCCACGCCTTGTAAGTAGGTGGGTTGTTGTGTTCCTAAAATCTGGAACTACCTCAACTTATCCACTTTAGGCGCTTGTTAGGTTAGATGTTTGAGGCTTTCCAAGAATTCTATCCAAAAAGCTGCGCACAAATTAACTTCATAGAATATTATGGAATCATAAAATATCACAATTTTTACATCCATAATATAAACGGTTTTGTCATAAATAAAGTTTAACAACTTAATTTTTGATTAAACTCCTAATCAATTCTCCACAAGTTATTTAACATATTATTTGTGATTACTAAAGAATAAAATCTTAATTATAAAACTAAGTCAAACAAGAACACTAAACTAATAACATAAAATAAACTAATCACACAAGAATAAAAACAAAACTAATTTAAACAAAGTTAATTATTTGTCATTATCAAAATAGTGAAACAACAATATTCCCCCTTTTTGATGATGACATATAATTTGAAATTTTTTATATTTTTATGTTTAAAAAAACGAAAGAAACAAAATAAAAAAAATCACACAAACTAGACCTAAGAAGACTCAACTAAGACTGGGAGCAGGATCAGGCTCTACTGGGAACTGGGATGAGAAAACATGCATAGGAATTAAGTAGGAACGAAGATAAATTTTTTTATATACAATAATATCTCTTCCTCCTTTGTCATTATCAAAACCAAGAAATGACCCTGCAGCACTAGAGAGTCAACAGTCTATGCATCAAGCAAGTTGCTCAACACATGATCTCATAATATTAGCCATCCAAGCACAAAAAAATAAGCAGCAGAAAGCAAAATATGGACAGCAGATTTTAAGCAATATGCAGAGTAAAGCAGAAAAATAGAAGAAATTAAAAGTGCTTCATGTGTCTCAAAAGGACACATAAAGAGAGATCCAAAAGAAATTGTTTAACAATAATTACAGCCACAAAAAAAACTTGTTCAATTGTTTCAAAGTTAAAGGAAGTTAGGGCTTTGAGCGTTTGAAGAGAGAGGAGACCACATAATCAATTTTTGAGGTCACACCATCCACCTTGTTCCTGATCCCCGTATCAGTATTCTTGATGGTATCAGTTGTTGTTGTCTGCTGAAATCCAAGAAAGACAGTGTCTCTATGGCATTGATCCTGGTGTCAGAAGGGTAAAGAGTCCTGAATTTCCCGGAGTAGCTTGTTGAGCCCAGTAGTAGATAACAAGGAAAATCCACAGCAGTAGAAGGAACTGGATCGAGTCTAGGTGAATAAACATGTTTCACCTTGATCCTGCTCCTTCAGAGACTTGGACCCAGCAACCTTTGACTCTTCCTCACAGACCCACTTGGAACTCCCTCTTCACCCAGCTTCCTCTTACTACCCACCTCAACCTTGACAAGCGTTTCTTCTCTCTCAAAGTCTAGTTTCCCATTGACCAACCTTAAACTAAGCCTTGACAGAGTGTCCTTGGTAAGATAATTTTCTGGCTCAAGACAAAAGGAGGGACTGGCAGGCAATTTAACTTTGCAATTTTTGAAAACAGAGGAGAGAAGATTTCCATAGCCACTTTGGTGTTATGGGAAATGCAGTGAGAGAGATGTGAAATAATCAAAGAGGGAAGGTTGATTTTGATGTTATTTGCAAGGCAGTACATAATGGAGAGATCCATTAGACTTGCCTGGGTTCTTTTTGAGGAACGGGGTAGAATGAAACGCCAAACAAACTGGAATAACAATTTGTGAAAGGGGGGACAATTCTTTTTGATCTAAAGATAATGCATTAGAATTGCCATTAAAGAAAGCAATAATTTTAGCATTGAGACTCCATTGTATTTAATTTGCCCTACCCTTAATATATTCTTTGTAACCCTCAATTGGGACATCAAACCATTCCCCCAGCTTCTTTTCAGTTAAAGTAACAACAACCATTCACTACACTCACACATACGCCCTCAGTTATGTTAAAACTTGAACAAAACTCTTTCATTTCTTTTTCATAAAGACCCTCATCTAAACTGACAATTTTCCACCATTTTTGAAACTTTAAGATGTTCAACAGTTCTGACCACTTGGACTTTTTGCACCATGCAACATCAAGCAAAAACCCACAAGAAATTGGGATGATTTGTTTTCTTACCTCGCTTTGTAGGAACTGTAATCTCCTTTTCTTGTTCACTTTCAGCTTCTTTTCACATCTTCTTGTTTCGGAGAGAAAAACGAAGCAGAGGAGTTTTGACCCAGTGGAATCTTCTTTGGTCTTGGATGATTCTTGAGCGTGATTTCATCAAGGGATGGTGTTTTCTCTCTGGGAAAATTTTCGTGATCCCGGTATTTTTTACTGTGAGAAGACATGGTGAAAGGGTTTTGGAGGGAGGTTGAAGATGAGCGATGAGAGAGAGAAGATGAAGTTGATGTGAGAGTTGGAAGTATTGAGGGGTCAGTGATGTGATGGGTTGGGTTATAAAGTAATGATGATATCCGTGTGAAAGAAATAGAGGTTAGTTTAATGAAACGGTTTTTGGGTTTTGGAAGAAATTTAATGAATTTCTTCATTTAACCAGATTAACGAACGTGTAATTGTGGCATAATACATGTTAACGCATTTATTTATGGAATGGAGGTGTGAAAAGAAAATAAGCAAGGAAATTTGGAGGGAAAATATAGAAAAATGAAAAAAAAAAATACTCTTGCATATGAAAAAATGTGTCCATAATGTACAAACTACATACGTACCAAATATGTGCAAGGACAATAAGGGTAATATTCAAAGACATATGTGAGTCCTTATACTTGACCCTAGGTGTATGAATTTTAATTCATGAAAGTTGCAGGACATACTTAGTAAGAAACAATTTTGGGGAATTAACATCATTTGTACATTTAAACAATTTTTATCATTCCTAGTTCCAAGCGTATCTTTTCAAACCTGTCCCTAGATAGAGGTTTAGTCAATATGTCAGCTATTTGATTTTCAGTTGGACAAAAATCAACTTTGACTAATCCCTTTTCTTACATTGTCTTTTAGGAAATGATGTCGAATGTGAATATGCTTGACTCTAGAGTGATGAACTGGATCCTTGGAAATGCAAATGGCACTAGTATTATCACAGAGTAGGAACACACTTAAATTTTATGCCAAAGTCACGTACCTGTTGCTTGATCCATAATACCTGAGAGCAGCAAGCACCAGCTGCCACGTATTCAGCTTCGGCTATGGAAAGAGCAACTGTGTTCTGTTTCTTTGAATCCAAGAAACTAAGCTTGATCCTAGGAACTGGCAATCCCGAGGTGCTTTTCGATTCACCAAGTCTCCAGCATAGTCAGCATCAGAATAGCTTACTAGATCAAAGATGTCACTTCGAGGATAGAACAAACAAAGATCATCACTTCCTTTCAAATATCTAAGGATCCGTTTGACAGCTGTCAAATGAGATTCCTTAGGATTTGATTGGAATCTAGCACATAAACCAACACTAAAGGAGATATCAGGCCTACTAGCAGTTAGATAAAGTAAGGAACCAATCATACCTCTTAGAGTTTCTGATCTACGGACTTACCACTTTGGTCCTCATCTAACCTTGTCCTGTTCCTATTGGAGTATGGTTGGTTTTTGCTTGATCCAGTCCATATTTTTTCAATAACTCCTTTACTATTTTTGTTGATGGATCATTGTTCCTCTTCAGTTTGCTTGATTTGCAAGCCGAGAAAGAAGTTTAATTCTCCCATCATGCTCATTTCAAATTCACTACGCATTAACTCAGCAAATTCTTACAAAGAGATTCGTTAGTTGCACCAAAAATTATATCATCTACATAAATCTGAACCACTAGGATGTCTGTTCCTTTGGATCTAAGGAACAGGGTCCTATCAACTTTTCCTCGTATAAAATCATTAGAAAGTAAGAATTTTGAAAGTCTTTCATACCATGATCTAGGAGCTTGCTTAAGCCCATAAAGAGCCTTATCTAGCTTATAGACATGTTAGGAAGATCAGGGTTTTCAAATCCAGGAGGTTGTTCCACATAGACGTCTTCTATTAAATACCATTTAAAAAGGCACATTTGACGTCCATTTGGTACAACCTAAAACCCATGAATGCAGCAAAGGGAATCAAAATTCTTATTGCTTCTATGCTAGGAGCAAAGGTTTCATCGAAGTCAATACCTTCCTGTTTGATTATACCCTTTGGCTATGAGTCTGGCTTGTTCCTTATGACTGTTCCATGTTCGTCCAGCTTGTTCCTGAAGACCCATTTCAGCCCAATCACCTTTTGGTTTTTAGGCTTGGTCTCAAGATGCCAGACCTTGTTCCTCTGGAACTCATTCAGTTCCTCTTGCATGGCATTTATCCAGTCAGACTCCAGAAGGGCATCATTGTGATCTCGTGGTTCTGTCATAGACAAAAAGCTTGGAAAGCACAAAATTTTTTCAGTTGGGATCTCGTTTGAGTTCCCTTTTCAATATCACTTACGATTAAATCCAAGGATGGGATTTCAGGTGTTTCCATGGTCTTGGTTCAAATCTCCTTGTCTCTGCTCCTCCAGCTTGAGGATCTTCTTCGTTCATTTCTGGATGAATTTCTGCTCTGTTCCTCCTGTATGACAGGATCAGGAACAACTATCTCTTCTTCAGGAATATGCTTTTTGTCGGTTCCTGCAGGTGTTAGTTCCTCATCAAGTTCACTGACTCCTCAGAACGAGTCAGTCCATTTCAAAGTCATTTTCATGACTTAGTTCCTGCAGGAGTTAGTTTCATCGAAAATAATATGGACACTTTCCTCAACACACATTGTTCTTTTGTTGTAAACTCTATATGCTTTACTATTAAAGCATATCCTATAAAAACAACCTCATCACTTCTAGCATCAAACTTTCCTAAATTGTCTTTACCATTGTTATGTACAAAGCATTTACAACCAAAGATTCTAAAGTATGAGATATTGGGTTTTCTTCCTTTGAGTAGCTCATAAGGGGTCTTCAGACAATGGGTCTTAGCATGACTCTATTGATATGTAGCATGCCGTGTTCACTGCTTCAGCCCAGAAATTCTTCGGAAGATTGTTGGCTATTATCATTGTTCTTGCCATGTCCTCCAAAGTGCGATTCTTCCTTTCTACCACGCCATTTTGTTGTGGAGTCCTAGGAGCTGAGAAGTTGTGATCAAGTCCTTCATTTCTGCAAAACTCATCAAATTTGGAGTTTTCAAACTCCTTACCATGATCAGAACGCAAGTGCTTAATTTTAAAACCACTTATTCTTTGAGTTCTTTTTGCAAATTACAAATTCATCAAATGTCTCTCTTTGCTATGAAGAAAAATAACCCAAGTGTATCTTGAAAAATCATCAACATAACAAGTACATATCTCTTACCAGATCGCTTTGGATTCGAACAGGGCCACATAAGTCCATATGAATCAATTCAAGAGGACTTTGTGTGCTTACCATTTTCTTGGTTTGAACGAGGATCTAACTTGTTTTCCTTTTGCACATGGTCCACAAACTTCATGATTTGAGACTTTGATTGTTGGTAGTCCAACAACTAAGTCCTTACCACTTAGCTTCTGGAGCAACGCCATACTTGCGTGACCACATCTTTTATGCCAAAGAAGTGGTTCATTGTCGATGGCACTTAAACAAGTTAGGTTGTTCCTAGGAACAAGGTTGAGGTCAACAACATAAGTGTTTCCTTTCCTATTTCCTGCCAGAATCTTGGTACCTGTTCCTGTATTACTTACTACACAACATTCATCAGTAAAATTAACATTATTCCCTTTGTCGCAAAATTGAGAAATACTAAGTAGATTGTGTTTTCAAACCTCGACCAAAAATACATTACTTATTTGGAATGTGACTTAGACTTTCCTTACCTTACCCTATAAGCTACAATGATTACCCGGTAAGATTGTCTCGAAGGTCACAGTTCCTCCATCATAGGCTGAAACGAGAGAATTTCTTTTTATCCCGTCAGTGTTTAGAACAACCGCTATCGAGGTACCACAGTTGTTTCCCCTCACTTTAGCCTGTATCAAAAAATCAGTAGTGGTAGGAACCCAGTCTGACTTGGTTCCTCTGTTGGGCTAGTATTTCTCTTAACTTTCCACACTTGCTTAATTAAGGAGTGTTCATTTCAATATGTTCTTCTCTGGAGGAACATCAGACACTAGTGTCACTGTTCCCACAGTAAGAGCATATTCGGCTGCTTCGAAGATCAACATATTTTTTCACTTTGTTCTTCTTCTTGTGATTGAATCCTAACCCACTTCTTCCTTCATTTTTATACTTTTGTATCCAACTCACTGGATCAGGAAGTGTTGTTCTTGAAGATTCCATTTTCTCTTTAAGTACCAGATACTTACTTAAAACCTTTTCATGTTCGAATTTTAATTTCTCGAACTCGGATCTGGTATTTATAGAGGAACTGGTTCCTTCAGGAACAAATAGTTTCAATTCAGCCATCTCCATATTCAAGAAATAATTTTCATTTTTAGCATTTTCAAAAGCTTCTCGAATACGTCGGTTTTCATTCAAAAACTTCAAAGAATCTTTCCTCAATATTAGATTACTGTTTTAAACTAATTTGAATGTCCTTTGGTGACTTCTAAGGCTTTTTCAAGATTTTATTCTCTAAGCAAATGGCCTTGTAGTATCCAAAGTTTCCAAAAGAAGTTTTATTAATTGATTCTTTGAAAGTTCTTTTAACTCTTCTTCAATAACATTAATGCGTACCTTGTTGTTTGGCAAGTCTTTTTCCTCGTCTGTTTTTGCCATGAGACACAAATGAGCTGTTTCCTCTTCTGGTTGTTCCTGCTCCTCGTCTGAATCCGATTCTCCCCAGGCAGCAACCATGCCCTTCTCATATCAACTTTTGAGAATGGTTTTTGTTGTTCCTTTCCCTTCTCCTTATATTTTCCTTTGCTTTTGTCATTTTCCCAGAGAGGACATTCCTTTATGAAGTGTTCAGGACTTCCACATTTGTGACAGCTTAGCTTCCCTGGCTTTTCAAGTTCTTTCCCTTGTAGTTCTTGTTGAAGAACTTCTTGAATCTTTTCACGATTAATGCTACTTCTTCATCATCAGTTTCTGAATCCTCTTGTTCATCAGACTTGAGAGCCAAAGCTTTAGGTCTACTAGAGTCAACTTCATGAGTTCCTAGATGTATTTCATTAGTCATCAAGGAACCGAAAGTTGCTCGATATTGAATGTGGTAAAATCTTTTGTTTCAGCAAAGCAGTGACCTTTGCCATCCATTTTTCATCCTGAGGAAGACTTCGTAGTACTTTTTGTACTTGTTCCTCTGGAGTGATGACTTCCCTAGGGATTCAAGCTCATTTATGATGTTGGAGAACCTTGTGAGCATTTCTTGGACAGACTCCTTCGGCTTCATTTTAAATAGCTCATATTTGTGCATGAGCATATCGATTTTTGATCTCTTGACTTTGTTAGTTCTTTCGTGAGTAACTTGAAGAAGTTCCCACATTTGCTTGGCTGATTTGCATCCCATAATACGATTGTGTTCATGGGGACCAAGGCCACAGTGGAGAATCTTTTAGCCAATAAGTTGTTCATCTCCATTTTATCGAAGTCATCTTTATCATCTTTGGGGAGGGGTTTGGGGATGTCTTCACCCGTTTCATTTTTCTCTGTGACTTCAAAGTCACCAATCTCTATCACTCTCCAAACTTGATAATTTTCAGCCTTAATGAAAATTTCCATACGGTTCTTCCAGTATAGATAATACTTACCATTAAACATAGGTGGACCCTGAGTTGAGTAACCTTTTTCTAATCTTTCTCCCGATGTGTTCATCATTTCCAGGAACTAGCTCCTCAGTGTTAACTGATTTTTGGAGGAACCAGGCTTTGATACCAATTGTTAATAGAGAACAAGTACTTAAGCAACTACAAGGGGGGAGGGGGTTTGAATTGTAGTTGGAGACATTATCAAACTTTTTGCGGAAATAAACTAATGATTTGCTAAGAAAGAAATAACGCATAGACAAGAAAGAAATAAGAACACGAGATTTTTACAAGGAAAACTTCCTAGGCCCAATAGTAAGAAAAACCTTGACCACGAGGGATTTTGACTCAATTCTCTTTAATAACTTTAGGCCAAAAGACTCTCTTTTGTACAACCTGAAGTCGGACTTACTCTGTTCCTCTAGGAACTGGTTCCCAGTCAACTTGTTCCCCCTGAACAATTGACTTTCTCTCTTGACTTCACTCGAAGTCTTTTCTCTTTCTCTCTTCTCTTTCTCTTTCTCTTTTTCTCTCAAAATGATTACAGACTTAGATTTTCTCAACCCAATCTATAATACACTAAGTAATGAAAAGAAGAGTAAAACCGAATACACTTTCACTAAGATATTACACTTAATATTCTGAAAGCATACATTAAAAGATTGTTACACAAGACTATTTGTAGAAGACAATCTTCCCATGATCTTCTCCATGATCTTCTCCACGATCTTAATGAAGCTTGAATTCAGCCATACTTCTTCCATGAACTATCCGTTGCAAATTTTCATTGGGAGTTAGTTGGTTAGTTTCCACATATTCAGCCACTAACACACGCGCACGCACCTTCCCACGCCTTGTAAGTATGTGGGTTATTGTAGTTCCTAAAATCTAGGAACTACTTCAACTTATCCACTTTAGGCGCTTGTTAGGTTAGATGTTTGACGGCTATTCCTCAAGAATTCTCATACACAAAGCTGCGCACAAACTAACTTCATAGAATATTATGGAATCATAAAATATCACAATTTTAATTTTACATCCATAATATAAACGGTTTTGTCAGAAATTAAGTTTAACAACTTAAATTTTGATTAAACTCCTAATCGATTCTCCATAAGTTATGTAACATATTATTTGTGATTACTAAAGAATAAATCTAATTTATAAACTAAGTCCAAACAAGAACTACTAAAACTAATAACATAAAATAAACTAATCACACACGAATAAAAACAAAACTAATTTAAACAAAGTTAATTATTTGTCATTATCAAAATAGTGAAACAACATTTTACTCTACATTCCATCCAAGATAGGAATTTTATTTTGTCGATATGAGATCTTTTAGTACAGATTCTACATCAGCACGGTCATTAAACAAAACAATTTGCTCTCCTAGTAGATGAAAACTTAGTCTTTCAACAACAGGATTTTCATAATGGATGTTGAATCCAAAAATTCTCCAAATCGCTTTACATGGTAAAATGTATCAGCAATCGTAGTACATCTTTATGTTATCTATTTCTTTGTCTTCACCTTCTTTCTATTTATCTTGATAAGTCACAGCGGTAACCCTATCATACCCCTTATTTATATTTGAAAGATATTTGATTGATCTTGATTGGTTACACCATTCAACGTTGATATGTGCTTGATATTTAAGAAGCAATTGGGGATTATATGGAGCAACATACTGATTATTAAGATGAAGTCCACTCTTCTCAATTGTAGATCCAATATCTCTTCTCCTATACACTAGATATCCTTCATCATCCACTTTAGTGGCATCAATAACTCTCTTAGGAAAATGGTTATTGTATTTTTTATCAATCATACACGGTGTGTTTTTGTTTGTTGCACCACATGGACCATGCATCATGAGCTCAATAACGGGTTGATATAGTTTGGATCTTCACGTTGCTTAGAAAACTCAGCACAAATAATCTTATCAATATTTGAAGCTACAGGATATTTGTCTTCTTGATGTAGGAAAAACACAATATGAGCACGCGATAAACCACTCTTTTGGAATTTTACTGTATATACCACTCAAAATGCAAAAACCAAAAAGTTCGTTTTCATAATCATATTATAGATTACAAATAACGATAATAGTACAAATAAAAGGGATTAAAATATTAATGATAATATAAGTAAGGATGATGTGTTACATAGAAGTCCTAACCCTAACCTAACCTAACCAAATCTTTTACGCTCTTTCAAATCTTTGACCAGTTAGTCTAGTTTCATTTTAAAAAATTAAACTCGATAGATGATAATTGTCCTATCCTCTGGCCTCAGGTCTCTTTTTTTTAACCAAAATCAAGTGATCTCTGGCCACGTAAGATTATATGTAAATGTTACGAATAAATCTGAATACTTATACCATCTATAAATAACCATCGCATCCTGATAGTTTTCTCTCATGTAATTATACGACTTCCAGTGGAAGATCCTTGTGTTTCTCCTCTTTCGACAACCCCTCTTAAATTCTTCACATTAGCGGCTCTCAAACTATGTTGGTTGCTTGTGTCTACAAAAGCACAACCTTTTTGCTTCAATCATTGTATAATTATCAACTAAGAATTGTTGTAATAACCTCCAAGATAAGAGTATGATTGCAGCTTCTAAAGCTCGTCCTTGTATTATGTATGCAAAGAACTCACGCATTGTAAGTTTAAATCTTTTTCTCGTTGAACTGTTTGTTGGAGTCTTATCTCTACACAATTTTTTTAAAAAAATCCATCTTCTCCATATGCAAATAATAATGGATATTGCATTACGAGGTAAAAGGGATGAAGTTCAAATTTTTTTTTGTAACTTTGCACCCTTTGTTTCTAATTATCTCTCTTTTATTGGGACTATTAATATCTCCAATAATAAGCGCATCAACTTCTGATGTCGTTGGCAAATTCTATCATCTTACCTCAAACTCTCATCTTCCAATAAGCATTAATTTCAAATTCTCAAAAGTCTTACATGCAAACCTATCCCTAGCCATTTTGAAATTTTGCGCTAAAGGGTTAATTTGATCTATCATATCTTATAATTGTGCGACTAAGCAATCTTCAAAATTATCAGGGTTTGAGGTACTAGTAAGACATATAGAAAAAAAAAGTTAAAACATGTAAAACAAAATATACATCTTTAACACTTAACCACTAAAAAATAGGTAAAGCCATTATGGCCAAATTTAAAGGGGAATGGAGATCATGATATAACTTGCCATATTTATTCCATAATTTATGCAAATCATCCATATTTTATGCAAATCATTTTTGAAAACTTTAAAATTTTAGATGCACCAAATCACAAATACATGTGGATACTTTGTGTGATAGCTTTGCTTTTGTTGTGCTCTAGATTTTCTTGGTTAATATGAGCTTGCCACCTAAGATTTAGGATTTTGCTTTAGATAATAATATAGATGGTTCCAATTTCAAGGCATATATTCCCAAAATGGTCTTTTACTTCAATTAAACTGCTAAGTGTAGGCATATTATTATTGCCTATGCGGGATGAAACTGGATTTGACTAGCTACCTCATGTAAAAGTTTGTTTTTAAAACATTCTGAAAAAAAGGTAGCCAACAAGTATGGAAAGGAAGACTCATAAACCTAGTTGGATAGATCCATGGCGGACCAATAGCCTGTACAAACAGACCACTAGCAGATGGCCCCAAAATTTTGAGGGCCCAAAATATCAAAGCCCAACCTTTTACAAAAAAAAAAAAACGTCTTCTCTCCCACCATATATACAGGAACAATGGCATCATCAACTCCTCTCTAACTTCCCCTAATTTCTCGCTCCATATCATTACCAACAATCAGTGACTCACGCACTTTTCCAAAATTTGTTTCCAAAATTTGTTATCTTTTGAAAATCTTGCATATTCTGAATTTTTCAATTTCTATTAACAACTTCCCGAAATTCTCTCAATTTTGATTTCTCAATTTAATTTTCAATTAGCAGCTAATTTTTTCTATTCTATATATAGTTCTAGCCTAGCCGGTATATATTTTTCATCAATTATCAAATAATTTGTGGAAAAAAAAACTAAGATTCATACCTTAAAATTTTTGGTTTTTGCGAATTTGGGAAGATGACACCAGAAGAACGAGATACTAGGAGGTTGAAATTTGGAGAATTTCGCTTTTATTCCTACGTTTGTCAATCTTAGGTCGGCACTTCGTTCTCAATCTTCATAGTTTGCAGTTGAGTATTTGACGAAGACCGAAGGTAGAAGAAACAGAGAAAAAGTAATGTAAAATTACCTATATTGTTCAATTGTACTAATCAATTTTTTCATTAATTTTTTATCGTTTGGATGTTTAATAGGTTGGCCACTGTGAACCGATTGAAGATCAAAGAAGAAGATGAGTCATGAGTTAGGTGGTAAATGTTAATTGTCTAATTGACTGGTAAGATAACTCTCCTATTGTAATTTGTTAATGAATAATGATGTAATGTAAATTATGTAATATTTTAAGGGTTAGTGGAGTTGTATTTTGTGTATGCAGTATGTTGTTCATCAATTGAGCAACTAATGAGATTTTTTTCTTTAATTTTTTAGGTTGAAATTATTAGTTAGTAATTGACTACTTTTTTAGGTTGATGAATTTGCTGCAAAAAGAGTTAAGAATAGCTGATTTTAAGTAGGAAGTTAATAATAGCTTTAAGTTGTATTGAGATTTTATTTATCATTTAAATAAATATGTTTTTGTGGATTCAATTCGTAAGAATATAATTATATTTAGGTTGATACTTTTTTTAATACATACTTTTTTTATTTTGAAAATTTCATTTTTCTAAATCTAAGGGGCCCAATTTTTAAGATTAGAACATGGCCTATAAAATGTTTAAGACGGCCCTGGATAGATACAGAGATAACTTAAGACTTATCCAATGTAAAATTTCCATCACGACATTATAATTGTTCAATGAACCAAAGATTAAGTTCAGGGGTGAGGGTGTGAATACATATCAAATTCGCCCATTATTGGCCTCTACTCGAGATGATTCATGTTCTAGTTTTATGAAATTAAATGGCCAAGCATTCGATTTCAAAACCGTAAAAAAAAATTAGTCTAGGTTAGTTCATTAAACATACAAAAGACTAATTCTTAGTGACATGTTTATCAAGCAATCATATGATTGAGATTGTAAACCAGCTGTCCAAATTATCTTATTAGACATTAAAAGTTTATTTTGGTCTTGTGATTAGCAACAATAAGCATGTGAGGTGATTAAACTATAAGAAAACACGACATTTTTCGACACAAAAAAGATAATTGTTTTCCTTGTCGATGCCTCAAAAAAGTCACTATTTTTAGAGCCGAATTTTGACGCTTTTGTGCGTCGTTATATGAAAATATTATGACATTTTTAGAGCCACTATATAGCATTGTCGATGCTTTTTGTCGTTGATATTCTCGGCCGCCAAACTATATTGATGCATTAAAGCGTCACAACTCGCCTTTTGCTTTAAAAAAATTGGATGCTGCTTTCAGATATACTAAAACTTGTAATTATATAAAACATGATGTGTCGTGAAGTCTCTTTAAACTTAAATAACACATATAGAATTATGTTAATTTTATTGTACTAGGCCTGAATGTTACATAACAAAATAGATAATATAATTAAGTTCAAAAAAGTAATATTTATAATATTGTTCAGTTAATTCACTAAATACATTCATGTCCAATTCCTAGATGTGAAGTATTTTGCTAAGCATGTACATTAAGATTCCGCAAGCTACTTTTTGCCTCTCAATCATCTACTTTTTGCAATTGTTACCTGAAACATCCGAAATCTAAAGAAAAAAAATAATAATTCAATATATATGATTTAAGAATCTAGCTCACATCATTAATTTGATGTATTAGATGGTCCAAGAATATAAGAACTTATAAAAGGACCAAAGCATCTATGACCTATACACTAATACAATGTTATCCTTAATTAATTTACAACTCCTAAAGCCAAGAAGAAGAACTCAAAGCACTGCAAGAAAAAGCTAAATCAACGGCTGCTTCTCTATAACGGTTTAAATAAAACTCATCGACTGTTTTAATCCGTCGTCGCCACCGGCTGCTTTTAAAGTGGACATCGACGGATAAACAGTCATTGTTTGTTGAGCGACCATTTAAAAAAGTCCTTGATATTATTATTTTAAATTTTAATGTTTTTTCAGTTTAGGAAAATGTATTAAACGGTCGCTGATGAAAAAGGAGACAAAATAAATTTGGCCTCTTCATTCGATTTTATTTCATAGACAAAGGGAAGAGGAGGGTGCATAAAGTAGAAGATGCCATTTAAGGTCGGGGTTTGACCTCCACCTTCCTCCAACGACCGGCGACAACCCATTTTCTCTCTCTCCTTGCCAACGGTAATGCATGAAGCTTCATATTTCTAATTTTTTTTGGTTACTCATCAAACCCTAATAATTGGGTGTTTGGGATATAGGTGGCCTAACAGCACCGTACGCCGACCGTATGACTGTCGTCCCTTCTAATTATGTCTCCTCGCCGTCGATAATACCCGGACCCTAGGTATTTTTTAATTTTTTTTTGGTACTCAACAAACCGTAATTCGACTTTGTCAATGTAGGTGGCCAAACACCACTGGCCGACTGCCATCTACTATGCTGGAGCTCTGCCAACTATCTCCTTGCCGCCAGACTGCCCTGCTCCCTCTAGGTATGCTTTAATTTTTAAAATCTTAAATTTTAATAGCAAATTTAGTTTATATGGTTAATTCCTTAATTTTATGTTTAAATTTTACTAAGTGCTTTAAGGTTACCGTTTAATAATTGATTTTCTACATGATGTAGGATTACATAACGTTTTGGTGTTTCTCTTTGGCTTAATTATAAGGTTAGTAGCAATTTTGACCATATCGTGTCTTCAATTTAATTGTAAGGTTAGTAGCAATTTGATAACATGTCTAATCCTAATGGGCGCAGAGGTCGAGATGACTTAGGTGAAAGCCAGGGTCGTGAGAATTTTGTTCTGAGGGAGAATTTTCGGTCAGCAAAACTACAAGCAAGCTAGATCTCTATCTTAGAGACACACGAAGATGATTCACATGCATATGACTTTGGTACCCATGTACCAGAGAGTCCGAATAGTCATATGGAAGAAAGTGAAGGGTCGAACCGTGCACCAAAAAAGGTTTTAAGCCCTACTGGGTTGCGGTAAGTTTGTAAGCTAATCTATGCTTCATGATATTTGTATCAAATGATATTCACAATTTACGTGTTTATTTGGTTTTCAATTCAGGTTTGATAATAACAAGGTTAGTGGTTCCATCACTGACATTTTCCATGGCGAATTTCGAAAACCATGGTTCAATTACAGTGAGGTAGACGAGGCCATAAGGACATATTGATGGAACTCATTCACAATATGAATAAATCGAATTATGAAGAATGAAATTGATTACTCCATATTGGTTTATTAATAACTTGATTTAATGTTTGATCAAAGGGTCTTTACGAATGAGCTCTTAAGTTAGATGGCCGAGTGAAAATGGCTTACAAGATGAAAATCGCATGTCGTCTGAGAGACTTGCAATATTGGGCACTTAAGTAAGCAAAAGAAAGGCCAAAATGGTTGCGGGGAAACCATCTATGAAGCCATGAACAAGGGGAGTTAAGACCCTAGGTTTCTGAAAAAATGTGAGAAGGCGAAGAAGAACCAAAGAGGTGGCTCCCTATCTAATCCAATTAAGCCTCGCACTCCCAGGGTTCTATTTTGGCGGCATAGCATGCTAGAATGATGGTAAAAATATTCCATATCTAATACTTATTTTAAATTACATGGCATTTTCGGTATTTTTTAAAAATAAAGCGTTTATTCAACAATGTGTACAAACAAAGAGTATAGGAGGAGTACTCCCTACCGCTCCCGAGTTGTTCTTGAAGACTCATTTTAAGACTGTTCCTGGAAAAGGAGAAATTTCAGCAAACAAGAAAGCAAATCAAATCTCGATACATACTTGTAAACATGAAATAATCTGATTAGTTTGAAGTTCGTTTAAATTATAAACACATCAAGAAACATGTGTATACTTTCTTTCCCGTGTTTAATAATAATTTTGATTGAAAATACAAAATATAGTCATGTTATAAGCAAACATAGGCCAATTTGGCCCATTTTAGCCCATTTTACTTGAAAATGAATAAATATGAGTAGTTTGAAGTTAGTTTAAATTATAAAGACCTCAATTATCATATTTGTAGTTTGTTTCATGTACTTATTAGTAGTTTTGATTGAATTAACAAAATATAGGCACGTTAGAACCACATATAGACCATTTTATTCCATTAAGACCATTTTACTTGAAAATGAATGAATATGAGTAGTTTAAAGGTAGTTTAAGCTATAAACACCTCAAACACCATATATATTTTTTGTTACTTGTATTTAATAGTAGTTTTGATTAAAAAATACAAAATATAGGCATGTTAGAACCAAATATAGGCCATTTTAGCCCATTTCATATGCAATTTTAACTATCTTAATGATGGTAAGTGAGTAGTTTTTCTTGCTAAAGATATAGGGATGCTCCTAAGTTAGTTAATTAGTGTAATTGGAGTTGTGATTAAATAATTGATTAAATGATAGATTATTCATGATTGTGCATGTTCTAGGAGTGATCAACCTAGTGATTGCATACCCATAGATAATAGATTATGTTTGACATGAGAATGTGTGAATAATTCACATCACACATACTTCATTTGGAATTAATGCTCATGATTGAATGGTAGATTGTAGTTAGAACTAGGTCTAGGAATTAGGAGTACCTTCATGATTCGTTGAGCTTCTATTACATTTAGAAGTTATTTGTTATATGTTTGTGCAATTTCGATTATCAAATTGCTTAGCTTAGGAGTGAATCCAGTTTCTCTAGCAGCTTATTATTTGAATAATTTTTTATTTATTTATCATTGCTTTGTGTAGGCGTGTGTTTATTTCGCCTACATGGTGTGAGCTTGTATTATATTTAACTACCCCATTATAAAGGTTTTATTGAAAATCGTTTTGAAAGAAGTCTCCAACAATTCTTTTTAGGAAGAATCATAAACCTAATTGGATATTGAAAAATCGTAGGGACAAATAAGAGACATATCCAATGTATATTTTTCCGTCATGACTCCATATAGGGTCAACATGAACCAAAGATTGGGTTCGGGGGTGAGGGTACGACACAGTCAGGAACTATGTTGTCAATTGCTGGCCTCTACTAAATATTGATTCATTACATATCTTATGCCAAAGAATAATCATACAATGCTTTAAGCACCAAAAATGATTAGTCTAGATTGGTTCATGAAACACATAAAAAAGACTATTTTTAGTGATACGTTATTATGCAATCAATATTACAGGGAACCTAATAGGTTGTCCAAATTAATCTGATTGATGTTAGAACAGTTCTTTAGGTCTTGTTTAACAATAATAACATGTATGTGATAAAAATCATGCACGACAATCATATAATATACATATAATGATCAGGCAGGCATATAATATACAAATGCATGCATAATAATATTATAACAGAATATACAAAAAAAGGATTAGAATAGACAGTAGGACAATTCTATATTAAATATCTACATCATGAAAGAAACATTTAGTAACTTCAATATAAAACTTGGAATTTCTTCAAGGACCCTCAGGATTATACCTATGCGGTTTAGATTGAAGAGTACAATAATCTTTAGGTGGAGCAATCGTGGAATCAAGAACGTAGTGTGATTAGGAAGTGATTGATAGTATTGAAAGTCTTTGCGTGTTTGACTATTTTGAGAGTCGAAGTGTATTCATAAGTATTTTTTGTATTCGTAAAATAATCATGAAAAACCATGTTTGATTCGGGAAATCGGGAGTATTTAAAGACAGAACGACGTTGCGCTTGGAGCAGCTGACGTGTCAAGCGCATGACGCGGCATACCCATTAGACAACGTACACGTGGCACGCATTTTGAAAAAGATAAAAAAAAGAAACTCTGCATCTGATGTAGAGACCTGCGCTTGACGCAGGTTTCTGAATGAGTCAAGAATCCACGTGTCAGGTCCATATTAGTGCACCTGACACAGATAGACACACGTGAACTAGGTGCAAGGCCCTGCACCAGGCGCAGGTTTGTGCGCTAGGCGCACCAGCCTAACTCCTGAAGTGCTTTTTCCAGCTTTATTTTTAAATGTATTCAAATGATTTATTTTATCCTTTAATTACGAATATCTAATTTTACGGCATCAAATATGATTTTAACTATATAAGAAAGATATTTTAAAATATTTATTTATTAAAATAAGTCAATTGAGTATCAATCAATTGGCCTTTCAAAGAATTAGGCTCAAATACAATTAATTATCATGAATAATTAATTGGTCTTTAGAATATCATTTCAAAAAACAAATTTGGAGTGCTTCTTTAGATTGGTCTTCCAATGGGTCGCGTTGACTAATACCACGGTATGTTTCACCATTAGATCCTTAAAGGGGGACACACGATTATGTGTCTACAGAAGCCCTCACTTTGATTGAGGTTCAGGAAACCGAAAGTCAAAGTATACAGTGTCAGGACAAAGAACGATTATAAAATCTCTGTAGTTTAGAACTGATCTATAACCGTCTCTCTCTGCAAAACAAAGTTAGTATGCAGGACAATAATTACAAGCAATTTGATTACCTATCGAAGAAGATATTACCAGATAGGTGCAAGCAACTCAGATAAGCACGTAATGATGCAATAATGCAATTTTAGACTCTCTAAGGATGCTTGAGATGCTATGTAAGGATTAATGTTATGCAAAGTTAAGGGATGACATGTCATGCAAGGTCAGGGTTATGCAAGACTATAATGTAGGTAATGTAATGCAAGGAAAGGGTTTTACAATGCTGCAATGCAAGGTTGGGATTTTGCAAGGCTAGAAGATGTGTAGAAAAACGTTTAAGTTGCATCACACAGTTGGACAAATAATGCAGAACGCTAGGGCCGTAACATTTGCATCGAATGCAGCATGAATGCGACACAAATCATGGTTCATGTGCTTCGGTTTTGAGGTACATATGATGCAAATATTTATAGAAAATGATAGGAGAATCATGTGCGTCGGACACTATTCTTGGTTCGACGAAAATAACTAAAATAAAATGGAAAACTGGACAAAGTATGAGATTTGCATCGGACCAAGAGGCCCATCCGACGCACATCTCATAATATATTCTCCCTTTTATTTTCGAGTTCCTTAGTTCTTTCATACTATCTCTCTTTGTAATCCTAAAACTCTTTCAGTCTAAAACCGCCTCTCTCCATCCCCATATTCAAATCTTCAATGTTAATCTCTGCATCCCCTTCTTCAAATCAGCAATGTCATGCAATCTTCCATCCCCTCCTTCTCCTTTGCACATATCTTCACGCTCAAATCCTGCAACATCTCCTTTGATTTAACACTCAACATCTACAATGAACTTCGTCTCCGTCGGTTTCACCACTCCTTCCTCTTCTTTCTCTTTCCTTCATCCACTCCACTCCACTTCAAATATTTTAATCCGTTGACAACACAAAATTCGACATTATCATCAACATTGAGCAGGCACGACGCATACGATTTAATTAACACCACCACCACCATTCCACGAACATTGACACTGGAGAAATGGCAAGACCGATGTAGAGGCACCAGCAAGAAAAGGGAACACGAGAGAGAACTTGGGATAATTCTTTGACACGAGAGAGGGAAATCAGGAAGAAAAAAAAAATTTAATTGATTATTGTGTAATGTTCTGGATTTAGCTTTAGTTTCTTTATTTTCTTCTTTTTTATCATATTTGCTCAATACAATTGCGGTAAGTTCGTAGATTTCATATACTTCAATTTCAATTTTAGATCTAGGAACTTACTGGATTTTTTCCTTTTTTCTCATTGTAAATTGATGATAGTGGTTTGGATCTATTAACAATATAATTTATTTAATTTCCATAGTTTGTAATACAATTTTGATTTCATCTGCACAAACATGCATGTTTGTTTATGTTGCCTCGACGAACTGCTGGTATTATATGGCTTATATCTGCCTCTGATTTCTGAATTTATAGCTCTATTTTGTTAGGGTATTAGCAGTATTAGGTTGTTGGTTAAACCTCAAAGGACGAGGCTGAGTAATGTATTGATTTCATTTGTGTAAGACTCTAAGCTATGTTCGACACAGATGGCAACTCATCTGCATCGCGCGTAGCTTAATGTATGATGCAAACAACAACTTATTATTACTATTGTACGATGTTGGTTGGTGCTGGCAAGGCATTATGTGCATCCGACGTAGAGTTATATCCGACGCAAATAGCTCAAAATCTGCGTCGTGTTCTTATCTAACGCAGATCAAGTCTCCCATATTTGCGTTGAGACTTGTAGTCCGACGCAAATGAGGTTCTCGAGTCCGACACAAAAACGTTTTTCCACTAGTGATTGAATAGAATGATTTTCGTAAATCATTTTTAGTGAAAAATAGGGATCCGTAAATAAGGTCCGCAGAATAAAACTTTTCAGGAGTTTGATTCGACTTGGAGGAAGGACCACACATATAGGAAGCCCCACTATGGGAAAGCTTGCGTTAAATTAGGCTTGAGCCTTAATTGAAATGTCCTTGCTCTAATATTCAAATGTAGTTAATCTGTAGTTGAATTGTTGAAAGTTTTGCTGGGATTCTTCTTTGGGAGGCAAAGTCAAGTAGCGCCAGAAACCACAAAATTCTTGGAGAGTCCTTCAAGGAAAAGGGGACGTTGCATTGAAAAATGAAAGTTTAAATTTATGACTTAAATGGATGCAGGTAGGATCAGAGTTTAACGAGGCTAGGTGCAGACTCGAGTCTATTTCGGGAACTTGATTACTTTTATTTTATTGAAGCGGTCGGACCTGGAGATGAGGATTCCTACGAATCCTTGCGGAATCAGATGATTCGTAGTTCGACTTGATTTTTTTTTTAATTATTTTTGTGCCCTAACTTTTTCCTAGTCCGCCCTTTCGGGTTTTCTGCCTAGTGAGCTTGGACATACCTTGCATAAGGAGTTAGGCTTGGTGAAAGGTTGAAAGTTTTAAGGCTTGAGGCTTAGATGAAGGTTTAGTTGATTTGGCGAATGGAGGATCATGAATTTGGATTTTAAGGATTTAAATGAGGGGTGAACTTGTGTGCAAGCCTCCTAGCTTGACTGTTTATTTGTTTTTGCCTTTGGCTCTTTTTTTGTCATTTTTTTTGCTTTGTGCGTTTTTATGCTTTTTTGCTTTTTTTCATGTGCGTTTCTTTTGCTTTTTTTTTTTCACACTTTGATATTTTTTACTCTTTTTGTTTTTGCCTGGCATTGATATTTTTTGTAATGGAGTGAGGATTGAACACAAGTTTGGTTTAGACTATTGAAGGGATTGTTTGGCTAATGGAGATGGTGGTTTAAAGGATTTCGGCTTTTCCTTGCTTGTATGTGGATGGCCTATAAAGGTTAATAGAAGGGGGAGGGGAATAACTCCTGGTCAAAAGTATGTCCTCTTATTTTATATTTCAGATCTCCTTTTTATTATTATTAGTCAAGTTCATCATCATTGGATTAGAAGCACAAAAAAAAATAAAAATAGAAGAAGGATAACGAAAATGAAAATGCAATTATTTTATTAATTAGAAATAAATAGCACAAAGCTTATTAAAAAAAAATCCTAAATGACATAGACTTGACAGGGAAGGAAATGAAAGAGCTAGGGGAGGGACTCTCTGAATAAATGTAAAAAACTAACGTTAATGACTAAGCCCCCTGCCTTATTTAGGCACTTCCCAAGGGGTTCCCGTTATTGCTGACTTTTGCTGCGGGCGAAACTGGCAATCTACCGTGTTAAACCCTAGTTCTGATGATGACAAAGGAACAAAGATGAAAACTAAGTAATGGACTAATGAGTTATTTAAGTGAGTGAATTTCAAGGTATCATTGAAAGGAACAAAGAGAATACTAAGTCGAGGAAGAAATCAAGTTTGGATTTTGAAGACTAAGTGAAGATGTTTCCCTATTTGATACTGGAGCATCATCGGAGCAAGAAGAATAAAGCGAAGCTTTTTATTTCTAGTTCCATTGTAAAGGAACGAGTAAAGATGGTAAGGAACTGTGGCAGTTTTTTATTTGAGAATGATAGTTTGTTCCTTTGTAAGGAACAGACGAATTGGCACTAAACTTATGAGTTAAAGGAACTAACAATTTGAAGGAACTAGACTTAGGTTGAAGCATTACAACGGTATATTAATGGAAGTTGAGAATATTATGCCTAGAATATAGGTAACCGTTTTATTTAAGGAAAAATCTGATTTTATGGTAAATCTTTTTAAGGAAACGATTTTATTTTTGAAAAGATAATGAAAATATTATTCGGGTTTTACGGAAGTAATTTAAAGATAATTATTTTTATTAAAATGATTTAATTTCAGATTTAATAATTAATATGTTTTTAATTAACCAGATTTTCGAGTAATGCTTAAAGTGGTTGCTATGATTGAGGAGTAATAACTAAAAACACTCCCACATCTAACAGTGATCATGGGATTATGGGGTGTGAGAGGAACGTGTTCCTTGGGGTACGGAACATCATGGGATAATGGTTTTTCACAAATACATGTTTTAATTTCCACATTCTAAATTACTACCACTATAAATATTAATGTCTAATTAAGTTCCAAAGTGTGTCTGACTAAGTGATTTAGTGAGTTTAACTAATTAAAGTGTCAGTGCCTTCATTCTCTCATAATAGCCATTTGTTCTTTGCTTTCTTACTCTATTTCCACTAAACTTATTTCGATCAATTGTATTTTGGTTTTTGGGGTAAGTGGACTTTGAGTGAAGTTCTGTAAGAGAGAAGCTTTGAGTAAAGCAAGAAAGAGTGAGAAAACTTCGAGTGAAGTTGAGAGGAACTGTTGTTAAGGGAACAGTGGCTCATGAACTTGAGTTTAGGAACTCAAGGTGTGGCTCGTAAGTAGAATTAGGTTGTAACAGAGTTGTTTGGCCTAATTAGTGAAAGAGTTGAGTTTAAAATCCCTAGTGGTCGAGGTTGTTTCTTCTTGTTGGGCCCAAGAAGTTTTTCCTCGTAAAAATACCTTGTGTTCCTTTAGCTTGTTTATTTGTTTAAGTTTGAATTTCCGCAAAAAGTTACGTTTATTTCTACACATACAATTCACCACCCTCTTGTAGTGTTCCTAGTGAAATGACAATTGGTATCAGAGCTAGAACTCACGAAAGATAGGAAACCCTATTGAGAAAAAGATCCTAAGAACAATGAATACCACCGAGAAACTTGAGGAAGGTTACTCTACGCAAAGGCCTCCCATGTTCAATGGGAAGTTCTACTCGTACTGGAAGAACCAAATGGAGATATTCATGAAGGCTGAAAATTACCAGGTATGGAGAGTCATTGAAGTTGGTGGTCACAACTACTAATGACAAAAATGAGGTAATTCTGAAACCCTTCTCTGAATATAACAAAGCCGATTTTGAAAAAATGGAAGTAAATGCCATGGCTGTTAAATTGTTGCATTGCGGACTTGCACCCCATGAACATAATAGGATCATGGGATGCAAATCCGCAAAGCAAATATGGGACTTACTAGAAGTAACCCACGAAGGAACTAATGAAGTCAAAAGATCTAAAATTGATTTACTAATGAATCAATATGAATTGTTCGCAGACTAAGGAAAGTATTCAAGAGATGTTTACTTGTTTCAATAACATTATTAATGAGTTAGTTTCTATTGGAAAGTTCATTTCATCAGAGGAATAGGTTCGAAAGGTTCTTAGGATTCTTCCTAAAGACAGATGGATGACTAAGGTCACTGCTTTACAAGAAACAAAAGATTTCACTAAGTTCAATTTGGAACAGCTGGCTGGGTCACTTATGACTCATGAGCTCACCTTGACACTGAGTATGGTGAAAGCTCCAAATCAAATTCCATTGCTCTCAAAGCAGATGATGAAGATGACTCTGACTCAGAAGAAGAGGAAGCAGCTCTCATGGTTCGAAAATTTCGAAAGATGTACAGGAACATGAAAAACGGGAACTTCAAAGGTAAAACTAAAAAGTTTTCTAACAAAGCTGCTTGTCATAAATGTGGGAGTACAGATCACTTCATCAAGGAATGTCCACTTTGGGAAAATGATAAAACCAAAGAAAGGAATAAGGAGCGCTTTGCTGAAAGAAACAAGGAATCAAAGGCACCCTTCTCTAAGGCAAACGTTCGAAAGGAAATAATAGTTGCTTGGGGAGATTCAGAGACGGAAGAGGAAGAAGAACAACAAACTGAAGAAACTACAAATCTTTGCCTCATGGCAAACATTGATGAAAAAGAAGATGAAGAAAATGTTGAGGTAAGCCAACATGGACTTGAGTTAGACTTAGATTGCAAAATTTGGCCTGAAATATGTGATCTTCTTTATGATGCAATTCTTGAATGTAGAGATGAACGTGAAAAACGTGAACAAACTGAACAAGCTCTTAAAATATGCAAAGAACACATAGAATGGCTTAAGAAAATGAGAACAGATGTTGAAACTAGATTCTTTGATTTGTTTGACAAAAACTTAAAAATCAAAGAATACTATGAAAGTGTGAAAAATGAAAATTATCAAATAAATTTAGAAATTTGACACTTAAAGGAATTTGTCCTTGTTCTAAATTCCTTTGATATTAGATCAACCCCTTTGAAAGGATACATATCTGAGATCGAAAATCTGAATAAAGAAAAAATTATTTTGAAGGAACAGATCTGTAATCTTAAGAAGGAACTGGTTGTTGCAAGGAATAGAGGCAAAACGATGGTTGTTCCTAAGTGGATTGAGAAACCATAGACTAAAAGAAAAGAAGGTCTTGGTTTTGAAAACTACAAGAAAAGGAACATAACCAAGAAATATGTTGACCTACCTAGTGATAAATTTTGTATGTACTGTGGAAAGTTAGGTCATTACATTAAGTACTAGTCAAGAACATGAACCCACGAAACAAGGGGTTCCTACAACTAACAATTAGTTGATTTTTGCAGGTTGGAGTGAGGGGGAACAACACATGGTATCTTGATAGTGGTTGTTCCAAGCATATGACAGGAGATAAAACTAAGTTTTTCTCACTCTCAACCTATGAAGGTGGAAGTGTGACATTTGGTGACAATAAGAAAGGTAACATAGTTGCCATGGGCAAGGTTGGTAAGTCACCATCACACTCCATTAAGAATGTATTTTTAGTTGAAGGTCTAAAATATAATCTATTGAGTATTTCCCAATTCTGTGATAAGGGAAATGTTGTCGAATTTAATAACGAAAACTGCTTGATCATTAACATTGAAACTAAGAAAGTTATCTTGGAAGGAACAAGGAAAGGGAACACATGTATTGTGGATCTTGATCTTGTTCCTAAAACAACTTAACGTGTCTTAGTGTAATTGAAGATGATTCACTCTTTGGCATAAGCGTCTAGGACATGCTAGTTTCATTACTAGACAAACTTAGATCAAAAGATCTCGTTCTTGGATTACCATCCATAAAATTTCATATTGATCAAGTTTGTATGCATGTGCCGAGGAAAGCAAGTTAGTCCTCTTTCAAATCTAAACTATAGTAAGCACCACTAAACCATTAGAATTAATTCATATGGACTTTGTGGACCTATGAGAATTCAAAATAGAAGTGGAAAGAGGTATGTATTAGTTATGTGATGACTACTCTAGGTATCTTGGGTTATTTTCTCTCTAGTAAAGATGAGATTATGATGAGTTCCTTGTCTTTGCTAAAAGAGTTCAACATTTGAATGATCATAAAATAATGCATATTAGATCCGATCATGGCAAAGAATTTAAAAATTATAAATTTGATGACTTAAGCAGAGATCATGGCCTGGATAATAATTTTTATGCCCCTAGGACACCACAACAAAATAGGGTTGTGGAAAGGAAAAATAGAACTTTTGTCTAGAACCATGCTAATAGCAAGTGAACTTCCAAGGAACTTTTGGGCTAAAGCTCTTAACACTTCTTGTCACATAATTAATCGTGCCATGATGAGATCTATCATTAACAAAATCCTTATGAGCTTTACTTTGGAAAGAAACCCAATATACTTATTTAGAACATTTGGCTATAAGTGTTTTGTTCATAATAATGGGAAAGATAATCTTGGAAAATTTGATGCAAGGAGTGGTGAAGCAATATTCTTAGGATACTCATCACATAGTAAAGCTTATAGAGTTACAATAAAAGAACTATGTGTGTTGAAGAAAGTATTCACATAATCTTTGATGAATCTGACAAATACAATCCAAGCATACAGGTTGATGACTATGAGATTGGGTTGGTACGATCAATTGAGAAAAATGCAGATTCAAATGAAGAAGAAGAAATAAAAGAGCAAAGGAACGAAGAAAATGAAAACATTCATAACAATGATGTTCCTGTTCCTCAATTTGAAGGAACTGAGTCTACCATAGCCAACAGAGGAACAACTGATCATAGCTCCTCATCAACTCAAGAAACTCACGAGGAACAACCTGTTCCTATAAGAGAGTTTCAACCAAAACCTTGGAGACAACAAAAGTCACATCCAGTGGAACTCATAATAGTGACATATCCAAAGGTACGCAAACTAGATCTCAGTTAAGGAATTTTTGTGCATTTCATGCGTTCCTATCAATGATGGAACCAGAAATCATGAAGAAGCCTAACTGACCCTGATTGGATCACTGCCATGCAAGCTGAATTAAATGAGTTCGAAAGAAACAAGGTATGGCATCTAGTTCGTTCTTCTAAACAACAAAAAATAATTGGCTTAAAATGGGTGTTTAGAAATAAACTAGATGAGTATGGAACCATTGTCAGGAACAAAGCTAGACTTGTAGTAAAAGGTTATAATCAACAAAGGAATGACTATGAAGAAATCTTTGCTCCTATAGCTAGATTAGAAGCCACTAGAATTCTAATTGCATTTGCTGCTTTTATGGGATTTAAATTATATCAAATAGATGTTAATTGTGCATTTCTAAATGGCTATCTAAAAAGATGTATATGTTGAACAACCCCTGGTTTGAAACAATAATCTCCCAAACATGTCTACAAGCTTGATAAGCTCTTTATGGGTTAAACAAGCGTAGATCATGGTATGAGAGATTATCTAAGTTCCTTTTGAAAACAACTTTAAAAGAGGAAAGGTTGATAAAACCTTGTTCCTAAAATCGAAAGGAACTGACATTTTACTTGTTCAAATATATGTTGATGACATCATATTCGGAGCAACAAATGAAACATTATGCAAAGAATTCTCAAATCTCATGAGTAATGAATTTGAAATGAGTATGATGGGTGAGTTAAATTTCTTTCTTGGTTACAAATCAACAAACTGAAAAGGAATAATTGTTCACCAACAAAAATACATAAAGGAACTATTAAAGAAATATGGCCTCGAAAACTCAAAGATAAATCACACTCCTATGGGAACTTCAACTAGATTAGATGAAGACTCCATAGGAACAAGTGTTGATCAAACAAAATATAGAGGAATGATTGGTTCACTTTTGTATCTAACTGCTAGTCGTCCAGACATAGCTTTCAGTGTTGGTTTTGTGCTAGATTTCAAGCAATCCAAGGAATCTCATCTAACGCGTGAAAGAATTCTTAGATATCTTAAAGGAACAGATGATCTTGGACTCTACTATCCAAGAAGTGAACATTTGAGTAAAAGGATATGTGATGCGATTATGCTGGAGACTTGTAAATAGGAAAACACCTCAGGTATGGTTAATTTCTTAGTCATAGTTTAGTTTCTTGGAGACCAAGAAAAAACACAGTCGCTTTATCCACTGCTGAAGCAGAATATGTAGCTGCTGCTGCATGTTGCTCTCAAATGCTTTGGATAAACAACAACTTGTGACTATGGAATAAACTTTAATGTGTTCCTATTTATTGTGATAATACTAGTGCCATTAGTATTTAAAAGATCCAGTGCATCATTCAAGAGTTAAGCATATACATATCAGACATCACTTTCTAAAAAAAATGTGGAAAAAGGTTTGATTAAACTTGAGTTTTGTCAAACTGAAAATCAAATTGCTGATATACTAACTAAGCCATTACAAAGAGATAGATATGAAAAATTAAGGCTTGAGTTAGGATTAAAAAACTTAAGTAGATTGTTCCTATTCCAATCCCTATGTTTGAATTGATTTGACTTTCTCTATGTGATATAAAGTGAGTGTGATTGATTGCCTAAGACCATTGCAAATTAAGATGTTAAAAACATAAACATGGATTCAAAGGAATATAACAACTCACAAATGTCACATAATACTCCCCTTATTGTTCCTAAGTTAAAGAAACATGCATAATATGAAGAACGTTGATATTTAGCATAAGTTGTTCCTATAGCACAAGTTCCTTAGAGTTTATTTTCTTTCCAAACTTAAAAATCCATAAAAAATCAAAAAGATCCGAAAATTCCAAAAATATAGGAATCAGATTTAATCAAATCATGATTCTCTTTTATCTTTTTTTCGTTTATTTTTTTCTTTTATTTTTATTTATTTTTCCGCGTGTAACTCTTCATCTACTGTTACATGCATTGTCCTCTTTCTTTCATCCAAAAAAAAATGTGTTCCTTAGTCGCTTCATCTTCACCATTGTTAATCTTTTTCACACCTCTTCACACACCATAAAATCCTAAATTCACTTCACAAAATGGCAAAAAACCTCACGCAATTCACCTTTTCCATACACAAAATCTCCCAAAACCTCAAAAATGGAAAACCCCTCTTCTCCATCCAAAACCCTAGAATCCGAACAAATTCAAGAAACAACCATGGTGGAAGAAGAACATAAATTAGAATCACCAAGAAGAAGTGTGAGAAGGCGAAAATTGATTGGGGAGGATGATGAAGAAGAATCCCTGGAACAAGCTAAGGGGGAAGAAGAAGTTAATCCTGTTCCTTCCAAAGGAACTATTACTTCTTCCTCCAAGAAACGAGTAGAAAGAAGTGAATCAAGGTATGTTTTAGGTTTTTGTGTCGATTTAGAGTGGGAAAGAGAGGTAAAATTCAATGAATTAACCGATATTCTAAAAGAACAGGGTATGGAATACCTGTTTGAATACGCATTTAACAATGCCTTAGTTCCTTTAGCCATGGATGGATTTTGTGCAAATTTCACCAACGCTGATGGAATTTGTACTACTGAAGTAAGGGGGAAGAAAATAAAATTTTCTAAAGAAACCTTGGCAAAAATTTTGGGAAGTTCCTTGCAAAGGAACTTATGTGTATTTTAAACGAAAAGGAACTGTTTCCTTTCCCAATTTTCCCCAAGACAAGATTGTTGAATCTTTTGGGGAAAATGCTAGCCAAAACAAAATCAACCATAACGTTCTCTCTCATGTCCACAAAATTTTGTTTAACTTAGTTTGGAGAGCACTAATTCCTCGAACTGAAAAGAGAACTGAAGTGGGTCTCTTGGATATGTGTTACATGTTTTGCCTTGACCACCACATCCAAATAAACTTTCTTCTCTCTTTATCCAACATCTCACTCATTGCATTGAAAATAATTATGTTGTTCGCTATGGAGCTTTAATTACCTCTCTAGTTCATCATTTTAAAGTGAAAACAACCGGATGGCCTACTTTGGGAATCAAACAAGGAAATATTCTCAATGAGAAAACATTGCATGGTTTGGATCTCTTTGTGCAAGAGAGAGTGTTAACCCAAGGGAGAACTGCTCCCAGTTCCTCTAGCAAGAGGAAACTGCCTAGGGCAGTAGAAGAGGAACTGGCTGAAGTCATTTTGGAGGAACAAGTTCCTGCCCCCACATAACCAAAGGAACAGAAACCCAAGAGGCACAAAATAATAGCTAAAAAGCCTACCCCTCCTGTTCCTAAAAGAGTTAGGCAGAGTTCTAGATTGAAAATTGCTCAAACTGCCCCTGTTCCTTCCAACCAGGACTCTCCATTAGTCCTATCTGATGCAGAGGAACAAGAACATCACTCTCCTAAGGCACAAACTCCTCCACCCTCACCAAAAATCTCTGTTCCCCACACAATACTCTCTTTCATCTCTCCCTCGTCCTTCTTTGTTCCTTCTAGTTTTGAACAGTTAAAGGATGAGCTTACTGGTCCCAATCCCTTCTCCACCACCTCTACTGATCTTCCACCACCACCACCTTTTCTTCCTCCCATTTATACCACCACTTTTCCATCTATATCTACTCCAGGAACTGCTGGTCCTTCACAAGAAACCACCCAAGTTCCTCCACCAAAACCACCTACTACCTCTGGTTCTAAGGGAGAGGAACAAGTTCCTTCAGATTATTGTGGCTGGGTAAATGAAGTCTGTCTTCCTGCACAACACATGATTAAGTTTTATAATCACCTTCACTCGACTTTAGATGCCAAAACTGATAAGATGCTGGGTTTAATGAAAGTTCTTAGTGATACGGTGATTGATCAACAGAAGAAGATGGAGAGAATGGCCCGAGCCATGGAGAGGTGATGAAGAAGTTGGAGGATGTAGTTGAAGAAGAAGTTGTTGAGGAACACCATTCTCCTTCCCTTCCTAGTACTTAGTTCTTGTTTGTCTTCAAGGAACAAGACTACTTCGCTTCTTTTTTTTTCTTTTCCTTGTCTCTTTTTGTACTTTAAGGAACAAGTGCTATAAATATATGACTTTTGCTATTTCTGTCTTCGTTTGTGATTTATGTGCATAATTTCTTACATGGAATGGATAGTATTCTGTGATTGATGTTTGAGTTAGTCTACCCTTTGCATATCCTAACTTAACCATTTTTATGGTGCTTGTTCATGGTCTCAATTTCTTGATCACTATTCATGAAATCACGCAGTGTTTGATCTTTTTGACGATGACAAAGGGGGAAACGATTCGGAACAAACTGCTAACTAAAGTAACTAAAATAAAACATTTACATAGTAGTAAAGGTAATTAAAAAGTCAAAATTAAGAGACTTAATCTATTTATTTTTGATTTACCTATTTTATTTTTTTTTTCATTCGCTTATGTTATTTGTTATTTCCTTAGTTTGTACCTTTGTTGTCATCATCAAAAAGGGGGAAATTGTTGAACCCTAGTTTTGTGATGACAAAGGAACAAAGATGCAAACTAAGTAATGGACTAACGAGTTATTTAAGTGAGTGAATTTCAAGGTATCATTGAAAGTAACAAAGAGAATACTAAGTCGAGGAAGAAATCAAGTTTGAATTTTGAAGACTAAGTGAAGATGTTTCCCTATTTGATACTGGAGCAGCAATAACAAGAAGAATAAAGCGAGGCTTTTTATTTCTAGTTCCATTGTAAAGGAACGAGTAAAGATGGTAAGAAACTGTGGCAGTTTTATTTGAGAATGATAGTTTGTTCCTTTGTAAGGAACAGAAGAATTGGCACTAAACTTATGAGTTAAAGGAACTAACAATTTAAAGGACCTAAACTTAGGTTGAAGCATTACAACGGTATATTGATGGCAATTGAGAATATTATGCCTTGAATATAAGTAACCGTTTTATTTAAGGAAAAATATGATTTTATGGTAAATCTTTTTAAGGAAACGATTTTATTTTTGAAAAGATAGTGAAAATATTATTCAGTTTTTACGGAAGTAATTTAAAGATAATATTTTTATTAAAATGATTTAATTTCAGATTTAATAATTTTTTAATTAACCATAATTTCGAGTAATGCTTAAAGTGGTTGCTATAATTGAGGAGCAGTAACTAAAACCCTCCCAAGTCTAACAGTGATCATGGGATCATGGGGTGTGAGAGGAACGTGTTCCTTGGGGTAAGGAACATCATGGGATAATGGATTTTCACAAATACATGTTTTAATTCCCACGTTATAGTAACCCATTATATATTTGTTTCATGTAAAAGCCTATTTAATAAACCCTCTCTAAACCCTCTCTAGGCGTACGATAAGGGGTGTTCACTATCGTACACCGTCGAAGTGTTATGGGGAGGAAGAAGAAGACGGCTACTCCGGGGGGAAAGTCGTCAGAGCTGGGATCTTCTTCTAAGACCATTTTAGAGGATGTTGACGATAATAATGTAGGAAAGGAGGCACAAACCAATGGAACAGTAACTGAGGCTGATGCGATTGAGAAATCGAACTCGACTCATGTTGATGAAGCTCAAAAACGATGGCAAGGATTCACTGGGCAAAACAGGATGTCTAGCAAAGGTATGGGTCTTAGTTATGTAGCTCCTTCTATTATTGATGGATCTTTAACTGCCAAACTAGACAAACGTGAAATAGAGCGAATGAATAAGCAATGGGAAAATGCTTTAGTGATGTATGTTGTTGGGCAAAATCCAACTATTACAGCTATGAATGCTTATGTTAAAGCTCAATGGGGTGTTACTTGTTCACCATCTTCATTGTTTAAACATGAAGAGGGTTTTTTTGTGATACAGATGAGTAAGGAAGAAAGAGATAATGTGTTGTATTCTGGCCCTCATCTCTTTTATGGCAAACCTATGATTGTCAAGAGCTGGACACCTCTTTTTGATTTTAAGCAGGAAATTCTCAAAATTGTGCCTATTTGGGTGAAACTACCAAATTTACCTCTTAATTGTTGGAGTGACAACTCATTGAGTAGAATAGGAAGTGTTCTAGGGGTTCCTATCTATGCAGATGAGTGTACCACAAAAATGCTTAGGGTTTCTTTTGCTAGAATCTTGATTGAAATTGATGTAACAAAACCTGCAACTAAAGAAATCATTGTGGAAGATCCAAGTGGAAGGAAATTTGTTCAACGAGTGGAATATGATTGGCTACCTGCATTTTGTAATAAATGTCAGAAAATAGGCCATAATTGTGAGGTGAAAAGAAATTTTGTAAAACCTATGCAAAAATGGGTTCCAAAAGTTGTAAAAACAAATGCTGTGGAAGAGATTCAGGAAGTAACAAACATCCCTGATGATGGAGCTCCTTCCAATGCAGTAGATCTAAGTAGTGCTGATAATAGCAATACTGGTGATCCTGCTTTGGTTGTAGAGGCTATCTCAGAAGTTACTCCTGTAACAACACCTATACCAGCAGATGAAGAGGAGCCTTGGAAGGTTGTGACAAGAAAATCTAAAGGAAAGCAGGTCAACTTTCAGAGAGCAAGGGCTGTAACATATGGAGGTAATGACTCAGGGAAGACTGGGGGTGCTAGGGGACCAAACCCCTATCTTTCATAATGAATCTTCTTGGTGGAATGTGCGGGGCTTAATGACCCTGCTAAAATAAAAGAAGTTAAACACTTCTTACATATTCATAATCCAATGTGCTGTGCTCTATTTGAAACAAGGGTAAAGAGTCACAAAGCAAGTAACACTCAGAAGAAATTTGGGATACATTGGCAATGGGTGAGTAATTATGATTATTCACCAAGGGGAAGAATTTGGTTTGGGTGGAAACCAGGTGAAAAAGTTGCTACTGTAATAAGCACTGATGAGCAATGTATTCACCTTCAGATCACAAGAGCAACTAAAAACTTTCATTTAGTTGCTGTATATGGCCTACATACAGTTAGAGATAGGAAAGCTCTATGGGAACAACTTTTGAACATTAGAAACAGTAGTCAGGGGCCTGTGATTGTTTTTGGAGATTTTAATGCAGTGTTAAGAGCTGAAGACAGGTGCAATGGTAATGAAGTACATGAATCTGAAACAATTGATTTCAATCAATTTTTATTGGAGGCCAATCTGATAGAGGCTCCTAATACTGGCTTGTTCTATTCATGGAGCAACAAAGGGGAAGGAAGTAACAGAATTTGGAGTAGAATTGACAAGGCTTTCTTGAATGATGAAATGTTGCAAGAATACCCTGATATCATTGGCAATTACCTGCCTGAAGGTATTTCTGATCATACACCACTATTGATCAGATGCACTCATCATGAAACTAAGAGAGGGAGACCTTTCAAATTCATGAATTTTATGGCCACTGAAACTGGTTTCCTCCCACTCATCCAAGATGTGTGGCAGCAGAATGTCAGGGGTGGTAAACTGAAGCAGATTTGGAGCAACCTTACAAGAGTTAAACATGAAATTAAAAGCCTTCATTCTAGACATTTCTCTCAAGCTCACATTAAGATAGCAGAATGTAGAGCTAATTTGGATCAAGTGCAAAGAGATCCTTCTTTGATGCATGATGCTGAGACTCAGAAGATTGAAAAAGAGAACATTGAAACCCTCAGATACTGGTCAAATATTGAAACTAGTATCCTACAACAAAAATCCAGAATTAGCTGGATTGCTGGAGGTGACAGAAACACCAAACTATTCTTTACTGCTGTAAAGATAAGGAAAGCTCAAAATAGTATTAACATGTTACAAACTGAGCATGGAATCACTACTAACTCTGAAGAGATTCATCATGAGCTTGTGCAATTCTATCAGAACCTGCTGGGAACAAGGGCTAGGTACCTGGATGCTATTGATCTTCCTATAGTGAGGAAAGGTCCTACTCTGAGTTTAGAAGCTAGCAGAAGCTTGATTGAGCCAGTCAGGGTGTATGAAATTGACAAGGCCCTGGCTAGTATAGGTGATAATAAAGCTCCTGGTGTAGATGGCTTTAATGCAATGTTTTTCAAGAAAATATGGCAACTGATTAATACTAATATCTACCAGGGGGTGCAGGAGTTTTTTCAAGTTGCTGAAATTTACAAGCCTATTAATGTCACAATCATCACTTTCATTCCTAAAGTGAATCAAGCTATGCATCCAAAAGACTACAGGCCAATTGCCTGTTGTACTATGCTGTACAAAATCATTGCCAAGGTACTAACTAACAGACTTGGCAATGTGATATCAGAAGTGATTAATCCTTCTCAAGCTGGCTTTATTCCTGGAAGATATATTGCTGATAATATCCTTCTTGCAACTGAGCTGTTGAGAGGGTATTCAAGAACTTATATCTCACCTAGATGTGTGATAAAGGTGGATATTAAAAAGGCATATGACTCTGTAGAATGGCCTTTCCTTGAAAACATGATGATTGAGCTGGGGTTTCCAAGGCAATGGGTGGATTGGATAATGGCTTGTGTAAAGAGTGTATCCTACTCAATTCAACTCAATGGTGCTCCTTCTAAACCTTTCCAAGCAATGAAAGGGCTTAGACAAGGTGATCCACTATCTCCCTTTCTCTTTGCCATAAGCATGGAGTATTTAAGTAGATGCTTGGGTGAATTACATGATGATCCTGATTTCCACTATCACCCTAAATGCAAAAGAATCAAGCTAAATCATCTGATGTTTGCAGATGTATTATTATTATTTGCTAGGGCTGATAGTAAATCAGTGGAAAAAATTATGAATACTTCTAGGAAGTTCTCTAAAGCTTCTGGCCTTGAAGCAAGCATTGAAAAAAGTTGCATTTATTTTGCTGGGGTGAGAAGAGATGAAGCTAATGCAATTGCAGATGTTGTGTCCCTTCCAATTGGTGATTTACCTTTCAAGTATCTGGGGGTGCCACTGGCTGCTAGGAAGCTCACCTATAGTCAATGTAGAATTCTTGCTGATAAAATCACTGCCAGAGCTCATACATGGATGGCTCACATGTTAAGCTATGCTGGGAGACTTCAGTTGGTGAGAAGTATTCTCACTAGTATGCAAAATTACTGGGCCCATATCTTTCCTCTCCCTAAGAAACTAATCAAGGCAGTGGAAATGATATGTAGAAGGTTTTTATGGACTGAGAAGACTCTTGAGTCTCATAAGGCCCCTATTGCTTGGCATAATTTCTTCCTTCCAAAGGTGGCTGGGGGTTGGAATTTAATTAATATGTCAAATTGGAACACTGCTGCTCTTCTTAAGCTTCTTTGGGCAATTGAATCAAAAGCTGATAAGTTATGGGTGAAATGGGTTGCTGAGTATTACCTGAAGCAGGTCAATCCTTTACAGGTTGGTACCACCAACAACATTTCATGGATTTTAAAAAAGATCATCAAAGCAAGAGAGGCTTTAGCAGACATAGGAGGGTGGGATCAAACTCTTCACAAGGGGCAGTTCAGCATTAAGAAAACTTATAAAAGCCTGCAGGGAGAGTTTGAGAATGTTACATGGAGGAAACTTATTTGTAATAACAAAGCTAGTCCTCGAAGTATTTTTATAATATGGCTTGCCCTTCAGAATAGGCTAGCCACCTGTGATAGAGTAAGCAAATGGCTACCAACTTACAATGTCATCTGTTGCTTGTGTAACAGTGAGCTTGAATCTACTCAGCACCTGTTCTTCCAATGCACATTCTCAGTAAGCATTTGGGAACATCTTAAACATCAACTGAAGCAAGCAGGAAGAGTGACTGGGTTTAATGATCTTTCTAGGGAGATGCAGGAGAAAGCTAGAAGCAAAAAAGATGAAAATAGGGTATTGGTGATGGTCTTTACTGAAGCCATTTACTCTATCTGGAAGTGTAGAAACAGAAAGCTCTTTGAACATCAGAATATTTCTGCTCAGGTGGTGATTAAAGAAATAATCTTTAATACAGCTTGTAATTGTAATGAGAAACAAAGACAACTCTTGATTGTATGATGTAGTAGCTTGAACTGTTCTAGCTTGAACTGTTCTTTTTGTTCTAGGGAGATTTCAATTGTTTTTGCTGATTCAGTCCTTAGTATGGGGACTGTTAGACTAAGTTGTATTCCTCCCAAAAAGTTTTTTTTGGTTTTCAATAACAATTTTGAATTGCCAAAAAAAAATTCCAACGTTATAAAGATTAATGTCTAATTAAGTTCCAAAGTGTGTCTGACTAAGTGATTTAGTGAGTTTAACTAATTAAAGTGTCAATGCCTTCATTCTCTCATAATAAGAATTTGTTCTTTGCTTTCTTACTCTAATTCCACTAACCTTATTTCGATCAATTGTATTTTGGTTTTTGGGGTAAGGGGACTTTGAGTGAAGTTCTGTAAGAGAGAAGCTTTGAGTAATGCAAGAAAGAGTGAGAAAACTTTGAGTGAAGTTGAGAGGAACTGTTGTTAAGGGAAGAGTGGCTCAGGAACTTGAGTTTAGGAACTCAAGGTGTGGCTCGTAAGTATAATTAGGTTGTAACAGAGTTGTTTGGCCTAATTAGTGAAAGAGTTGAGTTTAAAATCCTTAGAGGTCGAGGTTGTTTCTTCTTGTTGGGCCCAAGAAGTTTTTCCTCGTAAAAATCCCTTGTGTTCATTTACCTTGTTTATTTGTTTAAGTTTTAATTTCTGCAAAAAGTTAGGTTTATTTCTACACATACAATTCACCCCCCTCTTGTAGTGTTCCTAGTGAAATAACATAGCGTCTTCAACCATATCCTGCAGATGATACTTCAAAATCCAGAATTGTGATTTTGTATTCCCATTCCCTTGATGGTACTTGCAGTAGGCATTAGGATTTCATTTAATGGATCTTTTCTTGGAAGGAGGGTCCGGAGTAGGGGCCGATAGGCTGAAATGCTCCTTTAGCATGGAGCCTAGTGAAGACCTATTACAGAGTCATGCCCAATAGTGTGAGCGCCCTATGAGATCCTTGATAACCTCTCTTGTCAGTAGTTAGAGCGTTGATGTTAGAGCTAGAAGGGTTATTGTTACTCTACTTGAAAAAGTTGTTGTTGTTGGAACTGTTGTCCTTGTTGGCCTGTACCTCTTCTTTAATCAGCTGGCCTACCTTATAGCACTTCTTGAAGACTCTATGGGTTGCAACTTGATATGATCCCCATACTTAGGCTGCTGGTTATGAATCACCAGTCGGACTTGATCCTCCTAGGATGGCCTATTAGTCATTTGTGCAGCTTTTTCGCTCCATCTTTTAAGGAAGGTGACGAAATCTTCGTTGGAATTTTGTTTAGTTAACTCCAACTCACGCAGGCCAATAAGAAGTTAAGTATTGTATATATATTATTTGTGAAACTCTTTTCTGATGTAGTCCCAGTCGTTCAGCTTGGCTTAGTTCAGTGATCTGAACCAATTAGATGGGTATGCATCCAAGGTTAAATGAAATACATAAGCAAACATGTCCTTTCTCATGCTCTTGAGAGCCATAGAAAGGGAAAAAGCTCTCAAGTTTTGGGTCTTCGACCCCTTTGAATTTCGAGAGGTCACCCAATGATACCTTTTCAGGGAGCTTGTCCCTTTGTTCAGGATCAATGATTTCATGGCCATAAGCCTGACTCTCAAGTGTAGGAATTGACTGGATCAATTGCTCGAGTTTCTCAAATCTCAATTTGTTCTCGATCTTATCAGGAGGTGGTGGTGGTGAAGGAGTGTCATCTTGTGTTTGTTCCTCAATCAGTTTCTCTCTCGGTGCTTTAATCTTTTTGTCTTGTTTTGCAAGGCAATAGTTCATTAGTTGAAATTGGGCCATAATGGCATTGAGCTGTTCATTAGCGTCTCCCATTTCAGATAATGATTTAGACGAGTCAGAGGATTCGTCTGGGAATGTGAGAATGCGTTTGACAAGTCCGGGAGTAGGTTGACCCTTGTATCCTCTCTGTGTGGTGTTCCCAAGTTATAATCTCACGATCCGTCCTGGACAAAAGTTGAATGGACCTCTAAATTTTAAGAAATGATGCTTTCGAAATGATACATGGAAATGAGGGATGGAGAAATGGGAAATGAAAAATGAAAAACAAGAGATGAGAAATAAGGATGAAAGTGGAGACATTATTGGGAATGAAAATGGGAAATGAGTAGAAGTGGCTATGATTATTATTGTTATGATGGCGACATGGGCCTAACTATATGCAAACGTAGATGTGAACTAGATTGGACTGGAATATGCAAGCAAAACGGATTGAATGACTAGGCTTTTATGCTAGTTTCACTAGACTTAATGGATTGCCTTTATGGACTTATGGGTGATTGGCTTTGCCAGACTCGATGATTTTGGGCCATTATGGACTTAGGGTAGACTAGCTTTGCTAGACTCAAGGATTTGGAATTCTATAGATGTAAGATAGGAGTAATTTCGTTAAACTCGAAGGGTGCCTTTATGGTCTTGGGGATGATTAGCTTCGCTAGGTCAAGGTGCCATTATGGACTTAAAGAGTGCCTTCATGGTCTTATAGGGTGCCGTTATGGACTTAAAGGGTGCCATTATGGACTTAAAGGGTGCCATCATGGTCTTATAGGGTGCCGTTATGGAGTTAAAGGGTGCCGTTATGGACTTACAGGGATGACTAGCTACGTCAGATCAAGGTGTCATTATTGACTTAAAGGTTGCCGTTATGGTCTTAAAGAGGTGTCGATATGGACTTATAGGGATGACTAGCTTCGCTAGGTAAAGGTACCGTTAAAGGGTGTCATTATGGACATACAGGGTGCTATTATGGACCTACAAGGTGCCGTTATGGACTTATATGGTGCCATTATGGGCTTACAAGGTGTCGTTATGGACTTAAAGGGTGCTAGCTTCGCTAGACTTAATGGTTTGGACTCCTCCAAAATGGTATGAAATTGGACTTGATTAGACTTTGGGAAATGGGTTGGACCTTATATGGACCTAATTTTGGACTTGCCCTATATTGATTTGAAGTTAGACTTGAAAGTGCACATGGGATTGACATTGGATTGGAGTAGAGTTAAATTATACTTGGACTAGGCTTGACATAGACTAGGTTTCACACATAGATGCAAATGGGCCTAGATTTTGAATGGGCTAGACTTATACGGGCCTAAGACAGACTCTAATGCTAGCGGACCTGAAATAAATGTATATACTCAAATTTAGATGGACCTAATATGAATTTAAAATGGACTCTAATGCATATGGGCCTAAAATGAAGGCAAAGTAGACTCTAATGTAGATGGGCCTAAAATGAATGCAAGTCAACTGGATTGCGTTGATTGGATTTAATTGAAGGTGTTTAGAATGGGCTTAGAATTTTCGAAATTTTGTTTTGAAAAGAACCCCTTGTTTTTATCTTTTATTTAGGAAAAGGTGATGGAATAATTTTGAAAATATATATTTTTAAATGTCGTGTATGATGATGTTTAGTAAATGCTTTTGAAAAAGAGTAGAATTGAAAATGGTCTAGGATTGAATTTGAATAAGTAAGTTTTTGAAATTGATTGAGTATGGTAACGTAAGATTGATAGGAAAGATTAGTTGAACAGGAAGGGAGAAGGTAGACATGTATGATGAGTCTAACTCTACCTGATCATTTTTTCTAGATGCATCTTTTTTAGGACAGACCCGACCTTGCATGAAAATACTGACTCTTTTGAATTAGGTAAGACCTCTATTTAGACCATGTACTACGCGAATGCAGACAGAGAAACATAGGAATATACGTAGGATCGTCCATTACTATGATTAAATTAGCAAAAAGACTGTGACGCACAGACTGCGTGCCGCACAACATTGCTGCGCGCGGCGCATAACCGTGCGTCTGGCGTAAGAATGATGCGCTAGGCGCAACTTAATGCACTTGGCGCACTACTCCACGACACGTATTTCGGGTATTCAGGCGACGTATTGGCCAATTGATGATTTCTTTTGGTTCGTTAGAAGCGATTTTCTTTACGACGCATAATAATGACAATTTGACAGGATAATAACATGCAAGAATTGCAATCACAGGCAAATCTCATGTAACATGGATGCAAAAGTTCCGAACTAAAGTCCAGTTTTATGTTTGAAACTACTGGTCAGCTTTAGCTTCAGCCTAAAAAGAGTCCATGACTAAGAGATTGATCCCGCACTTCCTGGCAACGTGTAAGACGCATTCCATATCTCAAGTCAGGAATAAGAGAACAATGTCATGGTAGGGTAGGTTTGCTTATAACTAAGATCCAACACTATCGCTCAGGAAACTTTCTGGAAGGACAAAGTGCAAACCTCCGGGGGTGACCTCACACATAAAACATGTGTTAATGAGGCAAAGTAGATTGTCCTTATGGTGGTTGAGCAAAAGCCATGCACATGCAAAACTCTTTATTATTCAAATGCATAAAAATAAGAATAAATCGTATTTTTCAAGTTTCACCCACTCATTTTAAAAAACCATTTTTTAAAAAACCTTCCCCAGTGAAATCGCCAAATTGTAGGCGTGTTTTTATTTCACCTACGCGGTGTAAACGCGTATTATATTTGACAACCCCATTATTAAGGTCTTATTGAAAATGGTTTTGAAAGAAGTCGCCAACAATTTTTTTTTAGGAAGATCAACCTAATTGGATATTGGAAAATCGTAGAGACAAATAAAGGACTTATACAATGTAGATTTCCCCGTAATGACATCATATATGGTAAAAATGAACCAAAGATTGAGTTCGGGGGTGAGGGTACAATATAGTCATGAACTATGTTGTCCATTGCTGGCCTCTACTAAATATCGATTCTTACAGATCTTATGCCAAAGAATAATCATATAATGTTTTAAGCACCAAAAAAAATTAGTCTAGATTGGTTCAGGAAACACACAAAAAGACTATTTTAAGTGTTATATTATTATGCAATGAATACTACAGTAAACCTAACAGGTTTTCCAAATTGATTTGATCAATGTTAGAATAGTTTTTCAGGTCTTGTGTAACAATAATAACATGTGGGTGATGATAAATCATGTAGGACAATCATATGAAATACATATAATGATTAGGCACGCATATAATATACAAATGCATGCATAATAATAATATAAAATAAAATACAAAAAAGGGTATTCGAATATAAAGTAGGACGATTCTATATTAAAGATCTATATCATGAAAGAAACACTTAATAACTTCAATATAAAAATAGGAATTTATATAAGGACCCTCAAGATTATACCTATGCTGTTTATACCTATCGTGGAACCTAGAACACAATGTGATTAGGAATTGATTGACAAAATTAAACGTGTTTGTGTATTTTGAGAGTCGAAGTGTATTCATAAGTATTTTTTGTATTCGTAAAATAATCATGGAAAATCGTGTTTGATTCGGGAAATCAAGATTATTTATACAAATCAAGATTATTTATAAATAGAACGACACTCCGCTTCACACGCCAGCTACGCCTGGCGCAGTTGACTTGTCAAGCGCATGACGCGGGATGCCCTGTAGAAAGCGTACACGTGGCACGCGTTTTGAAAAATATAAGAAAGAAAGTCCGCATCTTACGCAGAGACCTATGATTGGCGCAGATTAGTACAGGAATCTACGTGTCAAGTGCAGATTAGTGCACCTGATACAGGTGGACAAACCTACGCCTGACGCACAGACGTGCACCAGGCCCAGGTTGGTGCTCTAGGCGCACCACACTGGTTCCTCATGTGCTTTTGCCAGCTTTATTCTAAAACGCGTTTAAAAGATTTCTTTTATCCTTTAATTACGGATATTTGATTTTACGAGATAAAATTTGATTTTAACTATATAGAAAGTATCTTTTGAAAATATTTATTTGTTAATAAAATTAATTATCATGAATAATTATTTGGGCTTTAGAATATCATTTCGAAACACAATTTTGAAGTGGTTCTATAGATTGCTCCTCAATTGGGTGGCGCCGACTAATGCCCCGGTATGTTTCATCATTGGACCCTTAAATGCTGAGGCACGATTCTGTGCCTGTTTACACTTTTGTATATTGTTAATGATGAAACATAACACCATCATAATTGGTCATTTCAACCAAAGTTCTAGAAGCTCAATTAATTATTAAAGATAATTAATTGCATTTTTAAAGCCCATTTTAAAAAGTCCAAATAATTATTTCTAGTCCAGTTTCCCTAGCATCTTATTATTTGCATAGTTTTTAACTTTTATTTATGTATAGTGATAATGATAAAACATAATGTTGACGTAATTGGTTCGGTCCAAAAGAAGAACAATTTGAAAAGATAAACCCAATATTGTTTTAAGAACTTAAAATCTATTTATCATTGCAAACCCAATTATGAAAGCTCAATTAATTATTAATGATAAGGAATTGCATTTTCAAAGCCCATTTTCAAAAAGCGCAATTAATTATTCCTAATAATCAATTATATTTTTAATGATAAATTAGTATTTCTAATAGATAATTATAAAAATAATAAATATTTTAAAATAGATTATGCAAAATAATATTATATTTTTTAGATAATCAATTTCCCAATCTAAATGACATTATTTGATGAGGACAAATATAATCTATAAATATTGGATAAATAATAAAACCTGGTCAGATCCGCGGATGCGCTTCGAGCGCCAACATTGCGCACGCGCGACATCGAGAAAATCAACAAAATTCAGAAGCTGAGAAGCAGATGCATTCCACGCATCGGGATGCATGACATGCAACAAGCCTGCGTGCCTCCTCAAATCTTATCCAGTTTCTTTCGTTTTCCCTACAATTAGACCGTGTCAATTTTCAGTCGATTTTTGACACAGTTCCAACGAACCGTCCCTGCAATTTCCAACTAAGAAAATCAATCCAAATATACTCGAAACAACCAAAATGTATATTGAAAAACTGCCAATTTCCATTCAATCTTTATTTAAGCTATAAGATTGGTCCTGTCACGGATCGTTATTCAACACCTGGGCGACAAATGTACAATTTTTTAGGGTCAATTTCACTTTATTTCTTATTATACTAATAAGTTGTTTTCATCAAGTAGATCCCTAAAGAATTCACGCTTTTTTGTATATTCTTGTTGCATCTTTCTTACTCTTTTAACTTCTATACATTATTTTCCATATGCATGATGCTTTATTGCTCCTCACCACTCACATGATTCTTTCTAATTAGAAGACCTAAATAAATTTTTCTAATGTCTAATAAGATAATTTAGACAATTGGTTTAGGATCTCGGTAATATGATTGCTTAATAAACATGTCACTAAGAATTAGTCTTCTATGTGTTTAATGAACTAAACTAGACTAATCTTTTTTATGGCGTTGAAATCGAATACTTGGTCGTTTAATCCCTTAAAACTAGAACATGAATCATATTAGTAGAGGCAAATAATAGATGAACTTGATTCCTATTCGCACTCTCACCCTCGAACTCAAACTTTGGTTTATTGACCAATTATGAAATCATGACTATAAACCTACATTGGATAAGGCCTATGTTGTCCTTATGATTTTCCAAATATCCAACTAGGTTTATAAATCTCTCTCTAAGGAGCTATTGGCGACTTCTCTTTTTCAAAACATTTTTAAAAACAAACACACTTACAATGAGTTAGTTGCATTCAAGCTAATCCTGCGTAGGCAATAATATTATGCCTACGCTTAATATTAAAGACCATTTCGGAAGAGACGCCCTAAAATTCTAACTATTCTAAGACAATAAAAAGTTTAGACCTTTTAATAGTTATTTGTCATACAAGTAATTTAAGATTTTCCAAAATTTAAACTCATACCTTTTTTTCCCACATCCAGATAACGTACAAAACAAACTAGCCTAAGTTAAAAACATTTTTCCGACAGTTCAGAGTAGGGGTGCTTAACGAGCGAGCCAAGCCCGAATAGTACTAGGCTCGGCTCGAGCTCGTTTAACTTTTCATGGGCTCGACTCGGCTCGTTGGGGGAGCCGAGCTCGACTCGAGCTCGTAATTAGAATTTGTGGCTCGAGCTCGGCTCGTGAGCTCGTTTAGGCTCGACTAATGAGCTCGGCTCGGCTCAAAGTAGGTGAGCCTTGTTCACTCACCCATCATATGCTTTTATAACTTGGTTTCCCTCTTAGTATTGCTAAGATTTCGATGTGGGACTTCATGGTTTGTTTAAGAAAAACAAACTCACGATCCCCATGCGTTATAACTTGGTTTCCCTCTTAGTATTGCTAAGATTTCAATGTGTGGTACTCCATGTATTGTTTAAGATAAACAAACTCATTCTATGTATGCTTATATATAGCTTGGAATCCCTCTTAGCATTGCTAAAATTTCAATGTGGGACTCCATGTTTTGTTAAAGAAAAAAAAACTCATTATACCCCTTGTTTTGTTTACATATGCTTTTATAACTTCGAATTCCTCCTAGCATTGTTAAAATTTCAATGTGGGACTCCGTGTTTTTCTAAAGAAAAAATTATCAAATATTTTAAGTATTAAATAATCAAATATTTAAAAATATACTTCATTCCCTCTATGAAGAAAATAAAGTATAGTTTTTGTTTTCCAACCAAGGAGATACAAAATTACTTTAATTTAAAGTAAGGAGTAGTAGCTATTTATAAAGAAAATAAGGTTGATCCTTGTTTTCTTAACCAATGTGGAACTTTAGTGTCTAGTGGAGTAGAGGTGAAGTTGGATAACAAATTAAATTATATAACTTGTAAAAAAAAAATTAATGTAAAATATTTTTTTAATATAATTTTTTTTAGTATAAAATAATTATCGAGCTGTTCACGAGTTTTATGAGCCGAGCTTTGCCTAGCTCGGCTCGGCTCGGCTCGTTTAAGTCTCCAGCCGAGCCCGAGTTCGAGCCGAGCATGAGTTCCAGGCAAGCTTCAACGAGCCGACCTTTGACCGAGTCGAGCCCGAGCTGCTCGCGAGCTTGTCAGGCTCATTATCACCCCCAGTTCAGAGCCGTGTTATAGGCTTGTTGTACTTGACATCTGCTTACCTTCCGGATACAGCACCAAGTGAATGCAGAGGCTTCCTCTCGAATCGCATTTAAGGTATGTCTAATCATAATGTCGGCAGAACGCAGAGAAGCCAAGAACTCATACCTATTTGACGGGGCAAAAATAAATGACTAACTTTAGAAAAAAAAAAAAAAGGGATATAATCATGGGACCAAGATTAAAATCTTAAAGCTCGGTTTTCCTGGATTGTGATATTTTGGGATTGACGAAAGTCGGATCCTAAGGCATTAGATGAGGTACAGTTGCACTGCTGGTTTACTCGATGTCAAGCTCGCTAACCATAAAACAATCAAGTGATCACTCATCAGTTTACCTGCAAGATTGAGACGCAAACATTTGTAAATGCAATTGTCAACGTACATCAGTTTCAATGTCCATACATGCGGATGCCATTCGACTGATCTCTTACGCTATCATACCTCATATTCGTCTAAACCTAGTGAGTGTCCCGGGCAATGTCACGGATAGTTATTTTTCATAACTTTTGTTAAGTGAGGGAAATTTGACGTAATGACATGATAAGTAACTACATGATTTTAGAAAAATAAACCCTTTAAAAGTTTGGGGATGAAAGCGATAGTGATGTGATTCTATGGATTTATCCGAACTCTTTTGTGATTTTTATGAATTTAGGTACGAAAACAATAACAATAAAAGGATAGGCTCTATATGTTCCCTCAAGAACTAGAGGATTTCTACCTAGCCTCAACTAGTAGATTCACATAAACCACGATCTATGTGTTCTTGATACGACGATCAAAATCAATGCAAACATGCACTTGATAAACTTTACTCAAAACAAACGAAAACTCCCCTTTATTAATAAAACTCGTGTACTTATATATACACGCCTAACAAACCCTAAATCTTATCACCTTAATGCTAATAAGATAAACACAACCTAAACAAAGATAAACACTAGGAAACCTAGCACACGCCTACACTAAACTAAAAATCCGAACTTAGGATAAGAGTTATCATACCTTATCTTATTTGGATTCCTAACTTGACTCAATGACAAAGGAATTAGACTCCTAAATATAATAGGATTCCTTTTATCATCACACAACTGAAATTAAATGCCTAATAACAATTAAATTACATAGAATCCTAATAGAACTAGGACACTATGTATGAATCCTAACAGAACTAGGATTTGTAGAAATGACCATATCCCATATGTATCATCCTCTCCCCCTTAGAATCCAACTTGCCTCAAGTTGCGTCCAAGCATGGAACCAAGTCACTTGATTGTAGTGTGGCGCAAATACCATGTCCCAATAGGACCTTGTACGTATCATAACCTAACTTGTTCACCACTTTGAATGGCCCTTCGTCCATAGGCTCACCATCCTTATGGTTTACGTGAAGTTTTTGTGCTGCCAAGGACAACCACACATAATCTCCCTCGACAAAACCTGGACGATGGCGCAAGTGAAGCAACTTTGCGCGCCTTTCCTTCTTAGAGCTAGCCACCTCCAATACTTCATCCCTACAAGAACTCAAGCACACGTGAGGCGCAGCTACCCCAGCCACACTCGAATGCTCCCCCGACGCACTAGCACTAGAATTAGCCTTAGGCATCACAACACTTCTTGGAGGCAAAGGCTTCAATCCTATCCTTTCCCCATCCTTCAAGACCGAATAGATGTTGTCCCTCCCATGATGAATGACACTTCTATCCGACTGCCATGGTCGCCCCAATAATAAAGAGCAAGCAGTCATAGGCACCATGTCACACCATAGCTTGTCCATGTATCCACCAATTCGAAAAGAAACAAGTGCTCGTTTCTTCACCCATACACCACTCCTCTCATCTAACCAACTTAGTTTATAAGGCATAGGATGGTCTTGTGTAGGTAATTTCGCCTCTTCCACCAGGACAAAGCACACACATTAGCACACGAGCCACTATCTACAATAACAGAAAATACCTTACCATTGACGAGGCACCTAGTTTGAAACAAGTTTTGCCTTTGTCATGCTCGTCACTTTGTTGTGGAGTAACCATCAAAGCTGTACGCAAAACTAAACTCTTAGGGACATCTTCAGCTTCAAATAATGGAGTTCCTTGCCAAAACCCTCATCCACAACATCCTCCAACTTGTCTTCCTCCCTTTCGAACCCAACAGCAGCCATTAGGGCTTGGTGATCTTTGATAGAGACTAAGACTCTATTGGGACACTCTCGTTGTAAATGACCAAAACCCCTACACTTGAAACACATCTTCTCCTTCATAGCTTGCTGCCCTTGTGTCAAAGTTGGAGTCTTGCCTTGGGTGCCGACGCTAGACGCAGCTTCACTACTAGCCTTAGATGCAACGTCCCCCACCCTTGTGCTTTCTACTCTTGGCGCCACTACTCCACCCCCTTCCTTGGACTTAGGTTCTTGCTGCCTTTCCACCTTCTTGGCCAACAAACACAAGTCATCAAACGTGTCATATGGATGAAGTTCCACCAAATCAGCAACCTTCTTCTTGAGGCCAATTAGAAACTTAGCGGATTTTTGCTCATCCTCATCTTTGCAATCACACGCAAGCCATAGCCTTTCAAACTCCGAAATATAGGACTCCACACTCAATTGACCTTGCTGTAGAGAGTTCAATTTGATGAAGAGTTCTTGCTTATATGTCCTAGGTACAAAGCATTTCTTCATCTTTGCACGCAAATCGTCCAAGTGGCTAACTCTTCTTCCCTTCTCTCCTACGCCTTTGATAACTATCAAGCCAGTCACTAGCATATTCCGTCAACCTCAATATAGCATGATCAAAAGCTTGTAGTCACCCATGTTCTTATGATCAAAAGACGAGTCATACGCCTCTCCCAATTCAAAAACGAATCTGGACCTTTTAGGCCATTAAACTCGGGAAGATCTCCAAGTTTGATCCCTCCTCTCTTGGTGAACGTGGCTCATCTCCTTTCTTCTTCTTAAACACCTCCAATGTCAATTGAGTGAGCATATCTTGCATGGTTTCGTTTTGTTTGGCAAGGGCTTCCAACATAGCATCCCTTCGTTGATCCGCACTACTGTCTCCCATGACAACGTCCGATTGTTTGGTTCGCTGCGACTTCGTTACAAATTTGAATGGGCTGAAAGTTTGACACAACGTAGCCCTGTATGTTAGATATCCACAGAACCAAAAAAATCCAAATTCCGACGTCACACGCGCCCTCACGCGCCACCACAGTGACCCTTGCTCTGATACCACTTGATGTGATTCTATGGATTTATCCGAACTCTTTTGTGATTTTTATGAATTTAGGTACGAAAACAATAACAATAAAAAGATAGGCTCTATATGTTCCCTCAAGAACTAGAGGATTTCTACCTAGCCTCAACTAGTAGATTCACATAAACCACGATCTATGTGTTCTTGATACGACGATCAAAATCAATGCAAACATGCACTTGATAAACTTTACTCAAAACAAACGAAAACTCCCCTTTATTAATAAAACTCGTGTACTTATATATACACGCTAACAAACCCTAAATCTTATCACCTTAATGCTAATAAGATAAACACAACCTAAACAAAGATAAACACTAGGAAACCTAACACAGGCCTACACTAAACTAAAAATCCGAACTAACTTAGGATAAGAGTTATCATAGCTTATCTTATTTGGATTCCTAACTTGACTCAATGACAAAGGAATTAGACTCCTAAATATAATAGGATTCCTTTTATCATCACACAACTGAAATTAAATGCCTAATAACAATTAAATTACATAGAATCCTAATAAAACTAGGACACTATGTATGAATCCTAACAGAACTAGGATTTGTAGAAATTAAATGACCATATCCCATATGTATCAGATAGCTTAACTCTATACAAGGAATTGGAGTAAGAATTTATGTCGATAATAGTGTCTTGTTGTTATCATAAAAAGGTGTGTTATAGGTATCTAACTACTTGTGCAAATCTTTTATTGAGATATAATTATAAGATCTTATGATATTTTATGTTGAACTATTAAACAATGGTATTATGTTGGACTAATGGTGAATCTTTCATTTTAAATTTCAAAGGTCACGTGTTCGATACCTTGTAACAACACAACATTATTTTTTAAATTGAGGGTTTGACTTGAAGCATTTGCATTAGAGCCTTAGAGAATATTGCCACGTGGCACACAAACTTTCTTAGGAACACCTTTTACTATATTAGTATAGATTGGTCAAAAAAATTCTATTATAGTTTGAATTTTACTTTTGATGATACACAACTTTAACGATACATATACGCCCTTTGTATTCTTTATCTTTCTCACTTAAAATTTTGACACTATTTACAGTTAGAGACAATCTACTAGATTTTTATCAATATAATGCATAAAGAAATGTATAGTCATGTGGGGTCTTATTTAATTCGTTTCAATAAGTATTTTCTTAATATTCAATCATTATAATTTTTACTACTATTTATTATTGTTTGTCTCAATTTACTATTTGGGCTACCTATTTATCTCCAAAAAATAACCTCATACTAATAGTTACCATGACACTAATTTATTATCTTATATACTCTATATGGTCCCATAATATTTGTCTTTTATCAATTCCTCATAACCAATTATTTATAAGGTACCCAATGGTTTTACTAAAAAAAAAAAATGTACCCAAATTTAATGGGCCAACATATGCTTCCTTAGTAAGCACTCCAAAGGTAATGGGCAAACTCTATTTTGTTAAGTAAGCACAACCTTGTAAATGAAGCATACTTAGCTAAAATGGGATGGCGAATCCTATCGGACCAACACTCTATCTGGCCAACCCTTATGCACCAAAAATATCTTCAAAATACTTCTTTCTTTGAATACAAAACTAAGTCACGAGACTCTCATATTTGGAAGTCCATTCTCCGATCTCGAGAGCTTCTAAGGAAAGGAATACGTTGGAAAATTGGAACTGGAACAAATGTTTATTTTTGGATTGACAACTGGTGTGCTAATCAAAGCCTTGTTGAAATGGTAAATCTCCAAATCATGGCTATTGATAATCTGGAACTTACTGTCAGTAGTGTCATTCCTCCATCTAGGCAATGGAATGTTTCTCTCCTTAATGAATTAGTTCCATCCCATATCGTCCACCTAATATTGGGGATTCCTATCCCCAGCTATCCCACCGCAGATGTTCCTTGTTGGGGGCTTACCAGCTCTGGTGAATTTTCAGTAAAAACAGCCACCTGGCTCGCTCATGGAATTACTCCTCACAGTATTCCTTGGTCTTTTAACTGGATATGGAAGATTAATATAGCCCCTAAACTATAAATTTTTCTATGGCAATGTCTACAAAATGGCTTGCCATTAAAATTCAATTTAGCCAACCGTCAAATCACTAATGACGCTCTTTGCGCTCTTTGTAAATCTGATAATGAGACTCTTGACCATTTATTTTTCACATGCCCTCTAATAGTCAATATTGGAACTTAAACTATATACAACCAAAAATTCGTTATATAGTGCCTCAAGATCTTATACTATGCCTAACGTGTCTCCGTCCCTACCCTAAGGCCTTACAAGTGTTTTGTTACAATTTGTGGAGTATTTGGAAGGAGCGCAATTCAATTATCTTCGAAGAAATTATGCTTAATTTAAATCGTATTTATTACAGAGCTTGGCATTTGTATTATGAATGGACTACTCGAACTACAATGGATTGTTCCTTTACTATCTCTTCAATTCCTTGTCGTAGGTCTGCTACTTCCATCACAGTTAGCTGGCAGCCTCCCCCCTCCATTTACTTCAAGCTTAACTTTAATGGTTTAGTTATTGACTCATCACCCGCTGCCGGTGTTGCCATTCGCAACTCCGCTGGTCTTCTTGTGGCCGCTCAAGTTTATCGATTTGGCCAAACCTCATCTCTCGTTGCTGAAGCCCGGGGATTAAGAAATGGACTGATACTTGCCATCCAACAGCATATTCAAGATCTATATATTGAAGGAGATAATCAAGTAGTTATAAGAGTACTGCAAGGGCATTACACTTGTCCGTGTACTATCCAAACCTTAATTGATGACATTCGACATTTGCTTCGTCATTTTAGATTCTACACCATTAAGCATATTTTTCGGGAAGCTAATCGGGTAGTAGATCTTCTATCAAAAAAAGGTCACACTAGTACCGCTGCTTCGGTAGATGTGGATATCTCTACGGAACCTTTGTTAAATAAATTAGTTCTTCTTGATTCGTTAGGAGTCTCCCTTGAGAGAAGGGTGTCCTAACTTTCATTATGTACCCAAAAAAAAAAAAAAAGAGTAAGCACAACCTTGTTTTAATTTTAATTTTAAGGGATTTAAGGTTAGTTGAACTTTTTTTATTTGGTTTAGAAGATGTATTTGCATTGGTAACAATAAATTGGTACAACCAATATAATCAAGGGAATAATAATGGAAGGAGAGATAAAATGTATCATAGTAAAAGTGAAAGTAAATTAGGGGAGTAAATGAATTAAAATTTAGAGAAAAAGGTTAAAGATTCCAAGTTGCATTATAGTTTTCATTGAAAAATGAGACAATGGGAATCAAATTATGATAACTCGAGTATTTTAGGAAAAATCAATGTTTTACAAATAGAAACATGCACTACATTTTTAGACATCTGAAAAGAAAAATCAGCATTGTATTCTGGAACATAATTGAGTATAAATCAATGAGTTATTCTATAATTAATTAGGTTTGGAAAAAATAAATATATTGAAAATATAAATTGAGAGTTGAGATGAATCCACAAATATCGTACTTCATCCGTCACAAAAAAAGATGTTTCCATTTATAATCTTGACACTGTTCAAACGTTGGGAGAATATTCTAAATTTTTTCCAATGTATAAGAGATACTTCCTCCGATTCCTAAAGATTTTCCTTGTTACTGTTACTATAGATACCAATGAGAATCAATTTGTGCGGGGTGTGAGGTGGGTAAAGTAGGAGAGAGAAAGGGGTTAAGATAAATAAACAAATAAAAAAGGGTTAAAGAAAGAGAGAAAAAAAGAGTAAAATTTAATTAATAATGTAATGGTGGACCATATGATAGGGACATGAGAGGGTAAAAAGGAGAAAAAAAAAATCCAAATAAGGAATAAAGTAAAAGAGCGAAGATCTTTCGGGACACGCACTTAAGGGAAGATCTTTAGGGAACGGAGGGTGTACTATAGTCATATGAGGTCTTTTTAATTCGTTTCAATAAGTACGTTCTAAAAACCAAACGAGTAAAATGTTACAAGAGGGGGTGAATTATTGTGTGGAACTTATACCCAATTATTGAGAAATTTAAACAACAAAATGCTATAAAGAACAATAAGTGTAAGAGATGATTTTTATGAGGAAACTTAGAATCCCCATAGAAAAAGAAAGTTTGGCCAAAGATTTTCACTTCATATATATTAATATCTAAAGCAAAATTCTAAATCCTACGTGATAAGCTCATATTCATCAGACAATTTTAGAGCATTGAAAAGAAAAACTCTCCAATCGGGGTACAATGTTAGAACAAATAAAAAGTTTGTAGGTAAAGCTTTTTTGTATATATGGGGGTATCAAGTTGTATCTTAAATTTTGTGTGAAGTAGGTGCCACAATTTCATAAGTTTTTAATGTATCAAATAGAATATATGTCTTTTTTAATGAACTTACTAATAGTCGTTTATTTTGTTAGTTATTCTACAACAAAATAAACTAAAAAGAATTAGGCGACAGAAAAGAGTTTTTCAAGTATTTTGGATTGTCGTATTTTTAAGGGAATAAGTTAAGTGACAAATCATTGATTTTGTGGCATCATGTGCTTTGATATTATTATTAGAACAAACTTTTTGAATGAGCGATTGATTATAACCAAAATTTAACAGTATCTTTGTCAATCTTAATTGGCTAAATAAATGAGCGATTTATTATAACCAAAATTTAAGTTTTACTACTTAGACATGTTATTAGATTAGTGTCAATCTAGAAAAATAATAGTGATAATACTAATTATTATAGATAAGGAATAAGTCATAATTGTGCAACATACGGATTGTAAGTGAGCGTAAAAATTATTCTCAGTACAAGATCATAAAATTTTAAATCATTATACCATGGCTTATATTTAGACACAACCAATTATGCTTTAGGAAATTTATACATGCATGAGTATTCTTTATAGATAAATCATAATTTAAAATTTTCCTTTTCAAACTTCTATGAATTTGTCTCTTATATTCTTAGCTTATCTGGCATGACCAAAGGCAAAAAAAAAGTGCAATCATATAACTCATGTGATTTTTATAAAGTATCTCAATTTACAAAAGGATTAACATACATGGATTTCATGATCATATCATGCACCCATGAGGATAACTTCTATATACTTCTGAGAGTTGGGTGATAACTTTAAATTTAACACATTAATACTCTTAATAGCTTGCTAATAAAATTATTAAAATTCAAAAATTAACACATCTATAATTATTTAACTCATGTGATTTTGCGATCCAAACTTGATGTGATAATTTCTTTAAATGTAATATCTAGATCATAATATTTACAATGGGATTAAATAATATCTACAATACTCCTTTTGTCCTAAAGATAGATGATAGGATATAATAGGATATATTATAATTTAATTAATTGACACATATAACAGAAGATATCGATATATATATATATAATATATAATATATAATAATTATATATATATATATATTAGAACGAGAAAGTTGATGAGACCTTAAGTTTAGTAGTTGTAAATTTAGTATTTGTAAGAAGTTGCTTTAGGTGGAATGATCTTTCCCATAATAAAAGTGCAAATAGTATCCATGAAATAAAAAAAAAAGAAAAGAAAAGTGCAAGGATTACTACTAAACACATAGAGTATTATAAGCAATTTATTACTTTAATTTCCAAGTGAAACATACAAGACTACAAATCAATTTTATAACAAAAAAGTGGTAACACGTAAAGTAAAGAATAAACTTTAATGCTTTAAGAATGTACTCCCTCCGTTTCCTAAAGATCTTCCCTCTTTCCGTTTAAGGGTGTTTCCAAAAGATCTTCCCTCTTGTGTTTTATTCCTTATTTGGCAAAACAAATTTCCCTATTTACCCTCTCATGTCACTATCATATGGTCCACCATTACATTATTAATTCAATTTTAATCCCTTTCTCTCTCATACTTTAACCCCTTTTTATTGTTTATTTAATTTTAAACCCCTTTCTCTCTCCTACTTTACTCACACCATGCCTCACACAACTTAATTTTCCTTGGTATCTGTAGGAACAGTAAGTGGGAAGATCTTTAGGAAACGGAGGGAGTATATGGTAATAAATAGTGTTATTTTATTATATTTTCCAGTGACAAATTTTTTTATGGAAAGTGACATGGTTGAACATTAGCATATAGTTATAAAATATCGATGTATGTGAAATAAGCAACATAATTGAAAGTATCTACCTAATAAATGTAATGAAAAATAAAAAAATATGAATTGAAATCTATAACTGCAGAACATAATAAATATAAAATGAAAAATCACATAATGCATGATGAGTTAAAATATGGTGAAAATTCAAAAGTTGCTTTAAGTAGAAAGATCATTCCTACCGTAAAAGTAGTGTAGATGGTATTATGAGACAAAATAAAATAGAAAATAATAAAATTACTCTAGAGTAAAGTGAGTACTATTAAAAATTAGTTTACATTAATTTTCAATGTGACGCACAATGCTACAAGACTATAAAACAAATATATATATAACAAAACTATTATAATGAGACTTTTATCACATGTTATTAAAGAATATCATTGATGTGCAATCACTCCCTTATTATTTGTAGTTACTGCCAAAATTTTCTATATAGACAACATCTACCAAAATTTTTAACGATACAATACAACGGTGGTGCAAGAAAATAAGAGAGAACTGAATGCACAAGTTGAAATCATAATATAATTTTGTTAGAGATACATTGAGCTGAGTACGTAATAAATAAAAAAAACGCGATCATCGGTTGTGGATATTACTTTTAGGTTGTTATGTATAATAATCAAGTTTTCAAATTTGATATTTTTGCATGTTCTTTTAGATATTTCTAATTTCTTTACGAGTATTTTGCGTTTACTCATATTGTAACAATTATTAAATAACGATCGTTTTTAAATTTGGGTTAGGCGTAATGTAAGCCAACTGAATCGCAATGAAATCTATTGACTTTGTTTCCATTGATGTGGGACAAAAATACATGCAAGTAGATGTTTTATACTATATACTAGATATAATTCAGTTAAAAAAAAGGTATATAACTAGATGGAAATCTTGACAAAGAAATTACAAAGTGGTATTTCATATTCAACAAATACATGCCAATCAGAAAATTTTGAGGATGGTTCTTAATAATCTTAATGTAAGATTTATAGCTTTGTTTTGTTAATTTTTTTATTTTATTTTACTGTTGTTAAATTATTTCAATCATATATATTAAGTGTAAGTCTAGTATAAACACTAGATCAATTACAAGAGGGGGGTGAATTGTAGTTGTGGAGATTTTCGAACTTTTTGCAGATAATAAAACTTGAAAGCTAATGAAGAGAATAGATAATAAGGAAGAACACAAGAAGATCATTTTAACAAGGTTCTCTTCCTCAATTCTTTAGGAAGAAACCTTGATCTTTTATTTATAACAATTATTACAACTTATTATAAAACAATCCTCACTCTGTTCCTCTAGGAACCAGTTCCCAGTTACTTTGTTCCCACGTGACTATCCTCACTTGACTTCACTAGAAGTCTTCTCTTTCTATTTATTTTTCTCATTCTCTTTCTCTTTCTCACTCTTGATTACAAGATTTTGTTCTCTAAGTCCCACCCACCTAACACTCGGAAAGTTTTACAATAATTGCTTGAAGAGTAATAACCGAAAATAAACTTTCACATAAAATATTATAATAAATCTGGAAAGTTATTAGTTTATTCTGGTTCATCGTTGAGCTATATATAGAAGACCACAACAGGTCCTATTTTTACTCCATTACATAGATGTGAGTGTTAATGACCCATGATCTATCCATTGAGGTAGCCATAATAACCACGCTGTTATTTCCACTAAATCCACGTTCATGCAGCCACCATTCTGTAGTTTCAGCGCTGAGTTGTTGTGCACTATCTTCATGGGTAGTTGTTTACTCCTCCAAGATTCTGGGAATTGACTCCCGAGAATCTAGGAATAGCGACTTGAACTTAGTGTCCTTTGCAATAGCTCAGTTTGTTATGCCCATGATTTCATCCGTTCATTCTACAGGAAAGTAAGAAACATATTCTCTTCGAACATCATGGAGATTATTTTTATTCAAAATAATATTCCATGACATTTGCAATTTTATAATATACAATATTTCGAGCATATGAATTAATTTATTTTAAATAACTTGACTAGGTTAAACTCTTAACCATTTCTCCACAAGTTATAATTAAATAAATACACTCAAGACAATATTAAAATTAATTCGAAGATACAAAATTAATTTCCTAGACTCAACTAATTTTCCTAGACTCAATAACATTATTTGTCATCATTAAAACCTGGAATACAACAATATTCTCCCTTTTTGATGATGGTAAATAATTGGCAAAAAATTAAGAAAAGAAAAAGAAAGAAATAAGAGTTTGAAATTTTTAGGAAATTAATTAAGTGAAAACTAGTGAAAACTCTAAGACACTCTAAAACTAGTTAAAACTCTAAGACACTAGGAACAACGATCCTAGGAACATAGACAAATATCATTAAGAAAAGCAGTACAGACTAAGGGAATTTCCAAAAGTTTTTCAAGTGCCAATATATTTTCCCCCTTTTGTCATCATCAAAACTAAGTAGTGAAACATGTAGCGCTAGTAGAGTCAGCAATCTTAAATGAAGGCAAGTAGCTCTAACATACTATCTCAGAATATTAGCCATCCACACATTCCAAGAGTAATAGACACAGAAACAAGCACAACAGAGCAGTATTATATCAGGAGCAGAGTTCAAATAGCAAAGGAGAAGTAGATGAAAAATAGAGAAAGGAAAGATGCATATATTAAAATTCTTGTAATTTCCACAAGAAAAAGACAAAATAAAGTACATTGCAATTGTTCGTTAAATATATAGCCCAAAATCAAAATATATAAAGTCTTAAGTAGAAGGGACTGGGATCAGGGAAGTTCATGAAGAGGAAAGGAGGCAGCAACATAATCTATTTTGATATAGATGTTGGAGGCGCCCTTGTTCATAGCATGATCAAAATTGGAGCATAATTCGATCATCTCGTTTTCAGAAAACCCCTCATCAACACATAAGATACTCGACCACTTTTGAAATTTAACAATTTCAAGAAATTCCGTCCACTTAACTTTCTTGCACCCAAAAGAAATCCACACAAAAACCAATTAAAATTTTTGAGGATTTTCACTTTTCACTAGGGGAAAAAAAAGAAAGGGCTGCGCTTTTTTTAAAAAGCGCAGCCCTACATAGTAGAAGGGCTGCGCTTTTGAAGAAAAGCACAACACTTCACTTAGTAGGGTTGCGCTTTTAGGAAAAGCGCAGCCCTTCTGTAGGTAAGAAGGACTTTGTGTACTTACCATCTTCTTTGGTTTGAACAAGGACCTAACATATTTTCCTTTTGCACACGCGCCACAAACTTCATGATTTGAGACCTTGATTGTTGGAAGACCAACAACTAAGTCCTTACCACTTAGCTTATGAAGCAAGGTCATACTAGCATGACCACACCTTTTATGCCAAAGGAGTGGTTCATTATCTATTGCACTTAGACAAGTCAGATTGTTCCTAGGAGCCAAGTTCAGGTCAACAACATAAGTGTTTCCCTTCCTAGTTCCTTCCAGAATCTTGGTACCTGTACCTACATCACTTACTACACAATACTCATTAGTAAATGTCACATTGTTCCCTTTGTCACGAAATTGAGAAATGCTAAGTAAATTATGTTTCAAACCCTCGACCAAGAATACATTATCTATGGAATGTGACTGAGATTTCCCAACTTTACCTACAACTACTATATTACCTGTAAGATTGTCTCCGAAAGTCATAGATCCTCCTTCATAGACTGAAAGTGAGAGAAATTTGATTTTGTCCTGTGTCATGTGCCTAGAACACCCGCTATCGAGGTACCACAGGTTGTTCCCCCTCACTTTAGCCTGTATCTAGAACAATTAGTCATTGATAGGAACCCAGTTAAACTTGGGTTCCTCTGTCAGGCTTAAGTTCCTTTTAATCTTCCACACTTGCTTGACTAAGCGAGTGTTCCTTTTAATATGTTCTTCTCTGGTGGAACAATTAGATACTAAGTGACCACTGTTCCCATAGTAAGAACATATTCGGTTGCATGGTAGATCAACATACTTCTTCATTTTGCTTTTCTTCTTATGATTGAAACCTAGTCCATTTCTTCCTTCATTTTTTATATTTTTGTATCCAGCTAATTGGGTCAGGAAGTTTGGTTCTTAAAGATTCCAATTTCCCTTTAAGACCAAATTTTCATTTAAAACTGTATCGTATTCAGATTTCAATTTCTCGAAATATGTTCTGGTATTTTTAGGGGAACTGGTTCCTTTAGGAATAACTAGTTTCAATTCTGCCAATTTCATATTCAAGTAGTTTTCCAATTTATCCTCTTCGTATGCTTCTTGAATACATCGTTTTTTATCAAAAATTTCAAAGAATCATTCCTTAATACTTGAGTTTAAAATTTTAAACCAGTTTGAATGTTCTTTAGTGACTTCTAAGGCATTCTCCATATTCTCTTCTTTAATGCAGATTGCCTTGTTGTCATCCAAAGTTTCTAAAAGCAATTTAATTAGTTGGTTCTTTTGAAGTTCTGATGACTCTTCTTCAATAACATTAAAACATACCTTGGTGTTGGGCAAGTCACCTTCGTCTAGCCCTTCTCCCATAGTGTTCATATATACCAAGTACCAGCTCCTCAATGTTAACTGATTTTGGAGGAACCGGGCTCTGATACCAATTGTAAGTCTACTATAAACACTAGCTAGATAAACTACAAGAGGGGGGGTAAATTGTAGTTGTCGAGATTTTCGAACTTTTTGCGGATAATAAAATCTGAAAGCTAATGAAGAGAATAGATAATCAGAAAGAACACAAGAAGATCCTTTTTACAAGGTTCTCTTCCTCAATTCTTTAGGAAGAAACCTTGGTCTTTTATTTATAACAGTTATTACAAGTTATTATAAAACAATCCTCACTATGTTTCTCTAGGAACTAGTTCCCAGTCACCTTGTTCCCCTTGAACACGTGACTATCCTCACTTGACTTCACTAGAATTCTTCTCTTTCTATTTCTCGTTCTCTTTCTCTTTATCACTCTTGATTACAAGATTTTGTTCTCTAAATCTCACTAACCTAACACTCGAAAAGTATGACAATAATTGCTTGAAGAGTAATAACCGAAAATAAACTTTCACATAAAATATTACAATAAATCTAGAAAGTTATTAGTTTATCCTGGTTCATTGTTGAGCTATATATAGAAGACCAAAACAACTCCTATTTTTGCTCCATTACATATACGTGAGTGTTAATGACCCATGATCTATCCGTTGAGGTAGCCATAATAACCACGCTATTATTTCCACTAAATCCACGTTCATGCAGCCACCACTCCGTAGTTTTAACGCTGAGTTGTTGTGTGCTATCTTCATGGGTAGTTGGTTACTCCTCCAAGATTCTAGGAGCTGACTCCCGAGAATCTAGGAACAGCAGCTTGAACTTAGTGTCCTTCGCAATAGCTCAGTTTGTTATGCCCATGATTTCATCCGTTCATTCTACATGAAAGCAACAAACATATTCTCTTCGAACATCATTGAGATTATTTTTATTCAAAATAATATTCCATGACATTAGCAATTTTATAATACACAATATTTCGAGCATATGAATTAATTTATTTTAAATCTTGACTAGGCTAAACTCATAACCATTTCTCCACAAGTTATAATTAAATATATTACACTCAAGATAATATTAAAATTAATTCGAAGATATAAAATTAATTTCCTAGACTCAACTAATTTTCCTAGACTAAATAACATTATTTGTCATCATTAAAACATAGAATACAACATTAAGGATAAACCTATTTAATGTATATAGTGTAATTTATTGCCATAATATAGAAGGGAGAATCAAAGTCTAATAGGAAGTAACAATACATGCGATTTTTTTGGTGTGACTTTTAGTAGAATACTTTAGATTGTGATACAAATAATATCTACGACTTAGACAATATAACACAACTTACAAAAAGATATTAGATGTAATTATGTAAACCTGAAAATACTATTAATACTCGAACATATCGAAATATTAAAGTTCTGCGTGCAACCTGCACTATAGTATAGTAATATGTTCAAAATGAGTATATTATTTGAACAAAGTAGTAACAAACTTTAAAAATCATTTTGGTGAAAATAGTACTCCCTCTATTTCTTTTGTTGTTCCTATTTTTGCAACCGAAAAAACCTATATAACTTCAAAAATGGGAAAGATTTCATTATTTTAAACAAAATAAAATGAACTAAATAAAGAACATAAACTTTTGAGTTAATCTGCTAGGCAATCAATAACACAAAAGTTTGAGAGGTAAAAGATTAGATACTGATCATTAGTGTGAACAAATTTGTTGGAGCTTAAAACAAATGGAAATTTTAAGTCATAAAATTACACTATGTATTAAAAGATTTAGAATAGGAACAACATATTGAAAGTTCCCAACGCAGAATACATAAACAACAAAATAATATGGAGAGTGTATTATCCTTATTATTCGAAATAAGTCATAAGCCAAAATAGTATAACACATTTAGTGACGGATCCAGGATTTTGCGGCTGGTGAATCACCACCGTCCACAACAAATGTCACTCAATAATCGATGCAAAACTTCATAAAAAATTTCACTGTAGAAGTAATACTCTGATCTATGTTTTCAAGATTTAAAGCATATTTATAAAAAAAATAAGAATAATGGGTCACGTGATCCACAATGATATTAACTACATCAACCGTCAAATATACGGGTCATAAGCCTTTCAAAGTATATTAATACATGATTATAAAACTTTACATCAAAAGATACTATTCATACAATGATTCACGGAAAACATCATAAAATCTTAAATTTATGGAACAAAATTTCTTGTGCAATTTGCACAAGTCTAATAGCAGATTAACATTTACTTTTATGTATATACTTATCTTTTTATATTTCTAACTTTTATATCATCTATTTGATAGATGAACGAGTCAATATTTTCATCTTTCTTTTAAGAGAAATAACATAAAATCTTAAATTTATAAAAGACAAAATTCCCATGCAGTTGCACGTGTATAAAATTAAAATCATGGCTAAGTGGGAATATGATGCATCAGTGGTGCAAGATAAGGTAAAATAAGATTGTCATAAGTGGTTGGTCAACTGGCGTATGGCTGAGTGTTATTGGTGGTGCGAATTGTGATTTTATCTAAGAATCTATGGGAAGAAATGGATAGAGGAAATACGATTTATATCAATTTTTTTTTAAAATATAGGTGGGTCATGTGATCCACCATGGCATTAGCTACATCAGATACTGAACACACGAGTTATAATTCGGTTTCTAAAATAATCTCAATGCGTGATTATGAAATTTTAAATCACAAGTTAATATTCACCACCATGGTTTTAGGACAAACTTCTTAAACCTTCAATTTATAAGGCAAAAAAATTTCCTTGTGCAGTTTGTTCGTTGCACGGAAAGTTACTGTATTTCTGGAAGCAATGTCGAAGAAAAAGTATTTATCACAAGAATGACACTAACCCCGTCTGACTACACTAAATTTCCTATCAGATTTCATAGACGACAATTTCTTTTAATTATTGTTTTGCTATGACCAGGCCCGGTCCTGATCTTTTTGGGGCCCTAGGCAAAATAATAGATTGGGGCCCCTTTAAAAAATACAATTTATAATAGAACGAAATAAAAACATTTTATAATAGTTCGATGAAATAAACCCGTTGTTTAAGCGAATACAAATTTGCGAATAAATTTGCCAAAAGAAAATTGTTCAAACAACTCATATGATCATCTAATACATGATAATAAAATATCATAAAAAAAGGATTTTTCATTTGGTTGATCTGAATTTTCATGAATTACATTTCTAACAATAAATCTGTCAATAGCACCTTGCTGTGATTTTATTAATTCTTCAACAATTTTTCTTTTTTTTCTTTTTTCACTCCCAGATAAGTGTTTTTTAGGCAACATTATAATTTGCAAATAAAATAAATCAAACCAGAAATTCAGAATGAGAATACTCAAATCATATTATATATAGAGGATAGAGATGGAATAACAACACCTTGAACAAGTGAATTGCTAAGAGAATCCGGCAGCGGTAGGCACGACGACGCAAATTGTAGCAGTAGGAATTGCGATGAAGCGCTGGGCACCGGCAGGCTTACCCACGACCACCGACGGCAGGAGGCAGAGCAATCCGGCGATTAAGTTACCCCAACAAAGCACTCGAAACTCAGGTAAATCAGAATCCAAAAATTCCCAAACACCTTACTCAAATTCTTAATTTCATAATATCTAAATTATTTCACTTGATTAAGAATAAATCTAATGAGTATTGCATTATAGAAATGCAATTTTTCCTATTTAAATTGTAGAAAAAAATTCTCGTTGCCATATTTAAGGAAAATTTAACAACTAATTTTTTGGGAAATATGGAAATTTCAAAGAGTTTAATGGAGGTTTGAGAAATTTTTGGAAATTAAAAGAGATTTTAATGTGGATCTTGGAAAAAGAGAGAAAGAAGGAGTGATTGAATGAAGATTTGAAGAACTGAAGAAGAGGAGTAAAAGACGAGGAGTCAAAGATTTTGAGAATTGAGATTTTCTTTCTTAGTTTATTAAAGTATCGAGTACGTGTGTGAGCACTGAGAAGGCCAGTTTTTAATTTTTTTCCTTGTTCTATTTTAAAAGCTAGAGGATTGGGCCCCTTTTAACCTTGGGCCCTTGGCCTTTGCCCCTTCAAACACCCCTCAGGGCCGGGCCTGGCTATGACTATAAATATAAATCAAGGGCAATCTCTGTCTCATGTAGGCATGTATCTCCCAAGACCTGTTTTCAGTCATGAACAACTTTATGTTGTCGTTTCCAGAGTTACGAGCAAAAAAATCTCAGATCCTTCCATTTGATAAAGAACACTGTTTGCGTGAAAATATGATAATGTAGTTTACAAGGAAGTGTTCGTTAACATACAAATTGATTTGGAAAGTTCATTTGTAATTTTTGTTCATCACCACTCATACTTTATGTTTTATGATTTTGTCTAATATGAGAAGTTAAGTCAATGTTATTATATGACTTTCTTTAAATATTTAATAAAGCATCATATTCCCGTGCATTATGCACGGGTCCTAAAACTAGTGGTACTAATAGAACAACATATCTATTACAATCCTGTTACTTAACTTGGGCCACAATTAAGTTTCTCCGCTAAATCTAGTTTCACATGTAATGGTTCCCATTAACTATTTTAACTCGTATGTTTACTGAATGTCACTCTCTTGACACTTGTGGCTTCAGTCAAATTAAAGAATAAATACCGTACCCACATATAAATGAACTTACTCAAGCTCTTCCAAAATCCAGTGAAACTGATAATTTTAAACTGTTATAACTTATAACAGACTCAAACACTTACATTACTTGAAATACCTAATTTTTTTTCCTCAAGTTTCTTGCCAAATTTCTAAGTTATAAGCTATATATTACAGTTAGGAATATGTTATATCCTCCAAAACCTCACGGATTACAAATCAAAATACTACGGGATAGAATTCATAAGTTGTAAAGAAATTGAAATTATTCACCTATTTAGGCTCAATATCAGTTTTGCTCGTTAACACCTACTTAAATTCATTTGTTGAACTCAAGTAATTCAACACGTAATTGCCATCTCTGAAATCACGAGGCTCCTTTTGTTTCCACGATCACAATCCAAAAGTTGATACGTCTTTTTATGACTACTAATCGTCAAGAAAAATCCAAGGCCGACGGCAATGCTCCTACACCACTCGACGACAGCATCAGGACTTTCAAATTCTGGACTGTTGTTGAAATACGAGTTATAGTTAATCCCATGACCAACACACTCCTGAATAAACAAAATCATCATTAATTATAAGAAAAAATCATCAATTAATTTTATTTACACATTAGTTTAACCAAATTAATCTTATTTCACACATAAGTTTAACCAAATTAATCTTATTTGACACATAAGTTTAACCAAATTAATCTTATTTCAAAGTCTTTAATTACTATTTAGTAGCTAATTGAAGTAAAATTTACCTATAATATAATAAATATTTAAACATTTAACATCAATATAATGATAATATTATAAAAATAACGTATCCATGGGCATAACATGTGGCCTGCATGTTTGTCTCATGGACACAACGTCTGCCCTAGATGTTGTGTCCATGGGGTGAGCGTTTGGCTCAGACGTTGGTGTTAGGAAATCGGTGTTGTAGTTTGATTAATGCGGAACAGAAAATCAATGAAATAATGAAGGTGAGAAAACTATAGAGATGAACAAACAAATAACACAAGGATTTACGTGGTTCAGTCAAATTTAACCTACATCCACAGGTGGGGAATTAGAGCTTCTTCACTATAATGGAGAAAATCAGAGAGAATAATACAAGGAGTCCTAAATCTAGAGGCTAAAAGTATTTCATAAATTGTGTTAATAATAATAAACACTAAGAGCCCTTTTATAATCATAAGGAACCCATACAAACCCTAAAAGATAACTTAAAAACGAAAAATATCAGAAAAAAACGCGTTCAGCCCCCGACCCGCAGGGTTTAGCCCGCGCCCACGGGTTTTCGAGTCCGGGACGAAACAACTTCGTCATTCTTTCGTAAAACGGGAGTAACTTTCTCGTTTCTTATCGTAATTTGGCATATGACTTATCGTTGGAAAGCTATTTGAACAAGCTATCACCTCCAATTTGAATCACATCAAAATCATTTATAGATTGAGAGATATGTGCATTCAAAGTTAGCCTTATGCCATTCACAAGATTTCAAACCTCATGGAATTTGATAAAAAAATTACCTCGTCAGAAGACATTGTTGTCATCGGTGATGATGGTGTTGGATTGGAAATATCAATTGGTGGTTAGTGATTTTAGGTAGTGGTGGAGAGAGAGAGAGTTGTAAAATGGTAAAATGATAAAATGAGAATTTGAAATTTTAAAATCAAGTAAAATGGTAAAATCATCCAAGGGTATAATGGTACATTCAAAGGGTAGTTGGGGCGATTTTAAGTAATTTCTAAACGACGAATACAAGTTCGGTGCATAAGAACTCTTATTACGTAAACTTTATTCCTTTTTTTGGTAAAATTTTGTTACACATTTTCACCATTTTACATAATAACTTGTTGTAGTTACATAATTCAACACTTTCTCACAACCACATTATCTATTCTATTTAAATATAAACAAAAAGGATCCACTTACACTCTCTCGCTTCCTTACATTGATTTATGTTGCTACTATATATAGGTAGATCCTAAGAAATCGGATGAAGTAGTCCTTTAATTTAATTTTACATTGGAATCCTTTTTATTTTCTTAAAATGTAATCATTTAGGAAGATTGATTGTGCAAGAGAAATATGATTAGAAATTAACCAAAATAGACAATTTGTTGGATAAAAGGTTAGTGCATAGTGTTTTCACATAAGCATTATCTATATCAAAACACAACCTTATATACTTTCTCTGTTTCTTTTTACTTGTAACTATTTGACTTTTATACTACTTACGAACTATACTTATTCTATCTTTCGTGATTCATAGTTGAGGAAAAGTATATTCATGTGATATCTTATTAGAACCGTCTCAATGTATATAATTTCCAAATATCTAATTTTTATAATATTTAAATATTGGTAAATAAAAATATTAAATATTATATATTTATATCTATACAAATATATTAAAAGTCGTGCAAAAACAAGAAACTGTGCCACGTGGCGCTCTCCCTAGGGTCTAGGGAGTTTTAGTTCATGTAATTCTTGTACAATAAAAAAATTAAGAAATTGCATGGTATAAGGTTTGATCTCGAGACCTCAAGTACATATATTAAAGTTTTAACCACTAGTCTAAGTTGTATTTAGTGTTACTGTGATAAAGTATTATATTAATAAATAAAATTTTTTTTATTCGGGACATAGTTCAGGCCTAATAACTAGTTTTACATTAAAAAGGGTGAAAATCAAACTATTGCGAGTTAAAAAAAGAAAGATTGAAGAATGTACATGAATTTTTTTTTTTTTTTTTTGAGGGACAAGGAAAAACGATAGAAATTAGCGACCTGATCCTATGCCGCAATAGCTGGCGACAATGAATCACTGCCTAGAATCTTTTTTATAGAAATATATTAAACAATGTCAAAAAAATTTACCAGAAAATTAGCACAGCATTGGGATTAGCATAGAACTTTGCATGGTGATTATCAAAAGAATAATGATGGATTAAATGTAGTATTGAAGAGTTTGTCGGTCAATGACTTAGTTCAGTTAGTTTTTAGGCAATGGGACAATTAAAAATTGAAGTCTCACACACTCGGCGAAAAGATTCTCCCGACTTTGAGACTTGGGTGTTTGAAATAAAGAGTAATTACAAGCTGCACGTTACTCACTGCTGTTTGTAACACACTATGAGGCACATGAGTGGGCTACATCTTTGCCTGTGGCTTTGGGCTTGGCGTGTTCTACGGAGATTGAAAAACACAAATGCTCCACTGTCAATCGTGTGTGATATTTTTTCTTCTGATTTTTAAGGATAAGTAAGATAAATGTTACTACTGAACTAACACTTAGTTTAGGTTTGTACGTCAAATTCTTGGAAGGGAGGGGATGGTATTGAGAATTAGACTAAGCAACATACTAATTACATACAATCAACACTAATCAACAACTAATGGAAATTGATGAAACTAAGCACAATAAGTAGAGCAATGAAAAAACAATGAATAACGTGGGAAAACACTGCAATGGGAGCAAACAACCCACCAAGCAAACACCTTTGATTAATGGTAACAATGATTGAAGATTACAAGCATTAATGAATGAGTTTAATGCTAGTTACTCTCTCCTCTTTCATCAAACTATAGAAAGATCTCAGTTTGTATGAATAATGTCCTAAAACATGAAAGAGGAGATGTACATAGTTTAGCGGGAAAAAACAATTCAATGGTCGAGATTAAAGCTCAAACACTGTAAGAAAATCCCGACAGATCTGGGTTGCCCGGACGGACTCGAGAAATCACATGTCCGTGTGCAGGGTTGCACTAACATTTTGCCTTGATGAGCAGAAAAAACAGCAGCAGGACTGCTTCCCGCCCGGTCCAAAAAGGTGTCTGCCAAGATGCAGAGGGTGCCAAATATTCTACCTTGAAGCTGGAAACCGCCCACCCGCCCGGGCTCAATTCCTCCCGCTTGGGCCCCCATGCGCTGCAACATCAAACAGAACGACCGAACGCTCGCCTGGAGACAAAATCACCTGGGTTGAGCCACCCGTCCAGGAATAAGGACAACCAGCCCGGGCTTCCTTGTGCTTAGCTCATTCTTCGCTTGCTTCCATTATTTGCACAACTCCAAATGTTACTCCAACAATCTCCCAATTGGAGTTGGGCAAACCGAATATAAATTATCAAGGTAATACCATATATAACCCAAAAAAACATCGTCATCCAAACCCATTTCCACCAACGATGCTTACTCCCTTCATTTAGCATTCAAGACCAATTGAGGTCCAACACAACCTCAATTTCTCACTGGAAACCACTTTATTGAGCATGTCTACCGAATTCTTTGAATTGACAATCTTCCTCAAAACCCATACACCATCATATACAAAACTCCTAGTGTAGTGGTAGTGCCTTTTGTGTGATTGGTTCGGTAGTGAAACATAGGATTTTTAGCCAATTGAACCGCAATTTGGTTATCACTATGCAACACACATTATTGTTGTTGCTTCATACCCATTTCGTCAAGGAAATTCTTCAACCATTCTATCTCCTTACCTGCCTCTGACATAGCCACATACTCAGACTCCATAGTAGACCTGAAGACACACTTTTGAAGCTTGGACATTAAACTAATGGTCGTACCAACAATAGTGAAAGCATACCCCGAAGTGCTCTTACTTGAATTAACACCCAGCCTCCCCCCCCCCCTAACTCGGCATCAAAAACCCTTTCAAGATCACTTCTTTTCTTACAAAACAAAGAGCCATAGAATAACTACCTACACAAGTACCTTATAAGCCATTTCACGGCTTCCCAATGTTGCTTAGCCTGATTTGCCATGAACCTACTCACAGCTCCCACCGCATGAGTGATGTAGAGCCTTGTGAACAGCATAGCATACATCATGCTACAAATGATCAAAGCATAAGGAACAATGGTCATTGCTCCTTTTTCTTTATCTGTTTTGGGTGAATCTTCCTTTAACAACATGAGATCAGCAGAAAGAGGGGAACCCTGAGGCTTCGTATCAACCATGTTGAATCTCTTTAGCACCTTCTTGACATACTCCTCGTGAGACAACCTCAACACACCCATCGATTTATCCCTCAAAATTCTCGTGCCAAGTATTAGCTCTGCCTCACCCAAGTTTTATATCTCAAACTTCTTTGATAATTTTTCTTTCAAATTGTTTACAAGATCCATGTAAGTACCTGCAATAAGCATATCATCAACATATAGAATCAAATAGATACAACCATTTACTTATCTTTGAAAGTATCAATAATGATCTTTATCCGATCTCACTAAACCATTTCTAAGCATGAACATGTCAAACTTTTTGTACCATTGCCTTGGAGATTGGTTCAACCCACATAAGGTCTTCACAAGATTAATTACACACCAAGTTCTCTTTGACCCTTGTGGTTGCTTCATGTAGAGATCCTCTTCTGAATCCCCATGTAAGAATGTCGTTTTTCACATCCATTTGCTCAAGAAAAAGATTTTCGAAAGCCACTATTGCCAACAAGATTCTAACAACCGGAGCAAAAATGTCTTGATATTCAATTCCTTCTTCCTGTTAAAAACCCTTTACCGCAAGCCTTACCTTGAAACGGGTAGTGCCATTGGTTCATCGTTCTTTCGAAAGATCCACTTTGTTCAATAGTGCTCTCTTTCCCATGAGTAGTTCACACAATACCCAAGTCTTGTTTCTCACTAATGTGTCCATCTCATCTTTCATGGCTTTCTTCTACTTATACGATTCACTAGACTTCATTGCTTCACCATAGTACTCTAGTTCACCCGCATCGGTCAACAACAAATAGTGCAATGAGGGAGAATATCGTTTTGGTGGCTTAATAGACCTTGAAGATGTCCTCACTCCAGGAGTGAAGCTAGCTTATGGAGTGCTTGGTTCACCATGAACCTCATATATAATCTAGGTCATCAAGAGGATCATCCTCCAAATCACTAGATTCAATAACATTAAGAGCTTGAACATTGTGTTGAGGAGCTTGAACATCATTAACCCTAATCATTTCCCGCTTTTCCCCAATCCATCCTCTCTCAATGGAATCTTCACCAAAATTATCCTTATATAAGGATTTCTCATCAAATGTCACATAATAATGCCTAATCACAACACATTTCTTAGGATCCCAAATAAGATACCCATATTTTTCACAACCATATCATATGAACTAGCATTTAATGGCCTTTGGTTCGAGCTTATCACGCTTTTTGGATTGAATATAAATAATAACACACTAAAAGTTCTCAACTCTGGAAGACATACCTCTTTACCACTCTAAAATTCATTTGGAATCTTAAACTTCAAACACTAGGTTCGTGATTGGTCAACTATGTTACGGTGCTCACGACATCGGCCCAAAAGCACTTAGGAAGACCCACATGGACTGTCATGCTCCTTGCCATCTCAAGAAGTGTTTTATGCATTCTTTCCGCTACCCCGTTTTGACGAGGTTTCCCCGGAATAGTCCTTAACAAAATAATGCCATGCTCTTGACAATGTTTTCTGTAAGCTTTCAACTCAAACTCACCTCCATTATCATAATTGATACTCTTTATCTTCTTACCCAATTGATTATGAACTTCTGCCTTCCAAACCTTAAAGGTTTCATACACCTCGGACTTGTGATTCATGAAGTAACTCCAAACTTTTCGGTCAAGTCATTAATGAAGGTCACAAAGTACCGTGAGCCACCAAGATAATTGATTGGAGAAAGACCTCATACATCCGTGTGCACTAACGTAGCTTCTCATCTTTCAAATACTTTTGGTTTCCGTGAAGGACACTTTCTTTTGCTTCCTAATTAAGGACACAACTATCACAAAATTCCATGTCGATTGATTTCAAACCCGGCAACTTACCCTTTGAAGATAGAATCTTCATCCCTTCCCTACTCATGTGCACAAGCCTTGTATGTAGCTTTGTGTCCATTCCATGGTTGTAGCAATGATTCTTTTACACCTTATGATTGTGTATAAAGTGTCAGTTTTAGAGCCACGAGCCACCACCATAGCTCCTTTGGACACCTTCCAAACACTGTCACCAAAATGTATCTATAACCACATGAGTCCAAATGACCCACCAAGATCAAAATCTTTTTTAATTTGGGTATAAAAAGAACATTTTGAAGTTTTCATAGGCTCCCACTTGAAGTCTTGATCATAACTTTCACTTTCTCCATAATATCCAAAGGTTCATCATCGGCTAGATAAATGTTCCCCAACTTACCACCGTTGAAGTTGCGAAATAGCTCCTTGCATGAAGAAGAATGAAAGAAGCTCCTGAAGCAAGGATCCAAGACTCAATTGGGCTATCAACACTCAAGATCAAAGCATCACCAAGTTCATCGGATGTAACACTAACGGATGAACATGCATCATCCAAATTCTTATGATTTACACCACCCTTCTTCTTGGATTTGGGTCACTCTCTTTTGGTATGCCTCTTATGTAGGCGTGTTTTTATTTCGCCTACGCGGGATGAACAAGTATTTGACTACCTCATTAAGATTTTATTGAAGACGTTTTGAAGTCGCCAACAAGTCTTTAGAAGAATACTCATAAATCTAATTGGATATGGGAAATCGTAGGGACAAATTAAGGACTTATCCAATGTAGATTTTCCCGTCCTGACTCCACATATGGTCAATGAACCAAAGATTGAGTTTGGGGGTAAGGTAATATATGATTAATATAATATGCATATATATGAATAATAAATGAATAAAAGAGAGAAAGGACAAAGGCACGAATTTATATTAAAGATCTACATCATAAAAGAAATCGTTGGTAACTTCAACATTAAAAAAATAGATTTATTCAAGGACCCTCAGGATTATACTGTGGCTTGGGACTGCGAGATTGACAAACTATGGGATAAGCAATTGTGAAACCTGAAATCTAACGTGTGTGTATGTTTGAAAAAAAGTGTTTGTGTTTGCCAGTATGAATTTTGTAGAGAGGTTTTGTAAGGAGGTTTATAAAATACTAGAGATGTAAAGCTGAAGTGTTGTGTGGAAAAACATATGAAAATCGTACGGAAATCAAGACCTATTTATAGAGAAAAGTAAATTGTGCTTCACGTGCCAGCTACACTAGGCACAGGAGGCTGTGTGACGCACAATCACACGTGTTAGGCGCACATTGGTGCGTTTGACGCATCATGCCCAATCAGCTTCGTAAATGTGGTATGCGATTTTAAAAAGATAAGAAAGAAAAATGTGTCACCTAGAGGAGTGTGCCACGCGCACAACTCTGTGTGACACATAATGCCACGTGTTAGGTGCAAATTGGTGCACCTGACACAAGTGCACAATGGTGCGCCTGATGCACCAAGGTGCGCTTGACGCACTTGTGTGCACCTTTGACAACTCTCTATGAAACACGTTTTGACAATTTTCTATCATCTTTTAAGTAGAAAATCTAATTTAATTTTGAAAACGTATTTGAAAATATTTTTTATTAAAATAAAATAATTAATTATAATGGGTAGTCAATTATTGGACTTTTTTCAAAGAATTGAGCTCAAAATGCAATTAATTGTGTGTAATAATTAATAGGGCTTTACAATAGGAATTGAGGACTTTTCAAAATAGTTTTTGTGTGGCTTTTCATATTGATCTACCCTTGGGTCGGGCCAATTAAGATCACAATATGTTTCATCATTAGATTTTTAAATGGGGAGATATGATTATGTGTTTACAGATGCCCCACTTTGAATGAGGTTCAGGAAATCGAAAATCAAAGTATACAGTGTCGGGACGGAGAATGATTCTAAACACTCTATGGTTTAGAACTGATATATTTATACGTCAGTCTCTAAAAAACAAAGTTAGTTTGCATAACAATAACCACAAGAAATCTGGTTACATGTAGAAGAAGATGTTAGTAGATAGGTTCAAATAACTCAGACAAAGCACATAACACTAGTAGAATAAATGCTATTTGCTGCAGTGGTATTGCTGCGGTTTTACCGATACGCAGCAATATATCACGTAAAAAGAAAAGAAAAAACAAAAAATAACCATATTGCTGCGGTTTCGGCCAAAAACCGCAGCAATATATTTTCAACGGAATTTTTTTGAAACTTTTTGACTATTTGACCAAATATATTGCTGCGGTTTCTAGAAAGAACCGCAACAATATATTAAAAAAATATTAAAAAATATTATTTGAACCTATTGCTGCGGAACCTACATAAAACCGCAGCAATATGTTTTTAAAATTATAATGAAACGGCCCAAGTAGGGTTTCTCTCACTCTCTCTCGACCTCTCTTCCTCCCATCTTTTTCACGCCTCCACTTATCTTCTCTCTCTCTCCTCTAACCTTCTCAATCACGCCACGCCTCCTCTCATCTTCTCTCTCTTCTCCCATCATCTTCTCTCTCTCCTCTAACGCTCTCAGTCACGCCGGACGTCCTTCGAAATCAACGTCGTCTTTCGAAATCGCAAAACTCGCAAGGTCGACGTTGATTTCGAAAAGTCCCTCGCCAAACTCGCAAGATCTTTCGCCAAATTCGCGAGGTCGCTCGCCAGATTCGCAAGTCCCTCGCCAAAATCGCAAGGTCTTTCGCCAAATTTGCGAGGTTGCTCGCCAGATTCGCAAGGTCGACCGTTCATTGTTCGTTCGTTCCTCGACATGCTCTCGTGGGTCGCTCGCCAGATTCATAAGGTCGCCGTCGACCGTTCGGTTTGCGTTCGTTGCTCCACAGATTCGCCAGATTCAAGTAGTCGTTTGTCGCCGTTTTGGGTCGCCGTTGTTGGTTGCCGTTGTGGGTCGCCGGTGTGAGTTGCTGTTGTGGTTTTCTAAGTTCTAAAATTTTCGTTCGTTGTTTTCAAATTTGTTATTTGTTACTGTTATTATGTACAATTTATCAATTTTTCAGTTTTAGTTGTAAGTGTTTTTTTTTCATTTTATTTATTTATTTATTGTATTATTTATGTAACTAGTTTTTTTTATCATTATATATTAATAATATTCATATGTCATTTCATTTTCAATTCATATGCAAATTTTGTGGATAGTGGATTTGTTTGTTGCCTGATTTTTATTTTTCAAATGTGATTGCAAAATGAAAAAAAAAATTTTTTTTTTTTTGGTTACCAGTTTTGGGCCAAAATCGCAGCAATAGTTTGACATATTGCTGCGGTTTTGGCCCAAAACCGCAGCAATACTCTCTGTTAATATGTAATACATAAAAATATTGTTGGGGTTTGGCACTTTTTAATACCTACTGCTGCCCCCTTAATTACTGCGCGCCCAAAACCGCAGCAATATGGCACTTTTTAACCGCAGCAAATAGCATTTATTCTACTAGTGTAATGATGCAAAGATGTAAACTTAGACTCTCTAAGGATACATGTGATGCAATGCAAGGATTAAGAAGCTAAGTAAGATGACACGTCATACAAGGTTAGTGTCATGGACGACTAGGATATATACAATGCAATGCAAAGTCAGGATTTTGAGAGGTTATGAGATCTGGATATATAGAAAGATAGAATGATTAAAAAATAGATTGAATTATTTTCGAAAACTGTTCTTAGTAAATATTCGGTGTCTATAAACGAGGTCTTCATATTATAACTTTTTGAGAGTTTAATTTGATTTGAAGGAACCACCACATTTAGGAAGCCCCCACTTTGGGTAAGCTTGTCTTCAATTTGGCATGTACTTGATCTGATATTGAAATGTTGTTAATCTTTCTTGAGTGTTCAGAGTTTTCATTAGGGATTTTCCTTGAGAAGTAATTTACGCAAAGTCAGATATCGCCAGAGACCATGAAATTGTCGGAGAGTCCTTCAGGGAAAAAGAGAGTTTAGATTGAATAATGAAAAAGTTTAATATTTGCGACATAAGTAAATGTAGGTGGGAAAAGGCTTTGATGAGGCTATGTTCAGACTAGAGTCTATGTTAGGATCTCGAAAGAAGATTATGCTCCTAAATTCTAGAAAGTCAAATTAATAGACCATGAATAATTTGTTTTCATTTTAGCGGTTGCACCTCAAGATGTAGATTCCTACGTATCCTTGCAGAATCAGATCATTCGTAATTCTGAATTTGATTTCATTTTTTTTATTATATTTTTTTTGTGCCCTAACTTTTACCTAGGCCGCACTTTCGGGTTTTCAACCTAGCGGGCTTCGACATACCTTGAAGAATGAGTTATATGCTTGATGAAAAGTTCAAAGGTTTGATGAATGATAAAGGCTTAAATGATTCAGTTAATGTAAAGATCATGGATTTGAATTATATAGGCTTTAAGGATTTTTGATGGATTGAAGGATTTTGGAATGAGGGATGGAACGTGTGTACAAGCCCCCTAGTTAGACTTTCTATGTCTTTACCTTTGGATTTTTCTTTTTTCATACTTTGATTTATTTTTTTACTTTATATTTTTGCGTGCCATTGATCTTTTTTTTTTTTACGTAGTAAGGCTTGCACACAAGCTATGGTTATGAGTATTGGAAGGTTTGAAGATTATTTATTGATTGGAAATAAATTGAACAGGCTTACTAAAACTAAAGTACTAAATAAAATAGACTCGACAAGAAAGAAAATAAAGGAGCTAAGGGAGGGATTCTGCGACTCAAGTACTCAACGTAGAAAAATTGCGCTAAACGACTAAGCTCCTTGCACTGTTGAGACGATGCCTAAGGGGTTGTTGTCGTTGTTAACTTTTGCTGCAGGCGGAGCTGAAAGTTTGCCACTATCAACCATATCATGTAAAGCATTCTTTAAGGCCCAACACATAGATGTTCTGTTTCCATTCCCTCAGTGGTACTTGCAATAGGCATTAGGGTTCCACTTCTTGGGCCTGTTTTTTGGGTGCAGGGATGGAGTAGAATCGATAAGTTGTATTGCTCCTTTTCGATGAAGCATATTAAAGGCTTCTTCTAAATTCATGCCCAAAAGCTAGACCAAATAGAACACTAATTACTTGTAATTAACTAATCAGCAACTAATGGACATTGATGAAACTAAGCACGATAAGGAAGCAATGAAAAGCATAACAAATAACGTTGGAAAATCCGAGGATCGGGAGAAAAAAATCCACCAAGCAAGTACTTTTGATTAATTGTGATAATGAATGAATATTACAAGATTAATGGATAAGTTTAAAGTTATTTTCTCTCTCATCTTTTAGTAAACCTAGAAAGTTCTCAGTGTGTGAATAATGTCCTAAAACATGAAAGAGATGGATTTATATAGTCTAGGGGGGCAAAACAATCAAGGGATCAAGATTGAAGCTCAATTAAACTCGTGAAAACCCTAACAGAACTGGGTTGCCCGGACGGGTTCGAGAAATAGCCCGTCCGGGTGCAGGGTTGCACTAACATTCTGCCTCGACGAGCAGAAACAACATCATTAGGAACGCCCGCCAGGGTCGAGGGTCACCCGCCCGAATTCAGGGGGTGCCAAACATTCTGCCTTGAAGCTGGAAACTGGTCACCCATCCAGTCTCAATTTTGCCTGTCAGTCCCCGTGTGCTGCAGATGAGTGAGCACTCACCTAGAGACAACAATACCTTGGTCGAGCCGCCCGTTCGATCATGAGGATTGTCTTCTGTAGCTCCGTTGCGCTGTGCTCATTCTTCACTTGCTTCCATTGTTTGCACAACTTTACATGTTACCCAACAAATAATAAGAGAAATCTTACCTACAAAGAACTTGGAGTGACGTTTGATCGCATGACCTATTAATCGTGTGTTATATGACTTATATCTCCTAAATATTAATGCTTATACCCGGCCAAAAAGAAAAATATTACACTCACTCTTTCCCCACTTTTTCATGTCAAACAGTCAAAGCCCCCAACCCCAATGTCTCTAATCTCTCTCTCTCTTCCTCCTAATTTCTTAACCTTTCCCCTTCTTAAACAGTACATCGCTACTTCTCTGTCGGTATTCCACAACAAAGCTTCACAATATTTACAGTAAACTCTGTCCCCACTTATTCTCCAGAGAAAATTCTGGTAATATAGCCTTTTGTTTCTTGATTCCAAAGATTGCATGAACTGATAAAGAAAATTTCTTACTCTTTATATTTAATCAGTCTTGAAGATCCTGAAGCAAAGGTACAGTATTTTGTGGATTACATGCTGATTGGTTAGAAAAGTTGAAATTTGTTTAAAAAAACTAAATTAACTTTAGTACCCTCTTAATCTTGATTATTGAAGCAGAAAGAAGAAGAAAAAAGGGTTTTCTTAATACGTGGAATGTGATGATTAATGCTATGTTTCCCAGGAAAGAATCCATGAATGAAGTAGAATGTTGCTTGGATCCTCAGCTATGGCATGCTTGTGCAGGAGGTATGGTCCAAATGCCAGTAATTAATTCTAAGGTGATTTATTTTCCTCAAGGCCACATTGAGCATGCTCAAGTAAACATTGATCTTAGAAAATACCCAAAAATACCTCCATTAATTCCATGTAAAATCATTGGAATTAAGTATTTAGCTAATTATGAAAGTGATGAAGTTTATGCCAAAGTTAGGTTGGTACCTTTAAGGGGCAATGAATTTGATACTACTTGTGATGATGGGTTTGTTGGGAATAATGAAATGGAAGAAGGGTCAGAAAAACCTGTTTCTTTTGCTAAAACCTTGACTCAATCTGATGCTAACAATGGTGGAGGATTTTCGGTTCCTCGGTATTGTGCCGAAACTATCTTCCCAAGATTAGATTATTCAGCCGAACCCCCTGTTCAAACTATCCTGGCTAAGGATGTTCATGGGGTAACCTGGAAATTTAGGCATATATATAGAGGAACTCCTAGGAGACATCTTCTTACGACAGGTTGGAGTAATTTCGTTAATCAGAAGAAGCTCATTGCTGGGGATTCGATTGTTTTCCTAAGGACGGAAAATGGGGATTTGTTCGTTGGGATTCGGAGGCCTAAGAGAGAACTGTTAACTTGTGGTTCCGCATATGGTGGATTTGCTGCTTTCCTTAGGAATGAAGAGAACAATAAGATTATGGCTCGAAATCTCGAGGGGATGAATTCTGGTAACAATACTGAGAAAGTGCGAGCGGAATCTGTAGTTGAAGCTGCATATCTTGCTGCAGATGGTAAACCATTTGAGGTAGTTTACTATCCAAGAGCAAGTACACCAGAGTTCTTTGTCAAAACTGCAGCTGTCAGGGCTGCAATGCGTTTACAGTGGTGTGCTGGAATGAGATTTAAGATGGCTTTTGAGACTGAGGATTCGTCCCGCATTAGCTGGTTTATGGGGACTGTATCTTGTGTTCAGGTTGTTGATCATGTTCATTGGCCCAACTCACCCTGGCGCCTTCTTCAGGTACCTTGAATATTTTCTTATTCTCTACTCTGCAATTTATCTCAAATATATCTGGATATATTATCACTATGATTAAGGTTGGAATTTTGATATTAAAACCATGAAGATGGAACTTTAAGAATTAGCTATCATGTGGTTCAGTTGATTTTTTTTACAGGATGCTTAAGTTGTTGAAGATCTTCAACATAATGATGCGCACTTATTCCTATATGTTGCTAGTTTATTTTTGTCCCTTTTTTTTCGTTATTTTCAGTCGGTAGGTGTTAGTTTTAAATTGTTTTGTTCCTATTTTTTTATTTACTAAAAAAAGTTTCTGAAAACCAAAATAAGTGATTTATAGTATATCAATAGTATAAGAGCTAAAGTGTTGCAGATATTTTGAACCGTAGGAAATACTAAAAGTTATCCTCGATACACCTTAAGAAGGGTGTTGTATTTTTTATTGTTCTTGTCCATATTGCTAACAGGTTGGTGAAAATATGGGGTTTTCAGGTTGCTTGGGATGAACCCGATCTACTACAAAATGTAAAGCGAGTGAACCCATGGTCGGTTGAATCAGTAGCAAGCATGCCAACAGTCCATATGTCTCCATTTTCGCCTCCTAGAAAGAAGCTAAGGGTTTCTCAAGTTCCGGAAATCCCTTTTGCTGACCAATATCTGCTGCCAACATTTCCTAATAGCGCTTATAATCCTAGCGGCTCCGTATTTGGTTTAGCAGAGGTCCCTGCAGGTGTACAGGGCGCCAGGCATGCTCACTTCAGGCAATTCTTGTCAGATCATCTAAACAAAGTAAATTACTCAAGTCTTCTTACAAATGGACCCGAGCTAAAATCTCTTCATTGTGGCATTTCAGCAAAGCACAAAATCAGAGAAAACATATCGTCGTTCCTTACAATGGCAACCCTCAAAGAAAGTCCTAAGGAAAATGATATGTTGACACCAAAATTTATGCTTTTCGGGAAACCTATTTTAACAAAGCAGCAAATTTCTCAAAGCTCTTCCAGCGACTCAATGAGGACAGTATCAGACAGCAATTTAGAGAAGACAGGTAACAATGCTTCCGAAGATTCTAATGATACATTGAACAAGCCTTCTGGTGGAAATTTTCCTTGTAAAGTTTTTATGGAGTCAGAGGATGTTGGCAACACTCTAAGCCTGTCTTCCCTTGGCACTTATGATGGCTTGTATAAGAAGATCGCCCATCATATTTGGCAGGGAAAGATCCTAGAAGCAGAGCAATGTGCTCTGTCGTAGATGCCTCAACGTGGGTACAGTCGTCACTTGCTCTTGACGTTTTGGGAAATACAGGCATAGCTTGGAAGCTCAATGTAGATTTTCGACCGCAATGGTGGTTACTTGTGAATCAACCTCACGTTCATTATTTGCTTTAGGCGATACTTCTTGCTGTTGTTATTCATTTGATACATGTAAGATCTCGAATCTACCACTGTTTTGTAAAGGAAATGGCTCCCATCCATTTCAGGATGTGTGGCCCTGAAATGGCAAGGAGCCCATTCCGCTACTTAATTCCAAGATTTTTCTTATATAAGTATATGTTCAGCTTTAAATCTTTGCTACATTAGTTCATCGTCTTTCTTAAGCAGGAAATGAGAAGATGGTTGATAGCATTAGATTGCCAAATATGGTAATGTAGTTCAAATTCCCGTTGGTCCTTTCCACTTCCCAATTCATACCAAGATAAAAAGGCAAATTAAAAATCAGGCTAGTGACAGAAGGTTATGTGGATAACAGGATTGCATAAAGTCAAAAAATGTCCTTACTATCTTTTTTTTTTTATGCAGAAAGAGAGGTACAACCTCAGGAAATAAACGCAAAAATTAAAACAACATAAACATAAACTAGGGAGGCACAAAACGTGGTAAAGCCACTATGTCCTCAAACAACATTCTACCTAAATTTAAAGGGGGGACTTGAATCAACTCTACTTTGTTGTTCTGGATGACACCTTGATTGGCTAGCCAATCTGCAGCTCGATTACCTTTACTATAGCAATGTAAAATATCAACGTCCCAATCATTTGAATTAATAAGTTCTCTGCAATGGTGAATTATATGCACGCATTCTCCGCCATATGCTTCTGTGCCCTTGAGAATCCAAACAGCAGCTAGATTATCCATTTGTATATGTAGCTTTGTAATACCCATTCTTTTCGCTAATTCCAAGCCAAAGTCCACAACTTTGATCTCAGCTACGAAAGCATGACAAGAACCAAAATTAAATGAGAAAGCTATGTGAAGATTACCAGTGTGGTCTCTGATTAGACCTCCTCCCCCAGCAGGTCCGGGCGTGCCTTTAGCTGCTCCATCAGTGTTCAAGACCATCCAGTCAAATGGGAGTGCATTCCATCTAATGAAAGTTTCTTTTCTTGCCTTTCTGTCATGATCTTGCACAACTACAAAATCTCCAAGGGATTTTCAGGCCTCCTCAAATCTCAACATAAGGAAACTAAGAACGTATACAAGAATTTCAGAAGTCTTGTTGAAAACAACATTCCTCCAGCGCCAGAGCCACCATAAAACAATTGCAAAGAAAATAGGCCATGTTTCAGGCGCCATATCATTCTTCACCAGGTATTTGATATTACTAACTAGCCATTGCTTCAAGGTGCCAGTTCGAAAGCTAGGTGTATTGACTGGGCCTCCAATTTGTCTCCACACCTCATGCGTAGCTTTACAATCTCTAAGAACATGTAAGATGGATTCATCTTCATCCTCACGAATTACACACCTTGGGTTATTAGTCAAACTTCTTTTAGCTCTATTAATATTACACATCATTCTGTCATGTAATACTAACCAAAGGAAGACACGAATTCTTTGCTAAATTCTTAACTTCCAGATTAGATTCCAGCTGCCATCTTTTACATCTTGATTTGTTCGTAAGATATTGAGAGCAGATTTTATTGTGAACTTACCTTTTGGTGTTCCACCCCAATAAATTAAATCTGCAACAGTAGCATCTTCTTTTAGTTCATGAGAATCAATTTGTTTGATGACCTCAGGAGGAAGTAAGTTAGCAAACTCGTTCCATTTCCAAACCGAATCCTGATCCCAAAGGTCCGCAACTGTGGCGTCAGTTAAATGGGTCGGAATATCTGAAATAGCTACAACGCGAAGAGTTTTATCAAGGACCCATTTATGGTCCCAGAAAAGAGTAGTGGAGCCATTGCTTCTTGCTACTCTAGCCCCTTCCCCAATAAAGTTTGCATTTTCAGTAACGCCCCTCCAAACCTTTGACATATTACTTTTGGGAGTGAACATGTCTAAATCACAGCGACCCTTGCAATATTTGTTGTGTAGAACACGATACCAAAGAGCATTTGGTTCAGTTAACACTCTCCAACCAAGTTTGGTAAGAAAGGAAGCATCAATTTGACGCGCTGAACGAAGCCACAGACCATCATTATCAACAGGTTGCTGTAAACGATCCCAGGATATCAAGTGAACTTTGCGTTTCTCTTCATCGCCCCCCATACAAACCTGCGAGTTTTTTTTGTCAATGTAATCGCATATAGATTTAGGGATCTTGACCGTTTGCATAGCATAGTTACCAATCATTGAGATAGTTGATTTTGCAAGAGTAATTCACCCTGCTAAAGAGAGATGCTTGGACTTCCATCCCGCAAGTATTCTTTCAAATTTTTCACAAAGGTAACCAAAAGTGTCTCTAGTAACACGACTAGTCAAAGTGAGCATTCCTAGATAAATTCCCAAGTCTTCAGTAGCTTCAATGCCAAGAGCATGGCTAATGCTAGTGGTGTCTTCAGAACCCATGTTAATCGAAAAATACACTGTGGACTTTGGGTAGCTTACTTTCGAGCCTGAGGCACAACAGAAGCGCTGTAAGCAATTCTTCAAAATCTCAGCTTGTTCCATTGTAGCTTCCGCAAACAAAATAATATCATCCGCAAAGCATAGATTAGAGAGCTTCTGACCATTTCTGGTTGCTTTTATAGGCAACCATTTATTTGCAATTATAGCTTCTTCTATGATATGATTAAGTCTTTCGATATATAAGACAAAAATGTAAGGTGATAGTGGATCACCATGACGAATTCCCCTACTTGGATTGAATTGCTCCATAGGTTCACCATTCCATAAGACACACATAGAGGGTCTGGTTATGCATTCCATAATCACAAAAATCATAAGTTGCAGAAACCTGATTTTCGACAAAGTATCTTGAATGAAGTTCCACTTGAGTTTGTCGTAAGCCTTTTCAAAGTCTATTTTGACAGCCATGTAACCAGTTTTGCCTTGTTTAGTTTTCATAGTGTGAATCACTTAGCTAAATCGACCTCAACACTCAATCTAGTAAACTGGCGTCTATCCGCATTGGCCTTCGATTTATCGACTCTAAAGACTTTACCAATTTCGGAACCAATTTTGTGTAGGAAATCTTTGTCAAAATATTCAACTGACAAATTATGGATACGTAACCAAGTGGTAAGAACATTAATGGAGGCTTCCTCTGGAATAAAATTAGGGGACCATTTCCTAATGGTGAGGTAAGTATCATCAATTAACCAAGGATCCTGAGTAAGCACAAAATGATAGTCCTCCCTGTTACTAAATCGAGCAATGAAATACTTGCTCCCTATATCAGTCAAGGCTAAATCACCCTTTAGTTTCCATTTCTTCTTTAAAATTTTCATTAAACTCATATACCCTAGACTGCCATCAAACATACGAATGATGAGAGTGGTTGTCCAAGGTTGGCGAATTTTCCGTTTTTCATCTTTAGTGAGGAGAATGATTGGGCATTTCTCAGAATCCTCCAAATCCTCCGGAGCACTATCATCATCAGATACTTCATCATCATCCTCAAATTCAAAAGAATTCCAAATACTTCATCATCATCCTTACTATCTAATCATATATATATATTTTTTGGCCTCTGGCATTATCTATATACTTAGTTGTTCCTTATCAGTCACTACATGTATCACTCCTCCCAGTCACAATTTTGTTCATTTGTTAGTAGAGATGTAGAGGTGGTATAAAGTGATACGACCTGTCAACTCGATTCGAATCCGATATGAAATTAGCAGGATTGGGTCAAGGTTTTTAACTTGCTTAAGTAAGCGGGTTGACACTATATGGCCCATTTATTAAACTGGTTGGTTTAGGGTTGAAAATTTAAAACTAAATCGATACGGCAACCCGTTTAACTAATATTCTACCACAAATATTATTATTTAGGCTTCAAAGACTTTGAATATACTTCATAAATATATAAGATTTACTCTTTAGCTGTTCATTTTATTTTATCTAGGTAAGATATTAGTATCTAAGATATGGTTAAGAAATACATGAAACACATTTGTTTAGTTTACGTATATATGAGCGCATGATAAACGAGTCGGGTAACCTATTTAATACACGGGTCGGGTTAGTGTCGAGTGTTAATGACCCGTTTATAAACGGATCGGGTTGGGATTATGGGTATTCAATTCGTTTATCATTGGATCCGAAATGAATTTGACTCTTCACGAGCCGTTTCCAGCTCTATTTGTTATGCATCTAAGAAGTATTCAAGCCTAGTTCTTCAAGGGCTTAACTTGTCCAAAGTTTCCAAGAGAGATTCTAACCTACTTTTATGGCTTCATTAACCTTATACATCACCATTGTTATCTTCATTTATATCATGAACTATTGTCAAAGGGAACTGTGAGAAAAGTATATTGGTATAGAAGTCTAAATGTATGTACTGGCTATGAAAGAACAGATGCACCTAGAAAGTATACGAAGTTTTTTTTTTTTTTTTTACATCGCAGAAAACTATTAAATTACAAATTTGTAAACGAGAATTTGTTCATCTTGCATAGGCTTGCCAAGTCGTGAGCTAATTTGATGCCGTCGCAGGAGACTTTGAAAACTTGGCACCATTCAAGGTTCTTAGCTAGATCTTTAATATCATTGATCGTGCATTTGACGTGGACATCCGAAACCTATTTGCAGTTAAAGAACCGGACCAGGTTTGCAGAGTCTGTGTGTATAGCAATCCATTGCACTTGTTGCTGTGTAGGCCATTCAATCGCCATTAGACACGAAATTTGAATGTACATAAGATAACTCCAAAATGCTCGAATGATGTTATAGCCTACAAAAAGATATAAATTAACTTTTGGAAGTATAAAGATCGGGTTTTTGTTTAATATATAGCTTTAAAACATACTTTATACGTTTTCTTTTACTTGCAATCTTTTGCATTTCAGGATGCTACATATTACTTGCAACATGAGACTTTTGGTAATACATTCTCTTTTTCTCTCTCTTAGAGCATGAGATCTATTTTTTGTTTCTCTCTCTCATCTCTTAAGTTATTGCGCCATAATCCATGGTAATACATTCTCTTTTTCTCTCTCTTAGAACATGAGATCTATTTTTTATTTCTCTCTCTCATCTCTTAAGTTATTGCGCCATAATCCAATAGTGCAAGTAATAAAATGCAGAGAAATTACAAGTTGAATTTTGGATATACAAAAACATCTTTTAGATGTGCAAAATTAGTTTCGGTGTATTAACATGGTTTATGGATTTACGATAATAACTTTTTTATGTTCACGAAAGAATTTTACTGCTTGATACAATAAGGCTATAAAAATTATGAAAAGACTTGCTATTTTAATACTTTATGTTGATATGAATCTAAGAAGATTTCACATGACAATATTATTTCGTAGCTACATATCACATATTATGCACACATGCACGCACATTCCTTGCTCAACTTGCTCAATTTGTCGCCCTTAGTTCGATGATTCCTCACTTGGAGTTAGAAGACGTGCATGGCTCATTCTTTGGTTTCTTAACTACAAAGGTGGTAATGTGCATGGCGGCTAACCTTGGAGACCAAGCATACCAAATGGCGCTTGAACATGCCTAGTTGAGTCCTATTATAACTTGAGTGTAACTAAATTTGTGTATCATTTTTTACTCTTCCACTTGTAGTAGAGTTTTTTGTTTTAAGTATATTAGGACCATAGTAATATTAGTAGTTAGTAGTATAAATAGCTTATTGATGTTATTATTCAAATTATTCAATCATATATTCATATAGCGAGATTTCAAATCATTCGAGTGTCTAATACAAATTCCTCAAGTTGGTGGCTTCACATTTATGCTTCAAACCCTTAGATTAAATTGTGGTGTTTTTATTTATCAATTACTCGAAGTACTATCCTTGTTACCGTTCATGTTCATCAACCATTACACACACGCACATGCACATGCGCATACACACATCCTCAACTTCTATCCACTTTCTTCCATTTTTCTTATAAATTCACCTTATTTTCAGTCAATTTTTGACACACTTTCCTACGACTTCCAACTACGAAGATACTCCAAATACACTCCATTAAATCAAAGGTATATTAGAAAACCTCCAATTTTCATTCAATCTTCATTCAAACTTCAAGATTAGTCATCTCGTAAATCGTTATTCAAATCCCAAGCGATAAAGATATAGTTTTTGAGGGCTAATTTTAATTTATTTTTTACTATACTAACAATTTGCTTTTCATGATGTAGATCCCTAAAGAATTCACGCTTGGGAATCACCCCTTCCACCCCACTAGAAACCACCACTTTACCCTCCCTTACTATAGTGGAAACCACCCCCTTCCCCACCATGAACCGCTCAACAACTATGATGTATGTCCGTATACAACTTGAGCGGTAGAAACAATGTTAGACATGAAAGAAGGTGCTCAGGGGCGTTTACCAGCAGTGTTAGTGTTAGAGAAGTTCAGAACGTTCAACATCTTTCTCTTGCAAATATCGGTGTATCATCTCTTGACCGATTTACTAGGCTTGGAAATCTCAAAGTGGGGACTAGTCTTACAGGGCATCAACTTCTTTCGTGAAGTATATGCAATACAAGTAAAGGACAAGTGTTGGTTTTGCAACTAGATTGACAATCCAGACGGTTGTCGGGGCGCTTGGTGGGATTGAATCATCGATCCACCAAAACCTAGTTCTTGTTTGCTGCTACTATTAGTTTTTGCGATTGGAAAAGAGGGTGAGGGAGGGAGTGATTGAGTTTTGTGATTTGCTGCTGCTGTTAGGTACTCTTGGAGGTGGAAGGGTAGTGGGTTTTACAATTGGGGGAGGGGGTGGTTTTGGTGGCTGACTGGTTTTAATGGTGGTGTGGGTGGAGGAAGAAAAGAAAACGAGAGGGGAGAGAAGGTTGGGGAAGAAAGAAAATATTAACAGTGTGTTTGGTATGGAGGAATTGCATGTAAAAGAAAGGAAGTGGAAAGAAAAAAAAATTACTTTCCTATGTTTGGTTAAAAAATAACAAGGGAAGTATATAGTTTTCCTTCTAGGTTAACCCTTGGGAGGGTGATTTTCTAGAGTTTCTTCTAAGTTTTCCTCCTCGGAGGTTTCTCAAAAAAAATTCTTGAGATTTTCGCTTCTCATTTCAATCATAGTGACTCTCGATGGCAACCATAGAATCCCATAATTTAGAGTGATGAAGCAAAAGAAGATGGCGAGAACGGTGACACAATGATTGACGAGGAGATTGAATGGGTTAAAGAAGACGCAAAGGAGGAAAAAGCTAAAACTTCCTTGATAATTTTAAGACGACCGTGGACAAATCGATGGTGAATTCTCGAGCCCTGATTGATACATTAACAAAAATCTGGAAACCTAAACATGGGATTGAAGCCAGGAAAATTGATGATAAGTTATTTTCTTTTAAATTGTTTTATTGGAGAGGTAAAATGCATATAATGGATAATCAGCCATGGCATTTTGACCAATATGCGATGTGTCTAAGTGATATTTTGGAGAATGGGGAACCATCAGACATTCAACATCATTTGCTGCCATTATGGGTGAGGTTTTATAATCCGCCTTTCAAGGGGTGTAATAACTCTCAGAATGCGTGGATATTGGTGAGTAAAATAGGTGCTTATGTTAAGACTGATGCTATGAATGGTATGGAGATTGAAAGATCGATTCGAATCAGGATCATGGTGGATGTCCACCAATCATTGAAGGGTGAAATATGAATAATAATCCAAGGTGGGGAACAGGCCACCGTTCCAGTGAAATATGAAAAGATTACATGTATGGTATGTTAGGCCATGGCGAAAAGGAATGTGATGAGCATAAAGGGGACACATCACCAAAAAAGAGGTTAGGAGGATGGCTTCAAGCATCTCCATGGAAGGCTCAACCAGCAAACCTTGAAGAAGGAAGTAAAGATGGGAGCTGTGCAAGGAGACTTTTTGTGGCAAAACCTCAAGTCCACTCTTTCAGATTATTGACTAAAGTAGTCCAAGGACTTACTTAAAAACTAGGGAGTGTTGCTATTCAAGAGACAATCATTAATGGGGGGAAAGAGGGTAGTCTCATGCCTTTGGCTGAGAAGAGGCAGGAGGAAAATGATGTAAATGGCAGGGGGGATAGTAGAAGTGAGGGTGCGACTGACATTGCTGAGTCAGTGGAAGATAGCAACAAAAAGATTGGCAGAAAGTGGAGGAGAATTGTGGGGCATCAAAGTAAGACAAAGGTGAAAGATCTAGAGTGTGACACTTCCAAAAGAATATATGATAATAGATGTTTTTCGGGAGAGGAAGATATGATGATTAAAAACATAGAGATAATAAAGAAGACGCATCTTGATATGGCATCCTTTTCTCAAGATGCCCAAGCTGTTGTAACTAGAGTGGCGGGCCCCACCAATAGTGCCCTCGGTGATAAATGTTAATAAACTTTTGTTGGAATTGTCGGGGGCTTCAGAGGCCCCGTGCAATTAACGCTCTCAAAATGTTCATAACTTTAGAGAGTCCCCAAATTATGTTCTTGTCGGAAACAAAATTGAAAGATTGGGAGATGAAGAATATAAAAAAGAAGGTGCGAATGGAGAGTATGATGGCTTTTAGTTGTGCCGGGGAAGGTAGGAAGAGGAAAGAAGTAGCCTTACTGTGGCGAAAGGGTGTGGATGTAGAAATCATGTCGTGTTCTCAGAACCATATTGACGCGGTAATAGAGTATTACTGGGGGTAACGTGGAGGTTTACGGGGATGTGTGGGTACCCGGAAGATGAGTTAAAATATAAAACTGAGGAGTTGATGGAGCAGCTTCATTTGGAGTCTTAGCTACCGTGGCTCTATGGAGGTGATTTTAATCTCCTCCTCACGTTAAATGAGAAGAAAGGGGGGAATGCCTTTAATGCTCGAGCTGTAGATATTTTTAGAAAAGCCATTGAGGCTTGTAATTTGGTGGATATAGCTTATACGGGTTATGATTTTACGTGGTGCAATGGTAGGGGAGGGGAAGACAACATTCAGGAAAGACTCGATAGGTTTCTTGCCACGAGATCTTGGATCGACTTATTTCAGGAACATTCAGGAATGGATTTTCAGCGAAACCTATAGCAGGGAAGTTGCGCACTTGGGAAAGCGAGACTTTTGGTTCCTTTGCAAAGCAAATCCGGGAATTCCAAAACTCTTATGCAGGAGCTAATGCAAGAGGAAAAGTCTATGGAGACAATGGAAAGAATGCGAGCTGTTGACTCTCGAATGGATGAGTTAGAGCAAGGGATGAGCTGTTTTGGAGGCAAAGAAGTCGTCAAACTTAGCTAACAAGTGGTTACAAGAATACAAGTTTCTTTCATGCGAAGGCAAATCAATGCTTAGTGAGAAATAAGATATCCCGCATCCGTGATGAAGCTGAAAATCTTTATGAGGAGGAAGAGCAAATAGTAGTGGTATTAAAAAAATAAATTCAGAAGCTTTTTTCCTCGGATGGAGGATGTGATGCTGCTCCAGTGACCTCTAAGGTTCCTTTTGTGGTAACAACAAAGATGGAAACCCATTTAAGTGTCGAGTTTACGGAATAAGAAGTTCGAGAAGCTGTCTTCCAGATGCACCTGTCAAAGGCGCCAGGCCCTAATGGTATGTCAGCCATGTTTTATCAACAATGCTTGGAAGTTATTAGAGGTGATGTGGTGAGTTATGTTTTAGTTTTTTTGAATAACAAAGATGATATTAGTAAAATAAACCACATGCATATTGTCTTGATTCCGAAAAAAGGTGTGTGAGTCTCCAGCAGATTTTCGACCCATTAGCATGTGTAATATAGTGTACAAAATTATGGCAAAAGTCCTGGCCAACAAACTAAAAAAAATTCTCCCGTGTAGTATCCATGAGTCCCAAAGTGGTTTTGTTCCTGGGCGTCTGATTACTGATAACACTTTGGTTGCTTATGAATGTTTTCATTATCTGAGAAAAAAGGAAAAAGGTGTGAAGGGAAATCTCGCTCTCAAATTGGATATGAGTAAAGCCTATGATAGGGTGGAATGGTCCTTTTTGCGCAGTATAATGGAGAAAATGGGATTTCCGGAATTATTTGTGAATTCTATTATGCAGTGTGTTACATCATCTTCTTTCTCAATTCTTGTGAATGGGCAGCCTAGTGATGGGTTCACTTCAAGCCAGGGGCTCAGACAAGGGGATCCTCTATTCCCCTTTCTGTTTATTCTATGTGCAGAAGGGTTGTCTGCTCTTCACAGAGAAGCTGAAAAAAAAAATCCATACATGACGTGAAGATTGGAAAAAAGGTGGAGCCTATCTCCCATATTTTTGTTAGAGCTACATAGGAGGAAGTTGAGAATGTTCTTGACATATTATATATCTATGAAACTGCTTCTGGACAGAAATTGAATATCGAGAAATCTGAGATCTCGTTTGGCCGAAACATTGCAACTGATAAAAAAGAGATGCTTCGTTTGAAGTTAAATTTTAAGGCAATTGATGTCCATGACCGTTATCTAGGGCTCCCTACTCACATTGAAAGCTCAAAAAATATAGTGTTTCAATCCATACAAGATGGAGCTGGGATCACACGAAGGATCATCTCTCATGGCAAAGGTTTTAAAAGGGAAATACTTCCCAAATTCCTTGTTTCTGGAAGCGGAGATCAAACCAAATATCAGCTATACTTGGCACTCGATTCTTACAACAAAAAATCTGTTAAAAAGAGGTTTGAGAAGAATAGTGGAATATGGAGCAACTACAAGAATTGATGGAGACATGTGGCTACCAAAATTACCTCGCAAATGTGCCTCTCCAAGGGCACAAGAAGGAGGTGGTATGCCTGAGAGGGTGTCAGATTTGATTGTGGAAGGTTGCTGGAATTTAAGTATGATAAAAGAGGTTTTGAATCAAGTGAAAGCTGACGAGATCTTAAGCATTCCCCTTCCTCGATTCCCACAAATGATAGATGGAGCTGGGATCACACGAAGGATGGTTTCTTCTCTGTGCGAAGTGCTTACTTCATTACCCTGTAAGCAGATAATACCGACGAAGCGAGTTCCTCGGAGGATCAAATAAAGACAAAGTGTTTGGAAGAAGGTGTGGAAAGCAAAGGTTCCGACAAAGATCAAGAGTTTTGGGTGGCGAGCTGTACACAACAGTCTCCTTGTTCATGCAAACTTTGTGGCTAGGGGCATGGTAATTGATAAAATTTATCCTAGGTGTGGAGAAGCGAAGGAAACTGTATCTCACATGCTATTTAAATGTGAGGAAGCTAAAAGGTTATGGTATATCTCTCCACTGCGACTAGTAATAAGTATAATAGGGAAGCTCTCTATAATGGAGTGGGTTTCATCACTTATGTAAACTTTCAAAGACTTAGAGTGGTGGGACGTTTTCTGGGCTCTGGCGTGGGCTATATGGCTTGAAAGAAATGCATGGTGTTTCGAAAACAAGAAAAAGGATGGCTTGGAGTCTGTGGACAAGGTGATGAAGCTGGTGGCTGAATATGCGAAGACAATGGAAGCACCTATCCTCCCTCATCCAACATTCAAATGTGTTTCAAGATGGCAATTCCCTCCAGCAGGTATGTACAAACTAAATTCGGATGCTGTTAATTTTGGCTCGAAAATAGGTGTTGGTGAGATAATCCGAGATCATGAAGGAGGTGTTATAGCCTCTATATGTAATGTTAGAGAGGGGAAGGCTGAGGTGGATGTTGCGGAAGCATGTGCAGCGAGGAAAGGTCTGAGAATAGCACTGGAAGCGGGGATCACAAGCATTATCTTGGAGACTGATTATTTGAAGCTGTTCTTCGCTCTCCGGAAAGGAAAATGCAATAACCCATATTTTGGGTCAATTGTTAATGAAATTTTGTTATTGTCCCGCTAGTGTAATGCTATTTTTTTTTTCTCATGTAAAGAGGAGTGGTAATTCAGTTGCTGATAAACTTGAAAAGCTAAGTGTAAGTTTTGGCGAGTTGCGAGTCTGGTTGGAGGAAACCCCTCTGGAAGTTTCTGACTTGGTTTTGGCCGATTGTAGCTCAGGCTAATTTTATAAATTCTCTTGTTTCTCGTCAAAAAAATAAATAAATAGGAAAGGAAATGAAGTGAGGGGAAAGAAAACCTTATAAATCTACCTTATCTTTCCTCCCAAAATTGGAGGAATTTGAGAGGAAAGAGATAATCAATTAAAAATTGATTTATCTTTTCCAAAATTTTACTTCCTTCCATCACATTATTTTTTCGTCCCACATATAGTTCTCCCTCCATAAGTTACACAGTATATAATGACCATTTCTCTTCTCTAAACTCACGTTCATTCATAGCCCCCATAATAATATACAAAGGTATGTCTTCGAATATCAATTTTTTTTTTTTGGGAATTCTATTATCTCAGTTTTTTAAAATTAAAATGGTGTATATAATTCGTTGTTCTTGCCTATAATTTCTTGATTTACTACTTCATGATTTCATTTATACCTTAATTTTTTTGCAATTAATTGGTGTATATAATTCGTATTTCAAAGTAATTGTATTTTGTCGAACAATTCGTACGTTAAGTTTAATCCGGAGCAACTTTCTTCTCGGCCTCTTTGCTGCAATGGCTATTGTTATCCACCAAACTCACACATAGTTTCTCATATAGATTTCGCGTGGCGACAATTTCTCACAGTAAATGGTCAATAGAAAGAAAGATAGGATAGAGTTCACTATTGGTATCAATACTAATATGATCTAGTAGGGCTTTTAATTAATCATGTGAAGATGATAGAGTCATGTATTTTTTTTTTTTTTGACATCAAGTTAATTTGCATTAATGAAAATTGAAAGTACAACCTAATGCTAGTACATCCACATAGATGACAAAGCAAATGAAGCTAGAAGAGCTTCATTTGCTCGTACAGACTCTACGAAAGAAAAACAAACTATTACATAACAACTTAGACTAATCTCGAGCAAAGCGATGAGGATGGGGGACAAAGGTCTTGAAGAAACAAACCTAAAATGAGAGAGAACCTGTTGAAAGGCAGCACAAAACCGATCTTCAAAAGGAAATTGCCGCAACGCAACTAGTAACTTCGAAAGTGCACTAACCACAAAATCCCAAGGTCCTTGAACAAAACACCTTTCTGGGATTCCACTAATGAAAGTAACCAAGAAATCACCTCCTGTGGTGACTTCTGACCCTTGAACAAGGGTAACCAGAGTTTAGTCTCGCAAGACTGAAACTCGAAATGCGTGGAGGACATAACTTGCTCCAAATTAAATTGAGGGCCTCCCACAAGATGCATTTTTGAGGTGTGATGACGGCAAAGGTCATCACTGTAAAAGTAGGCGACTTATAATGAATAAAATCACCCAATCGACGGATTCGAAAAGCCGTCTTTGCAATCACAAACCTAGAAGATCTAACCACAACAGGAATCAAAAGATCATCACCTCTCATCTTACCCAATACTGCAACCCCTAGATAATCATAACTAGATCTGAATAACCCTAAATTAAAACATAGAAAAAGAACAGAAGCAAGAAACCCAAAACAAAACAACAACCAGTACATGATAGATGGATACCACACCAAAACCATCACTATACAAACTGCAGAATCTTCACGGCCGACGACGGAGTCCTGAGCAATCCAACAAACCGACACCTGAACACTAGAGGGTAACGGGAAGGGGACACTAATACGAAAGCTCAAAACAGAGCAGGGGTAGGAGGGAACCTAGAACTAACCACTTTGACAACAACGGGTCGGGGAAGGGGAAACTAAACGAACTTCAAGCACTAAAAACAGGGTATGGGGAGGGGGAACTAACCCTAAAACTAGGACAACGCAGGGGGACTCATGGCACACAGGGAACTGGATGACACTGTGGTGGGCAAACCGACACGGACTCGACGACAGGGACGGGGGAGGGAGACGATGAGGACAACGCGGGGAGAGAAGGTAAGGACGACTAAACAGGGTTGTAGGAGGGCTAAAAACTGAAGTGTAGGGGACTGACACCGGAGGGGTACACGCCGGAGGACGGACGGACGGATGCTACGGAGGACGACGGGCCGGGGGAATTATAACAACAAAAGGAAAAACCAAACTAACCTAGAAACTGAAGAAAACAATAAGCTAACCGTCGGAAAGGATGGCAGTAGGCTCGCCGGCGGCTAAGAGTGCGATGCGGCGCGGCGCTCAGATCGGCCACCGGCGAGCCTGTGCGGCGTGGTGTAGTTTTGGAGTTTTTAGGTTAGGGTTTTGGGTGAGTCTAGAGAGAGAGCGGAACTTCCTAAGGGATGATTTCTCATCCATGTATATTTTATGATACCAAAGTACAAGCTTTTAACATCTGCTGTAATGTGTGGTATAATTTACCATCAGCAGAACTAACACTACACTTTCAAACCCTCTCATAATATCACTGAATGTTTTTTCAAGTTATTTCTTACTATTTTCATTAATAATGATTAATATTAGCATTCAAATGCAGATTGAATAACGTAAACAACACTTCAAAATATATAAACATAAATAAACTCATACATCCGAAAAAAATAACAAAAATAGTGGAATCGGAGAAACCTTGAGCTGGAGAAATCAAAGAGTTTGCCAGTAGAAGAGATAACAATAATGCCAATTTCTTTGTTTTTGTTTGTATCTTCGTGTGTATATGTGCTCAGTGTATCTTAATTGTCAAATATAGTTATTGTGTGAACTAGCTTCCTTCCTTTCTCATTTTTCTTATGCTAATAATTGATGAAGCTAGTGTTATTTTCAAACTAGTTACAGTGCATTTGCACACCTTAGTACTAAGAGATACAGTATCAATATATCTCTAATATATAATTTTTTATAATGTGTTACTATAGATGGAAGAAATTTTTTATCAATGATAACGAGGATATATTAGAAGATGAGCAAGTTCACAATGATAACGAGGATACTGAGTTTGAAAAATGGGTTGTGATTTGGGATAGAATGAGAAATTTAGTTTCCATCAAAATGATTTGTTTAGTTACATATGGATTATCCCTACCACGAAAAAAAATACATTATGAGTTATAATCATATGCCTTCTAGAGAATAAACAATTGAACAACATGCATCAAGGAAAAACCTTATTGAGTTCCTTAACTATACCAGGAAGAGTCGTCACTTACTACGCATGCAACCTGAAACTTTTGTTCAACTATGTACTCTAATGCGTACTAGTGGTCAATTGAAAGATACACGACTAGCTAATGTAGAGGAGCAAGTTGCAATATTTCTGTACAAAATAGGTCATAATGTAAGGAATTGTAGTTTGCAAGTCACATTTCGTCGTTCCGGTGAAACCATAAGCCGATATTTTCATAAAGCTCTTGAAGCTATCCTTTCATTAGAAGATCAGTTTATTATACAACCAAATGGCTCAAATGTTCCCCTAGAAATCCAAAACAAGCATATATTTTATCCATACTTTAAGGTATATTTTTAAAAACAAAGTCAGAAACAAATAATACTTCTTATGCAGAGATAAAATTAAATTTAATAAATTTTATGTCAGGATTGTGTAGGTGCTATTGATGGGACACATGTTCGCGTCAAAGTTTCTAACACTAATGCATCGAGGTATCGTGGTAGGAAAAATTGGCCTACAAAAATGTCTTAGCTGCATGTTCATTTGACCTTAAAGTTCACTTATGTGCTACCTGGAGGGGAGCGAACGACGTCCAATTCAAGGATATTTAAAAATGCATTAACTAGAGAAGATAGCTTGCATATTCCGGAAGGTAAAAATAAACTCATTGATATTTTTACCCATATTACACACTTCAATTAGCTTATTTTCATTAATATTTTTTAGGTAAATATTATCTTGTCGATGCTGGTTATATGCTCACGGGTGGCCTTATAACTCCTTATAGGGGGTGTACGTTATCACTTGAAGGATATTCGTCACGTGGCCCCAAAAATGCTCAAGAACTTTTTAATCTTCGACATGCATCACAACGTAATGCTATTGAAAGAGCCTTTGGAGTCTTAAGGAAAAGATTTGCTATTATTATTAGTTCAACAGAGCCACATTACTCTTTTGAAACACAAAGAGACATTGTTTTGGCATGTTGTATCTTGCATAATTTTTTAATGGTTATAAATCCTGACGAGGAACTTATTTGTCGAGATTGACCATGAACTATCAAATAGGTCTGCACGAATAAGGTGCAATAATGTAGGAGATAATGATAGCGAAGAAGGAAAAATTATTTGAGACAATATAGCAGCTCAAATGTGGAACAATTATACACAATATCTAGCTCTACGAGGTGACATGACTTGAATGTTTTTTATTTTTATTTTTTTACGTTTACTTCTTTTTAACTTACGTGTGTCCGTTTTGAATGACATTGAAATGTATTTTTAGTAAACTTTCAAATAATTTACTATAATATGATTAAATTTATATTTCATTATATTTTATATTTTGATCAGCCAGATGGATGTGCCGAACAAGAAACCTAGTGGGTATCAATCAAATGGACTGAAAATATGGATGCACTTCTAATCGAGGCATTACTTCACCAACAAATGATAGGCAACCGAATCAATGGTCAATGGACTTCTAGTTCTTATGATACCATGGTAGAAGAGCTACGTGAAAAACTCGACCTTTCGATTAAGAAGGAGCATTTGCAAAATTGACAAAAAACTCTTAAAAAGAATTTCAATGACGCGTATGATATGTGCAAGAACTCAAGTGGCTTTGGTTGGGATGAGGAAAGTAAATGTTTTGTGGCTGAACCTGAAGTATGGAAAGCCTTGATAGAGGTACTTTTTGATATAGTGAATGGTCACATGCAATTTGATTGTACTGGGTTGCTTGGTGAGCTTATTGCCAATTTTTTTTTACTATGTAACCCTTCATAAAAATATTTTGGTTTTTTGTAGGCTAAACCTGAAGCTAAAAAATTGACAAATACTCCTTTTCCTTTTTATGAAAGGCTCTTGGATCTTTATGCAAAGGATAGAGCAAATGGTGAAGCTTCTCTAACCGCAAAAGAGAGAGCACGTCAAAGGAGTAGCAATGAACCAATTACTATCGATGAGATTGATGTTATGGTCACCTAAAACGAAGTAACATTACAAGGCTTTGATCCTAATTCTCCTTGTGAGGCAAAATCTACATCTCCTACAACTCCAAAAAGTGAGAGTTCATCTAAAGGAAAGAAAAGGAAATAAATTTTCGAGGAAGACTATGAAATCAAAATCTTAAAGCAAGTACTTGATAGTCTTGCTGATGCCATAGGGGAAGGTAATTCTATATTGAACCAAATTCGTCCACGAATTTACTCAAGTGATGAAATCTATGAAGAAATTGCGAGCACAGGAATTTAAGAAAGCAAACAATTCAAAGCTTATAGATTTTTGAACGCTAATGACATGAGGGTGAGAGAATTATTTGGTTGTCCAAAGAATGTTCGTAAAGCATTTCTCATTCAAATGATAGAAGAGGATGGTGAATTTATTTAACAAGTTTTATGATTATTTAAACTTCAAACATTTTTCTGCAATGTTTTATGGACTATTTGTCTAAGTTATATGACTTATTTCTATCTTCAATAATTTTATTTTAGAACATAAGACATATAAGAAGTTGTAATGCCCCCACTTTATGTTTGTTGACATACAACATAAATGGGAGTTGGACTGATGCCTTTGGCTTTCTTGGTTTGAGTAATGTCACTTTCTTTTGTTTCATGTCTTTACCGAGTATATAAATCAGTATGTGAATTGTTGTTCTTTTTCCTTTCTGTTCTTCCTAACATAAAATTTCTTTCCTTTCCTTCGTATTAACCAAACATCAGAAAGTTTAGTTTTTTTTCCTTTTCCGTCCTTTCCCATCTTTTCCATTTCCTTCCTTTCCCTTCCCTTCCTTTACTAAAAAAATATCAAGCACACGTAAACATAATTAGGGTTAATTAGTTAATTAAATTAGAGTTAATTGTGGGATTCAAGGGGTGGTTAACATAATATTCCTTAATAACTAATGGAGTTGACTTCTAATAGTCATTAAGAGCATTATTTATATTTTTCTAAGACTCGGGAGTATATGGTTACATAATTGTATCTCCCTCATTTAGTACCCTGTGACGACTAATACCATGCTTCAATGGGTTCAGATCGAGGAAAGAATTAAGAACGACGAGTCTAGAATAAAATGTTTTAAGCCCAAAACCATTTTTTAACTCATTTTTATTAACTCATTTTCGAAAATCCTTTTACAACTAGTTTTACTAAGCCCACTTCCTAAAATATTTTAAAAATAACCTTTTAAAGCCCCATTTTTGAAAACTTTTTATAAATAGTTTTATGAAAGTCCAACTTTATGAAACCTCTTTTCTAGCCCAACTTAATTAATAAAATTAATTAGTGTTATTAATTTTATTAATTAGTGTTATCAATAAAACATATCTTTTGCAAAAATAATGTTTTCCCAAACTGTTTTTAAATATCTTTTATCTAACTATTTTGATAAAAATCTTTTAGAACCTACTGACTATTTTCTAATATCTTTTAAGAACCTAATTATTTTCAAAAACCTATTACAACTCAACTACCTACCCTATATAATAAGCTTCTAACAATTCATATCTTCTGACTAATCAATGACACAACTAATAACTAATAATTCCATGCCACAAACAAATAACCAATACACAAACACACAAACCTCATCTCAAAAAGCTTAGAACCAATTATCACAAATCACCGTTGTTCTACCTCTCTCATCTCACCCGATGACTCCCTCGCTCACCTAAACATCACCATCCTCTTAATTTATCATTGTTACTACCATTCTTAGATGATGGCTAACATTTATTACAATATATAGTATTAAGCCCCAAAGGGTTTAATGTTTATGTTAATATGGAAGCCCAATCACATTAGGAGGCCTATGAGAGAAAGTCAACGAAAGTAAAAAGACCAAAAGTCCATAAAAGAAAGTCAACAGAAGTCAAGAATCAAGTGAAGGTTCAGGAGATGAAGGTCAAACCACTATGACGACGTGGGGAATCAATGATCAGATCATGGGGCAAGTTACGTGGGCAGTGAGACGTGGCCGTTCCAACGCCATAAAAGGCAGTTATGATTTGTATCATAGATGATTCAAATCATTTCCCTCCAAAGATGCATGGAAGTTACGTATAATGATGAAGTATTAATACAAGTGGAAGGATTAATTGAAAGACAACAAACACAACACATAACAACCTGCAATTTTACTTTCTTTCCAACGTAGCCTTAGCCTAGCCTACCCAACCCCCTTCTGGGGTTATAGTTTAGTTCTTAGACCTAGAGCATGTACTAAGTGACAAGTTTGTTCATCTCCAGTTTTAGCCGGATATCATGGAGGTAATTATCTTCGTGTTTTCCCTTTAATTGTCCAGCCTCGATTATCTTTATGTGTGTTATAAAATGTCTTTCTAGTTGTGATTTGAGTTGGAATGTCCAGCTCTAATTAATAGATTAATTATTGCGTCTTTTGTTCTATTTAATATTTATCGCCTGAATTTATTAAGCGTTGTAGTTTAATTAAGTAAATTACAACTATGTACATTAGCAAGGTTTTATCCAATTCAAACCGGTAACCCAGGGACCAAGACTCCTGTGGCACTCAATATCTAACTATTGGGTGTGAATTGACTTGTTTGCACAGTCAACCAACTGATTTTGCACCAACAAGTTTTTTTGGCCACCACAGTGGGAGGAGAAAGATTCATAATCAAGATGTGAAATTTCTTCTTCAATAACTTTTACAATTTAACAGTCCAAAGAAGCCATTATTATCTTTTGTTTTTATGCTATACATGCGTTCTCGAAGGAATAGGGAAGGCCTAGAGTTGAATCAGTCTCCCAGATCATGGAAGATAATAATTCGATAGCTTCAAAGTCTAGGGTACTTGAGGATGGTGGTGAACCAATTCATCATGTCTCAGGAGACTCACAAGGAGAAACTCCCCAATGGGAAACTTCATCTCCAAGTAGCACTGGCCGTGGATTTGCGCATCAATTATATGGAAAATTCACAAAAATAGTAAAATAATTATTATTGGAAGCCAGGGAGAGTCAAAGGCAACAATTTGATTCTAACTACAGAACTCTAGCCCGTGAGTCAGCCAGAGTCTTCACTGATACCCTTCAAAGCATAAGTGAGTTGAGTAGAGATATTAACTATAGGCAAATTGACCAAATACTTGTAGATATCAACGATACTATGATGCAACTTTTACGACAATGTCAACATCTCTTGCTACTAAAGAGTTTACTCGTTTAGATTCGCTAGTTGAAAAGCACTACCAACTAAATGAGAAACTGCTTAAGGCTTTAGAAGAGATCCCACTAAATAGAACAGAAGGAGATTGTGGAATAACGCCAGATCCTCCAATAGCTTATCCATCAAGGGTACATTTTTCCCACATAGAAATAGAGATCCACTAGTCTAAAATGATCCACAAACTTCCTCCCATGAGAGCCAAACAAGGATGAGTCCTTGAGCCTCGCAGAGAATGGTCATAGAAATTTCAGGAGAAGTGATGAAATTGCAGCGAGCATGGAGCCAGACTGGCACCAGGTGTCATGACGTCACCAAACTTTTTTTTTCCATGAGTGGTGGACAGTTTGGGGATAACACACACCAATCTGGACCATCACATGGAGGACATAGGCAAGGTACTTATATTGCAAACAACAATAATTTACCTCATGCATATGTGCCCCTCAATCAACAAACTATGGCTCAGGACCCTTCATCTTCTACTTATATGCCTTACCGACCACATACGATTGGGACGTCTCATTATGGGAATCATACAGGTTATGGTCATAATCAGGCTCTATTTGCTCAAACAGCTGGAGCGTACCCACAAATGGGCATGCGTTCTAGCCACAAATGGCACAAGGAACAAATAATCGTAGCTATGTGCATTGCCAGGATGTTCCTTTGGGAGGTTATCAAAATCAATCTTCTAGTCATAACCCTAACCATAACCCTATGGATGATCATTCAGGAAATATGGGGAATGTGAATATGGGATATCCAGGGAGAAACCAAGATCCCTTAGCAGCACAAGTTGAGGCACTAGTCAAAAGATTAGTGGGAGATAACTCTAGAAGAGATCATAGGCAGATAGGTTAAAAGCCTTACCCTGAATGGATTGATAGAACTAACCTATTTCACAGGATATTTAAGATACCTGACTTTATTTTATTCTCAGGCACTGATAGAGTATCGGCTAAGGAGCATCTAGTTAGATTCAATTGTCAGTGTAGGGAAGCAGCTGAAAATGAGTTTTTAAAATTAATAATGTTTTCCATGTCTCTAACTTAGACAACTTTTTGGTGGTACACAAATTTACCACCCAATTCTATTAGCTCAATCCAGGACATGCAGGTGCAATTTACATATCGTTTTGCACACACTGAACCTGGAGTGACTTTAAGTGGCTAGGCCAGGATCCAACAAAAGTTAGGAGAGTCTGTAGAAGACTACCTAGCTAGATTCAAAATGGCTAAGATTAGGTGTCATGCTAGCATCCCTAAAAGAGAATTTGTACAAATGGCTCAAGAGGGAATGCTTATTCAGTTTTATAAAAGGTTTGTTGGTCATGCCTTTGGTGATTTTGTTGAGTTAGCAGAATTGGTCGTAAGATATGAAAGAAACCTACAAGCTGAGAGTGCAGCAAGACACCAGAGCTTATTTGCTCAAAATGAAGAGCCCTTTCACCTTGAAACTGCACAAGAAGTGAATGTGGCTGAAATCATTCAGGTAGTACCTTATAAGTGTACTCCCCTTGAGAAGAAAGAGTTCTTAGCACCAAAAGACTTGAAGTCTGTACAAAAGAAAACATAAACTTTTGATGCTAAAAAATCTAATGATATCTATGAATGGTTGTTATCTAATAAAAAGATAAAACTAGTTGGGAGGCATAAATTAAAAACCTCTAGCGAAGTTAAGGGTAAAAAATACGGCAAATGGCATGATGTCGTGACCCATGATACTTCTGAATGTATTGTGTTTAGAAACAAAATTCAGGATAAAATTGATAAGAAAAATATCATGTTCCCTGATGAAGAAGATGTTAATATGATTGGAATGGGAGACCCATTCGAATTATTCTGTAATATGGTAGATATTAATAATAATTTTATTGTTACTCTACAGGCATCTCAAGCCACTAAAATTGGTAATCAGCTCTTCAACAGACTGCTTGATGAAGGAGTTTTGATTATGTCAAAAATAGCTAATGAAGAGGGACTAGAAGGCATGTGCAGATGACATATGAATGGGTCGCATACAACAAACAGTGCTAAGTCTTCAGAGGGTTCCTTACTAGACAACTAAGTCTCAAAAGACTGATTGTCTCAGAGATAGAGCATAAGGCCATGGAGCTAGAAGCATACATGATTAGCTTAGCCAAAGTTTAAGCCCCTACCAATGCTAAAGCAACTCCAAGTTTGACAATGCATGAGGAAAAAGCTAAAACTTACAAAGAAGCCGCTCAGCAATTATCATTGCAAACCAGACAATAGAGGGATTAAAGGCTCTAAGGGGAGGTATGTGCTCATCATGTTCAGATAAATTAACTTTTGAAATGATTAGAACACAGGTCATACCAAATGATCCTACGTACATACCTTCGTACCAACGCCACTTCCAGAAAAGGTCCAAAAGTTAAGGACCTAGAAACAACAATGGATATGGGTCATACTTTTTCTCAAAATAAAAAGAAAGAGACTTAAGTCTAACTCCTGTGCCTAAGATTCTCAAAAGGAAAGAAAAATCCAAAAGGAATCAAGGAGATACATGGCTTAACTCAATGGTAAGGGTAGTATCACCTCAAGATGATTAAAACTTGTATAAGAGCAGGTCATCAAGGATGAAAGAATTAAGCCTCAGGGCTGCTGTGGCTAGAGCTCAAATTAGCACTCAAAATGTGCAAGAGTCTCTCATATCAAATATCAGGATCGATCTTCAATCTAGTATCACAAGGTTGTTGCCTCCAGAGGAGAATCAAACTAGTTCATCATCTCTAAATAGGGATGGCCAACAATATCAGGAAAAAGATTCACTTATGAAAGAGGCTTTGGGAAATGGTACTAATGAAGAGTATGATTCAAAATTCGTATCCAAAGATATGGATTTGTTGGTATCATACAGTGATTTATTGCTTGATCGAGATCCATTAATAATTGAATCTTAGGCTGGAGTTAATGAGAGTCAGGACATACAATGCAACGTAATCATGTTAGCAACGAAATTCAAAGAAATCAAAGGATCAACCAGGATACCAATCCACTGCTATATCACGGGCAGATTAAGTTGATAAGGAAGAGAAGGCATGTAAATTCAAAGTTACTTCTTCTCGAAGTTTATCCTCTTATTTGAACCCACCACAAAAAACAACGCCTAGTTAAACAACTTTAAAAGCTGATTTAGAGAAGCTAATCATAGATAAAATCTTTAGATTAGATGATGTTGATAATTAGCATACTAAGGCTCTGTCTTTAAACGTGGACTTTGAGGGGGGTTTGTTGAGGTAAAGTATTGGCAGATACTGGAGAAACTATCAATATTATGCCATAATCTGTATTTAAGAAATTAAACTAGAAAAGATTTGCATAATATACAAAACAACATAATTTAAAAAATCGGAGGAAGCACTAAAACTACCTTTACTGGTTTCTTCATAGTAGAAAATGGTACTAATTTTAATGCCATACTAGGAAGAGACTGGTTATATCATAATTATGATATTCCATCATCACTCCATCAAATTTAATTTCTATGAAATGGTGACGCCTTTGAAATGCTACAAGCATATGAGGAGGTTTGCGTAATCACATCTCTGGCCTGATTCTATTTTTATCAAGGACTATCTAAAGTTAGTTCCCACCATCAGGATTGAGTTTGCTCTACGACTTGAGTCACAAACTCACCAAGAGATAGAAGACTCAAGTGTAATTCTCATTCATGAAATTGAAGACATCTCAAAAGTTGAGGATATGCAATCAAAATATGAATTTATTCAACAAGCGTCAGACTATGATAATTCACTAGCTCTAATTAGTTTGTAGAGTTAGACTATATTTTTTCTAAGTTTATCATGTCTATAGACCAGTAAGAATATTGTAACGGGTTTACCCCTATTGTTGATAAAGTTATGAAAGATATAGTTTTTAAAAGATATCAAGAAGATTTTCTCATAAATCCTATCATATATTGCTCAACCATACATGAATCTGAATCTTTAGAAGAGGACGACGATAAAGTATGGGCTAAAAGTGAGGATATAAAACAGGAAGTTCACGATCCACCAAAAGAAGTAAATTTAGGGGATAGCGAAAACCCACGTTTTACTTATATAAGTAAGCTTCTCACTAATCAAGAAAAACATGAAATAATTGAAATTCTAAAAGAGTTTAAAGATTATTTTTCTTGGGAGCATCATGAAATGCCTGGTATTGATAGGACAATAATAGAACATAAATCACCTATCAAAGAAGGACATAAGCATGTGGCCCAAAATCCTAGAAGACTGACGCCAGAACTAACATAACCTATACAAGAGGAGATAAACAAACTCCATAAGGCAAAGTTCATAAGGCCTTTCCAATATGCTGACTGGATTTCGAATATAGTCCCAGTAGTTAAGAAAAATGACAAAATAAGAATCTATATTGATTTTAGAGATTTAAATGAAGCCACACCTAAGGATCAAAATCCTATGCATGTAGCTGATCTTCTAATAGAAGCAACGTTAAGATATGAATACATATCTTCAATGGATGGATATGCAGGATATCACCAATGAAAGATTGCACAAGAAGATTATAATAAAACAACTTTTAGATGTCCAAAGTCATTAGATTTGTCTGAATATGTAGCCATGCCATTTGGTTTAAAAAATGCTAGTGCCACATATCAACAAGCCATGGATGCAATCTTTAAAGATACGATTGAAAAGATTATGGAAGTTTATGTGGATGACATAATTGTAAAATCAAATGATTTTTCAAGACATAAAGAACATTTGGTTAAGTCATTTACAAGAATGAGAGAATATCACCTAAAAATGAATCCACTTAAGTGCGATTGGGAGTTAAAGCCAGTAACTTTTTAGGATTTCTCATCCATAAAAACGAAATGGAGACTGACTACAATAAGGTAAAAAGCAGTATTAGCAGCTAAGCCACCTTATAACAAGAAGGATCTACAGAGGTTCCTTGGACAAGTTAATTATGTTATAAGATTCATGGCTAATCTAGCTGGGAAAACTAAAAAAATTTCACCCCTATTGAGATTAAAACATGAATCAGAGTTCAAATGGAATGAGGAGCATGAAAAGGCTTTTGATCAAATCAAATAAGATTTGGCAAGTCCTCCTGTATTGATCCCACTAAAGCAAAATAGAAAACCATTAAGGTTGTATCTATTAGCCTGTGAAGATTCCATTGGAAGTCTCCTTACTCAAGAAAATGAGATGAGCAAGTCATTTTCTATCTAAGTAGAATCCTGCATGATATAGAGCGAAGGTATACCATGGCAGAAAAATGGTGTTTGTGCTTATATGATGCATCCATCAAGCTCATAAACTATTTCATGGTCTTTACAGTGGAAGTAGTATCTCCAACATATGTCATAAAATATATGATACCCCAACCTTTCATAAAAGGTAGGTTAAGTAAGTGGAGTCGACATCCACTGCAATTTGACTTAGTATATGTGCCTCAAAGGGCAGTAAAAGGTCAACCTCTATCTGGCTTCTTAACAACCCATCCTTGTTGTGAATCTGGAATTATTGATGAGGACATCCTTACATGGGTATTGTTCTTTGATTGATCTAACACCAGAGAGACAACAAGAGCTAGAATATATATCCTATCTCCTGATGTGAGTAGCAACCCTAAACGGTCCATGCACTAATAATATAGCATAATACGAAGCTTTATTGATTGGATTGGAATTGTTATTCGAATTGGGGCCAAAAAAGCCAAGGTATATGGAGATTTTCAGTTGGTCATTTATCAAATGACTGATGAAGTTAAATGTAGATCATATGTGTCACAGGAGTGTAGCAAGAAAGCACAAGAATTGTCTAAACAATATGAGAATATTACTTTCATGCACATTCCTAGAGAAGAAAATGGAATAGCACATGAGTTATCCCAAACAACTTCTGCTAGAGAAGAGGTACCTTCACCAAATGAAGATATTATTCTTCTTGTAAAAGATCCTAGATCCTCTTAATGGAACTGGTAAAGAAATATCAGAAAATATATTGGAAGTCTATAGAGTTTCAATATTAAGGGAGGACGAGGATCGGAGAAATGAAATTATTCAATATTTCCATAATCCAACTAGGATGAAAGTGCAAAATAGAGTTAAACGGCTGCAACTAAATTTTGCATGCAATTTGGTGAGTTACACATAATGGATCCAGAAGGATTACTTTTGAAATATGTAGATGCTGGAGAAGCTTTAACTCTTATGGCACAAATTCATCAACGACTATGTGGTGCCCATCAAAATGCGCTAAAAATGAGATGACTGTTGCATGAACATGGTTATTATTGGCCTACTATGAGAAATGATTGTATCGATTATGCAAAAGGTTGCAAGAGATGTCAAAAGTTTGGACCTATCAGGATGGCACCAACATCAGAACTAAAGTACATCCTTAAACCTTGGCCATCTAGAGGATAGGCAGTAGATGCCATAAGAGGGTAGCCCAACAAATGGGATTATTAGGAGATGCCTATTCACAGGTAATGAACATTGAAATAATGGATGCTCTACAAGTCAAGGAAGAAGCATTGACAAAAATGAGAATCCAAAAAGAAAAGGTTGCTAGGTCCTACAACAAAAAAGTAGTGCCTAAAGACTTTCAAGAAAATGATAAGGTCTGGAAGATGTTTCTACTAGAAGCAGCTTATAAAGACCCCCTAGCTAGGGAAATGGTCATCCAAGTGGCAAGGTCCCTTTATCATTCATAAAAAAATATCTGGAAATGCATACCTATTAAAAGATATAAATGGTAATGTAAAAGATAAAGCCTTAAATGGCAAATTTCTCAAAAAATACAATCCGTCTAAAAAAAAAACATGACCTTGTGTTTCAACAAAAAACATGCAGAATTGTTTCAAACATCCAGGGATTACAAAGATTACATCAATAATGTTATACATCTTAAACGTTCCAACATTGTCTAACATCTGAACTTAGATTTTTAATGGATGACCAAGCATTACAAAGTTTCTTCCTTTGGAGGATTAAGCTTTGTTGTACAAGCATTTCTTTGAACATCACTTGCCTCAGATTGGCAAGCTTGGTGCGTCCCTGGTCCAACTTTCTCTTTTCAACATCAATGGAGCTCTGGAATGAAGACTTCTCATAAATAATGTTAATTTCCTCTCTGTTAATCTCAGCCAAGCGATTATGTAAGGATCGCCTCTTTTCAGAACGAGACTTCAACGGCCGATCACAAGTATTTAAAGAATCTTAGGTCTGAGCAGTGAAACTTTTAAAAGATTTGGCAGTGAAACTTTTAAAAGATAAGTCCCTATCGTTGGCGACATCAAAATGTATTTCAAATAAAACCTTAACACCGAGGTAGTAAAATAAACGCGTTAACATCGCCTGTAGGCTTAAAGGAATAAAAATCCACACTTACAACACCACTTATATCACTTTGGTACCAAAGACTCTGCGTTCATGTATCAACTCATATGCCATTTGGTATAACACTCATATGCCTTTTGGTACAACACCCATATGACTTTGGTACCAAAGACTCAGATGAACACACCGACGCATGTTAAGTTGTAGAGTTTCTCCTGTATATATCAGATGGCGTATTCGAGGGTTATATTCAAGTTGATGGACCTTCAGTTGTTACCAACAGACACACCAATTGACATCAACATGACAGATCGTGTTGTAATGATTGTGTTGGTACATGCAAAGGTTTGTTTGATACTTTCACTTATGATGCTATGGTGTGTACATGGTTGCACTAGTGGAAAAAGACCATCTGATGTGGTAAAAATCGGGCTTACTGATGCGGTTTTGGTCCGCATCAGACTAGCTCGCAGTAGTTCCCATTAATTTACTGATCTGGTTTTGACCGGATCAGTAAATGATTTTCTAATGCGGTTTTTAAGGAAAACTGCATCAGTTAATCACATTAACTGATGCGGTTTTCTTTCAGAATCGCATCAGCTTTTTAGAATATATGTCAAAAAAAAAGTTCCAGACCTGCAAGTTGCAGGTCTGCACTACTTTTCTGCCTTCAGTGATACATATATATATATATATATATATATATATGTCAACGAAATTTGAATTGTGTAATTAGATACAAATTGTATACAGTAGAAACAAAATAAATCCACAAAAAAAGAATCCCTAAAATGATATACTAACAAATCTAAAATACAAAAAATAAAAAACCAACAAATCTAAAATACAGAAAATCAATAAAAAAAACTAATCACGAGTGAAAACAAACTAAAATACAAAAAATTAATAAAAAAAACAAATCTAGAAATAAAAGACTTCAGATTTTAATTCCTAAAAAATATAACGAGCAAATTAATCACGAGTTTCCTCATATTTCGATATTAAAAGACGAACAAATTAGGGTTCCTCATACGAACAAACGAGCAAATTAATCACGAAAATTAAAAGAGGAATTTAAATCTAAAAAAAATTCAAAAAACCAAAAATATTACAACAAGATCTGAAATTACAACTAAATAAAAAAAAAACTCATATCTGGAATCACGAGAGTTTTTCACTTTGTTTCTTCGTTTTTTCTTTGTTTTCGTTCTTCACTTCTTCATTTTCGTTCTTCGTTCGTGACGGATGAGTAGAAAGGAGAGAGAGAGAGAGATGGACTAAGGTGGTGGTGTTTGTGAGAGGAGAGAGGAGAGAGGAGATAAGGTATCTGCCGCGTGTGTGAGGGAGGAGTAGAGAGGAGAATGAAAGAGCGATGAAACACCTCGTCGTTTGGTTCGACTTCAACTTCACCGTCGAGGAAAGGGGGTAGGGTTTTGGAGCAAAGGATGACGGGGGTAGGGTTATGAGATAAGGGATTTTGAGTTGGGGTTATAAGGGAAGGTAATGGGCCACGGGTACTGGGCCAGGTTTCGTTTTTTAAAAAGAAAAAAAATAAGAAAATCTAATGCGATCCTAGAAACCGCAATAGATATTTAAAAAACATCAGTTTTTTAATCTGTTGCGGTCCATAAGAGGACCACACCTGATTTTCCTCCCAGATTTCCTTCGCATTTTTTCAATTGATTTTCTGATGCGGTTTTGTAAAAACCACATCTATTACTAAGTGACAGATAAGGTTTTTTCCACTAGTGTTACATGGTATGTATTTGTACAGGATGATACTATGCATCCAATACGGGAAAACTTGACAAGAACTTTTAGGCTTCAAAATCTAAAAACCGCACCAATAATGAAGGTTCGCCTTTTCAAAACAACCAATGTTCGCCATATCTGCACCTGCTAGACCGACCACGCTGGAGGCGAGCCCAATGTGCTCACTCTTATTCACATGTTTCTCGGAATTATTTGATAGTTACTGACTTAGGTCTTCAGAACATGTTAAATTTAAGAAAAAATTACCATAATTAAGTCAACCTTTAGGCGGCCTGCTAAAAATAAGTCAATCTTTTTATTATTCTTGAATAAGTCTGACAGTAATACCAATTTGTTTTAAACCAGTCATAACCCTAAACCCTAATTACAAAAACTGCGTCATCATTTGAGTCGTTTTCGTCGTATCATCATCATCATCAGTAGTTCACCATCACATCTCGTCCTCTACCTCCTCCCTACACCATCATCACCATCATACCACGCACCACCCTCCTCAATCATCACATCATCATTTGTTCCCCTGCTACACACTCCACCCCCTTTCCGATTACACAACTATTAACACCAAAACATCATCACAAAACCACCAGCTGCCAAAACCTCCTCAATAGATCTATCACTATCTTCTTTCTCCACTTTCAACCAACTCTAAAATCAATTAACCAAATAAAATATCGAAATCACAAAATTATATGGAACACAAAACAAAACAAATAAGAAAATAAAGAGATTAGGAGAATACCATGTGGTGATGTTTTATTGTTACTGGGTAAATTCCCTCCATGGTTGATGGGTCAAGTGAGTACGTGAAGAGGAGGTTGTGGACCCAGACAACATGGGCTTGGGTTTGGATTTGGGTCGCGTTTAGGGGTAGCTTATCAAGGAAATTTTGAGTTTATTATGATGAATTGCACCAGTTGCGGTGGGGGCATTAGAGAAGGACCACCATTGCCCCTCCTACTCCGTCGCCACCACTTTTCTTACTTCCGTCGACACTACCACTACTACTTAAATCTCTCTCTCTTTGAGTTTTTGGTGGGTTTGGGTTGCTGAGTTTTTGAAGTTTGTGGATGAGTTTTGGGTTGCTCGTGGGCGAGTTGTGGGTGGACATGGGTTAGGGTTTTTGAGTTTGGTTTCCGGTGGGGTTTGGTGGTGGTGAAATCATCTTGGGTGTGGTTGGGTGGTGGTGAGGTGATTTCGGGTGGGTTTTGGTTGTTGGGTATAATTTTGGAGGGAAGAGGGAAAGGTGGTAGACTGGTAGCAATTGAAGGGAGGCGAGGATATAGAAAAGAAATAGAATTTAAAAAAACAAACAGAAAAAACAAACTATTTTACCAGTGTAACCGGTCACAAGTCATTTAACTAGTTTAAAATTGATTGGTGCTAAATTTAGACTTATTCAGGAATTATCAAAAGATTAGCTTATTTTTAGCAGACGACCTAAAGGTTAACATATTGTAAAACATACTTGAAATAATTTTGGAAGTAAGCTTGAAAATTGATAACATATATATTATATATATATATTATATATATATATTATATATATTATATATATTATATATATATATATATATATATATATATCAATATATGTATATGTGTTGATTAAGTTCATACGTAAAAAAGATACATTAATGTCCTAAAAATATATATCATATGTTCCAAAAAGTGTTGTAAGTTATAAAAAATAGGAAAAATTGTTAGAAACTACCTATTAAAGACACTTTTTTTAAAAAAAACTACCTTATATCATGTTTATTTTATAAAACTACCTTATAAGTGGAAAAACTTTAAAAAGCACTACCAAATTCAGAATTTACTAACTATGGTTAACTACTCTATCCAATTATCCCTCTAATATAAGATTATGAAAATACCCCCTAAATTCAGTACGTTACAATATGATATCATCACTTTCTTGATCACTTGATGCTCTATCTCTCAAATATACATGTGGCAAGTACAAGCACACCTTCTCTTCCTCAAAAGTCAATCCCAAAAACAAACCAGCAGTAAAAGTTTCTAGTAGAGTAAGCTTTGCACCATCATCAAACCATATTCTTCATCATCATCAATGACATCAATTCATGACCAAAAACCCAATTTGTATCTGCTTTTGTTACTCATAAAATTAATTGGTGAAGCAAAAGGTTGGGAGAAGAAATTACGCAAACGATTTAAGGGGTATTCAATAGTTAAACGCTGTTGTGAGGGAAATTAACGAAGAGGGGTTGGGGTAAATTAAGGGAGTATTTTAGTAATATTATATTAGAGTGATAATTGGAGGAAATAGTTAACCATGATTAGTAAATTCTGAATTTGGTAGTACTTTTTAAAGTTTTTTCACTTATAAGGTAGTTTTGTAAAATAAACATGATATAAGATAGTTTTTTTTTAAAAAAGTGTCTCTAATAGGTACTTTCTAACAATTTTTCCTAAAAAATATTGTGTATTATCTAAACATGAATTTGTTCTCACATATGATATATTTTCTCACATAAGGACATATTTTCACCAAATACTGACCATATATATGTGTGTGTGTGTGTGTGTGTGTGTGTGTGTGTGTGTGTGTGTGTGTGTGTGTGTGTGTTGTGTGTGTGTGTTGTTGTGTGTGTGTGTGTGTGTGTGTTTGTGTGTGTTACAGACATGAGGGATGCCATTCTTTTCAAACCCACAAGTTTTTCTGCGAATTCTTGATGAGAAGGTTATTCTTTTCGGACTCACCAATACTTTAACAAAATAGGAGTGTCATTCTTTTCGAACTCTTCTTCTGAACCCTTCTTATGGATGAGAACTCCATTCATTTCGAACTCATCAAATATGTTAACAAAACGAGAATGCCCTTCTTTTCGAACCCGTCATGTTTATGTATATGTTGTATGATATTTCTGGAAGAGTTGGATATATATGTCTAAATTTTTCGTAAATGAGAGATGTATAAATAGTCGAACCTTCTGGTAAAGGATAAGTGTCATTTTTTGTAGAGCCCACTAGCTATGATCCTTCAAATTTTATGTACTATTGATTCATATTTCTTACCTGTTTGATTATCTAATATTCACATCCAATTCGCGGCTAATTGAGAAGATAAGAAGATAGTAGACGAGAGGAATATTCTTAGGTAGAAGAGTGCATGAGATTTAATTTATTGTGAAAAGTTCTTTTATTTGTTGCGTTTGTGTTTTGATGGAATTTCAACTGAAGATTGCGCCAACTATATTATTTGTAACTTGTGTTGTTATTCTGTGAATTTTTGTTTCCGCTAGTTGTTGTGTGGTAAAAGTTGACTTGTACCTGACTAGATTTAAGGACATGACTAGAGTTGAGGACATGTCCTTATTTCGCCTGCATTGCCGGTAAGCCCATGGTAGAATCCAGTGTTAAACAAAGTCATAGTCCATTGTGGAGTTCAGATAAAGAAAGGGCAAGCTCGCTATAAGTCTAGAAATATTTAGCTAGAATGTTTCTCATTTGTAACAACCAATAACGGTAACTTCGTCATATTTCTTATTATAAATAGATCTTATTTAGCCAAGTATAAGGCATCAATTTTCACTAGCTATACTATTCTACTTCTATTCAATACTCTTGTATCCTTAGCAATTTCATTCGCAAAAATATAAAGAGAAAAATCCCTTCCTATGTGGAAAAAATCTAGAAGTTCCTCAATGAAAAGATCGACATTCTCCAAAGAGAAAATGACGTCCTGCATGGCCACGTCCAATCTGCCGTCTCCATGGCAACATCATCTTCTCGTCACCAGGCACGCCGTAATCTTGAGGGCACGACGACCTGCCTAGATATGGATACCATCACCCCTCCTCAGAGTCATCGTGCTGCACCACAAAGTTCTCTCATGTTTACTCCTGTCATCTCACAAATATCAACACCTTATACGACACCCCCGGCCGCTATTCCTTTCGCCAATGACATCATAATGGTCAAAGATGATACTCACCGACTCGACTCGAACACTTTTCAAACCCCATCAACATTTTCATCCTTTGGTTAGTCATCTCGATTTGTGCCAAATGCACCTCCTTGTCCAAATTCCTTTTCGTGTCCAACACTCCCAATCGAACCTGTGCCACCTTCCCATAAATTCTTCCACCTCCACCTCCTCAAACTCCATCCTGTTGCATTCACCCAAAATATACCTCCGATCCCTTTAAGTCAACCTGCTAGTATGCCTGTTACCCAAAGGATTGGAGCCTTGGGGTCCCATCTCCAGTCTAATCATATTAATAGCATCAATATTCCAAAGGGGTTCAGTGTGCAAAACATTCAATTATATGACAGAAGTACTTATCCTAGTGAGCACATCAAGCTGTACAAGCAACGAATGATGACTGTCATTATCCCTCGTGATATGAGAGAACCTAGATTATATAAGGGATTTGGGTCCACTCTATCTGGCTTTGCCCTAGACTGGCTAACCAATTTGCCAAATGGGTCTGTCACCTGGTTCGCGGAGCTCGAGAACATGTTCAATCAACAGTTCGTTGGTTGTCGGAAGATCTAAAAGCAGACAAGTGACCTGTACTGTGCTGTCCAGCGTCATGGAGATAGTCTCAGAGACTACATCCACCGATTCAATAGAGAATAGGTATCCATTCCTAATTGTGACATCGTAACAACAATTAAAGCATTAAAATAAGGATGATAAGTATACCATAACTAAGTACCTTTTCACCAAGTTTTAAGACGCATTAAACAAAGCTCTTTCTTAAGCTCTTCTAGAAGAAGATATGGATTCTAGGAAGGACTCATATCAGCCCGAGCGGTCCAATAGGAAATACACCAGAAATCGGTGATGAGACACCAGAGAAAAGCAATATAATCGGCCAACCGCTGATAATTATGTTGCTGCAAGAAAAGACGAAGAACCAAAATGGAAGGATGAGTCCGAATATCACTCGAAGGTAGAAGAATACAATTTTTGCGTGAGCACCGGAGGATTCATCAACCATGTGGCGAATCTAGGAGACGTATTCAAGTGGCCACCTAAGTCATCTCACCGAGGAGACATAAAAGATCCATCCAAATTGTGCGACTTCCATGGAGACATTGATCATGTAACAGACGATTGTATTGCTCCCCGGAGAGAAGTCTTCTACCTCTTGAACAATGGGCACCTCAGGTAAACCAAGTCCGAGAAGGCCAAGACGACCATCTCAAAAGATAAATCCATATCTCCTCCCCAAAAACCTCATAACCTTCCTTCTCATGTTAAAGTTATTAATGATATTACAGGAGGATCTAACGTTTGTGTTTAACTTATTCCGCATGTAAATGACATGCCATGGAATGCGGCATGGACAAGCCCGTCATGAGATGTGCCATCAATCCTGGTCCTACAAACACCTTTTATGATGTAGACTTAGTAGACGCCTTAGCGTTCCACCACGATGGCCTAGTCACCTCCCTTTTCCGTTGACAACTGATTGATCAAAAGAGTACCAGTGGATAATGGAAGCTCGACCAATATAATAATGCTTGATACACTTTTCTAGATGGGACTGAGCGAAAGTGGTGTGGTCAATAAAACTACAATCCTAGTCGGCTTTAGGGTAGAGGCCAAGAACACCATTGGAGAAATCTCCTTGCCCGTATACGGAGAGGACATCAACCTGAATGTAAAGTTCATGGTCATTTAATGTATGTCTATCTATAACATAATTCTTGGCATGCCCTAGATTCATGAGGTGAAGGCTATCCTATTGTCTCAGGGTATCCAATAAATCAAAGGTGATCATAGAGTTGTCAAGGAGTGTTATAAAATCACGCTCAAGCTCTCCAACGACAAGAAAGAAGTCACACAGTAATTACAGAGCAGTCCGAACCAAGCAGCTTTGTAGAGCCAATAATCGCTATTAGACCATGAGCACATGCCAGTTCCACAAAAGCAATGAAAGTTTCTGCTACAACACAACCAAGCTATAAATGAAGAAGTTGAAAAACTGCTTGAGACAGGTAAAGTTACAAAGGTATGACTAGTTGGCTAATGTGGTAGTTGTCAAAAAGAAAAATGATAAGTGGTGGGAATGCATTGATTTCACTGATTTGAATAAAAGAATGTCCCAAAGACCCCTTTCCTGTTCCCCACATTGATGTCACTCCTGGTAATGAAATTATAACGATAGATGCCCCTATCGGTCATGAACGTTGTCTTTTGTTGGCTTCCGGATGCATCAAAATCTGATTGTAACCATTAAATGCATCCAGCGTAGTCAAAGTTCCAGTGTATTCACTGTTTTAAATACTTGTCAACAAAATGTTTGAAAAACAAATAGGATTAACCATGGAAGTATATATAGATGACATGTTGGCCAAGTCCGCAAAAGCAGCTAACCATGTAAAGCATCTAGAAGAAACTTTCCAAGTCCTTCGCTAATATAACATGATGTTCAATCCCTTAAAGTTCTCCTTCGGCATTTCGTCAGGTAAATCGTTAGGTTACATAGTTACCCAAAAAGGAATCAAAGCTAGCTCTAGGCACATAGAAGTTGTCCTCAACCAGCCACCACGCCATCCCAAAGACGACATGAAGTTGACTAGATGAGTTGCCGCCTTGAACATGTACATCTCTAAATCTTCAGATAAGTGTCATTTATTCTGATGTCCTCAGGAAAAACACCAAGTTCAAGTACCGCAAAACATGAGCAAGCATTACAAGTTCCAAAGGCGTACTTGACCCATCCCCTATTGTTGTCCAAACCTAAACCAAACGAGACCACAGTCAGCGCGGTTCGGGTAAGGAAAGAAGATAGCAAACAACCACTTGTCTATTATGTAAGTAAATCTTTACTTGACGCGAAGTCTAGGTATGCTTATCTAGAAAATTTAGAGATAGTATAGGTGATGTTTTCTATGACATTACATCCTTATGTTGAATCTCATCCCATAATAGTGAAAACTAACTATCCCTTTAAGACTGTCTTGTGAAAGCCATAACTAATCGGTAGGATGGAAAAATGGTTCATTCAACTTAGTGCCTATGAGATCCAATATGATCCCAGAACAACTATCTAATCGCAAGCCTGGCTGACTTCGTGTCTGACTTCACACCTGACCTACAACCCCTTACTGACAAAGAAGTCAACAAGGCTCCAAGATGACAGATCCATTCGTACCTGGACACTCTATACCGATGGAGCCTCAAATGTCAGGGCATTGGCCTAGATATCATGCTCGTGTTACCAAACTAGATGAAATCGTCCAATATGTCCGAGTACGAAGCTGTACTTGTCGGACTACTAGCAGCTAAAGAGCTTAAGGTAAAATTTCTCGAGGTAAGATGTGGCTCCCTACTTATAGTTGGTCAAATTCATGGTGATTATGCTGCCAAAGACAAAAATATGAGTGCTTATTTAGAAGTTCTTAACTGTCTAACATAATCTTTTGAGTATTGTAATATAAGATAGGTACCAAGGAGCAAAATTCACAAGCTGATGCAATGGCCACCCTAGGATCTTCACTCAAAGGATCCAAGCTGACTAGTGTTTCCATTGTTCATTTAGCCTATCCAGCTATTGAGCTGGATATTTTCACAATCCAAAGTAGATATGGCGGCGCTTCAACATATGCAACCCCACCTTCCAAAGAAGGATGGACCTTACTATTTGTCGCTTGGCTCAAATATGGCACCATCCCTCCTGAAGAAGACGCCAAAGCATTTCGAATGAAAGCATCACGTTACACACTAACTCATCATGTTTTTATTTAAAGTTTATGTTTGACGTGTTTATCTTAGGTTGTTACAGGCCTGTGGAAGCAAAACAAGTCCTATAAGAAACTCATTATGGCGTTAGGGGTAACCATGCTGTTGGACGAAGTCTGTTAACTAAAATTCATCTAATGGAGTATTATTAACCCTCAATGCGTCAGGATGCCGCAGATGCCACTAAAAAATGTGATGCATGTCAGCAACATGTTCCATTTCAACACTAACCTTAGACTAGTTTCGTAAGTAAGACTCTTGTGAGGTTTCATGAGAGAAAATTTTTCTAATAACCATAAATGAAGGGCTAATGGACATCCCTAACAAAGCTTTGAGGGTTTATTTTGAGTTTGGCTAAGCCAAGGAGCATTTTTCCCCAAAATAAGTGGTCCAAGACGACCCCCGCTAACAATTTGAGGAATAAGTGAAAAACATTGAACATGTCATGTATTTAAAGACCATTTAGTGAGGGTACTTCCCAAAATCATAAGAATTCAAGCATTTTCTCTAGCAATTCTATAGTCGGCATTGTTAGAAAATTGCCATGTGCCAAATTGGAAAGTCGATAATAAGTTGATAAGAAATACCTCACCATATTCTAGGTTGTTTCCATGAAGACTTTCAGGAAGATGTAAAATCATTGATAAATCTCCCGAGATCCTGGTAGGAGATCTAGGTGTGATAACTGGACCATTAGATGGTAAGCCTAGCAAACCTTCGACCTCATCAACAAGAGGCACAATCTCCCGGTCTCCAAAGCGGAAGACATGGCGAGTTTCATCCCAAAATTTGGAAGCAGCATAAATCATGTCGTAACAAATAGAAAGTGAAAGCAAAGGCATAATCACCTTAGTGAAGCGGGAAGAGCAAAAGGATTACCTTGGTTGCTCCAAGTTTTTTGTGATCCCGGAGAGTTGTTTTTTCTCCCGACTCTGCATTTCATTAACTTCTTCATAAGTAAGAACCATTTTTTATGAATGAAAAATTTAGAGAAAAGATTGGAGTAGTGGAAGTGGTGCATTTGGAAATGAAGAACCATGCCCCTTTTATATATGGAAAAGATGATAATCCATAATTTATGCCATGGATAATGAGTTTGAGTATTGTCCATACGATAATAAGGAGCATCCTTCACCATGGCTAATGACCAAGCATTTGTGGTATGGCAATTTTTTGCTAGAACGGAACATAAAAAAACGGTGTCAATGTGAATCAAGAACGTTGATACAATCCTTTTTCCTAATGTCATCCAAAATAATGACCTTGATTAATCTATTTTATATAGAGATCATCATTTTCTAATAAAGCAAATAAGCATTATGCATGAAAAAGTTTCTGATAGATTTCGGAAAAAACAGATAAAATTTTGTCAGTATGAGGTTTGGTCCACCATAGAAAATAATAACCTTTGATCAGCCCTTTTAAGTGACGTGACCTGACAATGTCATAATTCGAGGTGGCATGATAACACATGGAGTCATAAAAAGTAAGTAATACTACCTCCGTTTCCTAAAGATCTTCCCTCTTTCCGTTTAATTGCGTTTTCAAAAGATCTTCCCTCTTTTACTTTATTCCTTATTTGGATTTTTTCCCCTTTTTACCCTCTCATGTCCCTATCATATGGTCCACCATTACATTATTAATTCAATTTTACTCCCTTTCTCTCTCCTACTTTAACCTCTTTTTATTTGTTTATTTATCTCAATCCCTTTCTCTCTCCTACTTTATCCACCCCACACCCCACACAAATTAATTCTCATTCGTATCTGTAGTAACAGTAGCACGGAAGATCTTTAGGAAACGGAGGTAGTAGTGACTTGATAACTTGTTTGTCATTAAGACCATGAAAAAAATCGTAAAAAACTAGACTCGACAAGTTGATTGTCGGAATTTCTCACATTAACGGAAGACAAATTCAAAAGACTTAAAAAAGACGATGATGAAATCGCATTTTAAAAATTTAGAAAACTAATTGGGATTTTCTACCTAAGACGACATTAAAGTCGAATTTCAAATTTCAGAAAATTAATTGGGATTTTCTACTTAAGACGACGATAAAGTCGCATTTTTAAAAGAAAATTAATTGGGATTTTCTACCTAAGATGACGATAAAATTGCATTTAAAACTTTTAGAAAATTAATTGGGGTTTTGTACTTAAGACGACAATAAAGTCGCATTTTCAATTTTAGGAAATTAATTGGGTTTTCTATTTAAAAACGACGTCAAAGTCACATATCCTATTTTAGAAATTAACCATAATTTTCTATTTGAAGCGCCAACAAAAATCGTAAGTCATGATAACTTTTTTCTACGGAGAATATGTTATCTCAAAAGAAATTTTTGGAGGTAATTTTGTATCTTTTCAAATATTGGCCATCATTTTCTCCAAAATTCGACCAATGTGGGGCATTCTATAGACATCAATTTCGAACCCCTTCTTCGATAGAACCCTTTTTTAGGATAAATAGAGGTTTTGAAAATAAAAATAACAGAATCACCATGCATCATGGAGCGCATGCCCCGGAGCGCGAGTTTCAATCCATCGCATGATTTTTTTTGTTTTTTTGCGTATTAATCAAAAAGTTTCGGCTTAGAAGTATAATTTTCGTGAGTCATTGTCAATAACTACAACCACCGTTTTAATAAAATGATTCATAATATAATTATGCTCGTCTTTATTAATTTAACGAGTTTTCATTAATTGTCTTAAGTTAGTCTTTCAGAAAAATAAAAAAAAGAGTCGCGATTAGGCGTTGGGATTTTAGTCGTATCCCAAAATGGACATTAATCATTTCTCTTGATGGTCAAGTTATTGTTCATTCGATAAAGAATGAGAATATATTCTTTATCCACTAAACGCATCCTTTATCCATTCGTTAGAGAATAAGAATCATGAAAAGATGTGAGAATAAGAATATTTGTGTTTCCAAAGAGATTTGATGATGTCATTAGAGTGAGGTCATTAGAATGATTTCATTAAAGTGATTAATGATGAAGAAAATCAATTTTTTTTTTAATGAAAAATCAGATTTTCTCCCTTTTTGAAACCCTAGTTAACCTCCCCCATTTCTCTATAAATAATACCCTCCAAAATTCACTTCAAAACCAAGTTGAAAAGAGTTCAACTTAAAGTCACTAATTCTCCCATCTTCTCCACTACTCTTCTCCTCCTTCATCCTTCCATCTAATTAAAAGTCTTAATTAGTAAGTAAACGAAGTTTAAGTTAGCAATTAAGAAGAGAAACTCACTTAGAAATTAAGAAAAATCACAAAAAAAAAAAAAACGATAGAAAAATTTGCAAAAAGGAAAGTGCATCATTGAGCTACCAAGGTAAAGTTGAAGTTCTTGTTATTTTGATTATCTTATTAATCGTCTACTAACTCTTTCCTTGTTTTCTTCTTATCATTTTTTAATCTTTGGAGTGATTTGGGTATGTGGAAGTCCTAATAGGTTCCTAACCTTAAATCACCCCACCTAGAATAGTCATCTCTATTGGGTGACTCTTAGAAAACAATGTGATTAAGTGATTTTCCTTAATAAAGTTGTTATTCATCACAAAAAAATGATTTCATAAAATAAATTCAAGATAGTTGTGCATAAACATCTCCATAAAAAATGAAAATGTGATGTTGTAACTATAATCAGTTTTAATTTTGTACTTCATTCCATTTTTCTTCTGTATTATCAAAATAGTTTGTAGGATTTGATTTTTTTCCTATTAACTGCAAGATGTTTCCAGCAACTGCTTTGGAATTTTTAAAAAAGAATTTTGTGTAAATAATTAAAAATCATACAATTTTGTTTTGCAAAACTGATTTTGTTCAGTACCACCTAAGCCTGTTCTGTCTATAAAGTTAAAACTAAAATCATTTAGATGAAACTAAAAACATCAAGTTTGGAGAAAACATCAGTAGCTTTTCAAAAACATAAAAATCATGTTCATATGAATTTTATAGAATTTTACAACATTTTTACAAAAACGTTTATGTAAATCACTAAATTCCAGGAAACTGATTTTCCTTTCAGTTAAGGAAATAATAACAATGGTATGAAAAGTGTCCAATTAAAGTGAACATTTCCAGTCTAGTTCCTCAAAGTGTAGAATGTTCATACCAAATTTCACTTCAAAATAAGTTCCATAAGTTGGATCTCAAAGAACAAGTTGAATAAAGGTCATGTTTGACCAGTTTGAGTATGAAATTCACTATAATTCAAGTAGTCACTAAAAACATGTGAAATTTTGATACAACATAAAGAACTCAATTATATATCCATAGATATATCATATATTCATTTTAACACTTTTTTACACAAAGTTTGGATTTTTGTAAGTCAGTACAAGAGCAAAAAGATAATCTGAAAAATGAAATAAAGTGATTAACTCAACTTTCATAAAAAATGTTTTCCTTTCATACGAAAATGTGAATACAAAATCATGAATTCCTTAATTTTATCTTAAAATGACTCATTTTATCATGTAAATAAAAATCAATAAAAATTATCATAAAAAATCAAAATCAAAGAGGTTAATTGATTTTTAATTTTCTCAAATATATAAACAAACATGAATTTCAAAGCCCATTCAAGGAAGTGAAGATCAAGGACCATCATTGTGAAGATCAAGATTGAAGATTTGTATAGATCATAGTTTTTGTACATATTGTTGTAATAGTAGTTTCTTTGTAAATAATTATTGCATCACTCAATTAATAAAAAAACATGTAGATGTTTATGCATAATTTTCATAAAAAATTCCACAACTCTTTTCAATAAAATGAGCAACCAATATTACACATATTGCATGTTGGGCCAAAACATCATAGTATATGAATCACATGACCCAATCTCAATTAAGAGGAAAAATTACAAATCTAACTAAGTTAAATTGTATGATGATCCATCTTTTTAAAAATGTGTTCTCTATATTCAAATGGATTAATCATATAATTTGACATAATTAGATTGGTAATTATGATCTCCGAATTGATTTTAGGCCGTTTCACGTGTCTCACTTTAAATGGCCAAATTTCAATTAGCCAAACACAAGTCTCCAAATTCAATCTCAAATTGATCATTTCTCTCTGAATGAGTTAATAATCTTCAATTAAGATTATTTCTCAAAAGACTTCAATTAGGAAGCAAACCTTTTAATACCTCTCGGATATCATAAACGTTATCAACATTAAGGTGGTTATTTCAATCCTCGGTAAATCGCTAAATAGAGCGGTTAACTCAAGTTTCATTTAATCACTATTTAGGGTCATTAGCTTCAATATCATCTAATCAAGTACTAATTAGAGTGATTACTTCAAACCCTAATAACCGTTAATTAGGACGATTATTTTTCTCATTTAATCACTAATTAGAGTGATTATCTTAAACCTTGATTAACTACCAATTAGGGTGATTAGCTTAACCTTTCATCATATTTGATCACTAATTAGAGTGATTATCTTAAACCTTAATAATAATCAATTAGGGTGATTATTTCCTAACCTTCATTATTAATCACTAATCAAGGTGATTATCTTTCCATTTTAATCACTAATTAGGGTGATTACTTATTTCCTTCCTTATTAATCACTAATAAGGTGATTATTTTAATTTTTCATATTTGATCACTAATTAAGGTGATTATCTTAATATGATTTCAATCACTAATTGGAGTGATTACCTCATTTTAGATAGATTTGTTTAATTCTAAAAGTGAGTTATTCATAATCTATTCCCCTCTCTTCTTCCCCTAGTAGAATCGGCTATTTAGGGTGAGACATATGCTTGAACTACGACGGACTTGATCCCGCAATGATTGGTACGTAGTGCAACTTCAGTGCTCAAACCTACCATGTACAAATGTTATATTGGTCCTAAATAGAAATGGTTAATGTGTATATGTGCAAATTATGTGATTCTCTTTCTTTTTAATAGCCATGATTACTTTAAAATGGAAAATAACGCATTTAGTAAGAGCCTATTCTTTAGAACGGAAGAGGAGACGAGTTCCAGACGTTCGCACCTATTAACATAAACCCCAAACTCTTTCTCAGGGTACGAAAGACTAATTTTCAGAAAAGCCTTATCCATATGAAGTCATCATCGTTTTAAATGATTTTTCTTGAAATTGGTTTTAAAACGATTTATTAAATAAATTTGTCCCTATTAAGATGTTAATAGGCACTACTACAAATATGGGCAAAGTGACCACCCATAAGAGACCACTTTGATGACATAAGTGATTATTTAGCAAAAAACACCTAATTTCTTAGACAAGAGGTCTCTTATGTTATGATAAAAGGACCTCCTTTTTAGACATGTGGTCTTTTTGCACACCCTTAAAATCACAAATATAAAAGAAACCACTTATTTTTGTTAAGTGGTTATTTTGATTTTATATCCATCTAGAGAAAATATGATTTATAAAATATATATTAGCGGGTATGGTGATGAATGATAAATTGAAAAGGAAAAAAAGGCGCCTGAAATTTTTAAACAAGAAAGTGAGGAATAAACTTATTCCAATTTCAGAAAAAAAAACCCTAATTAAAGGAATACATCATCTCTCGTCGGTATACTCTGTTCCATTACCAGCCTACCACCACCGCATTATCACTGGTATTGTGAGCATTTCTAGGTTCTTTTTTGTTTAGATTGAAATTTTAAAATTTGTCCTTTTTATTTGCTGTTTAATTCTTGATTTCAGCATGTGAAAATATAGTAAATACTGCATATAATATGATTAAGGGTTTTTTAATGATTGTACTATTTTGCTAAAGTTTTCATCTTTAGATAACATGAACTTTTATTAAAGTTCTCTTTTTATGAACCCTAATCACTAATTAGGCTTGATTGAAGGGGAGATGGGATATTTTGGCATAAAGAAGTGAATTTGGTTACTTTTGAAAATGGGGTTTAGCTTTAATTAGTATTGCTGAAAACCAAATACTTAGTTGTTTTCTGTTCCTTTTACAAGGAAGATACAAGGGGCATTATTGATGCTTCCTTTTGAATACATATGAGGCTTTACGAATCACGGTAAATACTATCATAAGGGTCATCGTTGAGTAAGAGGGTTTGTTGCCTGAAAACTTGTGAAATCTTATTGAGTGGCACTGCTGTTAAAAATCTTTCTGAAGTTAGAAATTGACGTTAAGCTCGGTGTGTGAGACAGTGAGATCAGATTTGGTAATTCTGAGAATTTCTTCGTGGATAATAGTAATATGGTGCTTTGAGCCGTCTATCTTAGCTTATGCTTCAACTACTAGTTGGAAATACTTTGAGAATGTCTTTATCAGAGAGCTGAAGAAGGTTTGCAGTCGTGAATTTTTTTCCTGATTCATTTTTTATAAATGGATTTTGATGATTATTGAAGGAAGCTCCCTGCGTAAGTATTCATTGTGAAGTCATCTGCAGCTTTATAAAGCTTATGTCTTTACCCATTTTTTTTATAAAGAGAGGACTGTAAATGAGTTGGCTGCTCATAATGCTTTAGAATTGCTTTAAGGGTTTCTTTTACTAGCTTTATGGCAGCTGATTGGTCAAGTTTAGGCTTTTCACTAGCTGCACTTTGGATATCATTATCTTCCCTTTGATCCATGCTGTAAATATATGGAGTTATGCTATGTCATTCGTTTCTTGACAGTTGTTTGTATCACAACCATCTTCTTCTTCATTGAATCCATTAGCTCGCTGCTGCTCATTGATGGATGCTTCATTTGATGCAACCTGCTAGTAAATCGGGTTCCACAAACTGGTATATCTCCGTTTATTGAAGAAAATACTGGTCATACCACCAACCAGGTTGACTTCATAATCCCTGTTAGAAGATTGGGATGGAACCTTGAGAGTGTTCCTAGGTTCTTTAACCCATACCCTCATCACTGAATGATATATTATTAACACAAGCTGCCCTTGAACTCTTCTCAGATAACACCAAAGTAGACTCTGAACTGTTGATCTCATCCGATTCTTGCAGAATTTTGTCATCTGGAGGAAATTGTACAAGTTTAAAATTTCAGAATTCAGTTGTTTGTATGGTGTAGCATGTTTATATCCTCTGATTGCAATAAAAATGAAAGGAAAACTAATTTAAATACTTGTTGTGCTTGGCTGATGTTCATTATCTTCTTTTGCAAAATTTTTCACAGGAACAACCTGTTCATTAGATGATAATACATCTTGCTGAAATTTCACAAATTGTTTCGTCTCTCCATACATTGGGGTAGACACACTTTTCACAAAATAATTCATGTTGCTATTCTTTTCCATCTTTAGAGTGACTGTTTCAAATGCTGCAACAAGTTGTGCTACTCTTCTTTGCTGATCAGGATCTAGCTTAGAAATTACTTGTCTAAACGCATTATCAAACATCCATTCTTCAGTATTTTTTTCTTTCGTTCATGCTTAAATGTCTTAGATGTACTCTCTTTTTCTGTGAGGTTTCTCATGGCAAGCTTAAACTGAATTGTGGGACTTCTTCAAGCTTGCCTTGGCGTCTGTGTCATGGTCTTGTAGGTATTTTTAATTCCAAGAATATCATCTTTTCTATATTACTTTTCTAATTCAACACTTGATCCATTGTTTTGCTCTTCTGCATATGATTTCTGTCCGAGATTATTCAGTCCACTATGATGAACTATTTGATACTAACTCTTGGCCTTGACAGCTTCTGATGAAACTTAACTTTTCTTGATGTGTCTATTAATTCATTTAGTTCTTTTAGTGAATTGATTTTTTGTTGCTACCTTCTATATGTAGCTGGTATAAGTTAATGAACAAATGTAATTAACTTTTATTTTCCTTGTCAAACATATATTTTGTTCCAGGTTGGAGAATGTCTATTATTGGTTGCTTGTTATAGCATCTGGGGATGCTTGAAGTTCACATGCTGCTGTTGATGCTCTCTCCATATGGTTGGAAATGGATTTATTTTAATGCTTATCATTTATTAGTTTTGTTTCTCAAATTCTCTATGAATCCTTCTATTTCATATTATTTGTCTTCTAAGGTTATGCACACATATTGAGATTTTTTCGATCTGCTACATTGATAAATTATTTCAGGCCTAGATGGGTGGATAAATTGTTTTGTCGTAGCATATTTTGCAGCTTGTACGTTTATCTTTCTAACGTTTTATACTTTGCAGTACTTTGGCGAAGTTGCAACTGAATTTTCTCAAAATAAGCTTGATGAGCTCGTAGACTTGTGAAGAAGAATCAGAAGATAATAACCATTTTAATTAGGATATGTGTATTTTCTTTTTGAGCGGGATTAGGGAGGTGCTTTTATGTTTGTACACGTGAATTGGATGAAACAGGCCTAGGTGCTCTATTATTTTTTTATAACTTAGTTGAATTTTTGGAATCTTCTAACATTATATTGATATACATGTGATTTTGTAGTGAATGATATTGAATGAATGAAAAGGTATTCCAATTATCAAGTCATTTGAATTATCTCAATACAAGTGCCTAGATGTTCTATATGTAAATTACTTATGGATTATGAAAGACACGCATAGAGCAGATAAAATTGATTAGGAAGCTATATGTATTATAATATGGAAATATTATTGTTTTTTTTTTTAAAAAAATAAGGTTAAAGAGACCACCTTTTTCTTTCAGGTGGTGTTTTCGAGAATGATTAAAAAGACCACCTACATATTAAAAAAGATCTATTTGTAAGATAAAAAAAACCACCTATCTGCAAAATGTGGTGCCTTATTCTTCTTCTTTTTTTCCTATTTAAATTCATAAATAACCGCTTATTTTAAGGAAGTGGTCTCTTCTATCAAATTAAGAAACCACCCGCAATAAGTGGTTATTTATCCTGAGAGACCTATGAGCTGAAGACCACCTCTCATGTGGTCTCTAAATGAGATTTTAGGGGGTCTCTTTAGGCTTTCTTGTAGTTGTGAGGGTGGCAACTTCCATGTTTTGCAAAACTCAAAGTCCAATAAGAGACTATCGTGGGATTCAGACCGTTAATTAAGACAGTCAAAAATCGGATACCAGAGATGGTTGAAATAGGGAGTATGAATAAGTGTTTAAGTAAGTTATTTGAGTATAGTTATAAAAGTACAAGTATTTCAGTACAACCATTTCAGTATAAGTATTTAAGTATAAGTATTGAGAATAAGTATTTAAGTACAAGTGTTGAGTATAAATATATTTGTATGATTACAAGTTTTGTTTTATAATGGGAAGCGAACAACATTTCTAGAGTGGGTCTGCTCATTATGTGTTTAGAACGGGCATTTCTCCATTATATAGGGTCATGGCCTATAAATGTTGCAAGCAGGAAATAAGAAAGGTGGGGAGACGTCCCTTAAAAGTCTTGAATTGTGGCTTAGCACTAGTAGAAAAAGGACGATTTGCGTACCCCCATTTGCGTCGCACAGACACGGAAACAACGCACAGTTCGGATTTGCGTCGAATTTGGGAAGCTGTGCGACGCAAATCACAACAATATCTCCAGCAGGTGCGTGTTATGTGCGTCGCACCCTCCTCTCATGCGACGCACATTGGTAATTTACGTCGCATGAGGGGGTGGTGCGATGCACATAACACGTATCAGCTTGGTAGTTTATAGAATCAATGTGCGTCGCACAGTAAGAGCATGCGACGCACATTGCTTATTTGCGTCGCATGCGAGCTGGGTGTGCCGCAAATCGCTTCTAAATATTTTCAGCATAATTTCCTAACGGCATTCTTTTTTCGAGCCCTAATTCAAAACAAACCCCTAATCTCTCTTTCTCTCTCCCCCTGCGACGCATTCTCACTCACACTCGCTCATTTACTCGCCGGCGATCATTCCCTCGCCGGCGCTCCTTCTTCTTCGGCGACTTTCGCTTCGCCGGTGCTCCTTCGCACCCTCTTTGTCTCTCATTCTCTGTGCTCCTTCTTCTCCGCCCCACTTCGCCACACTCGAACAGCATTCCCTCGCCGGCGCTCCTTCTTCTCCGGCGAACTCTCTCTCTCTCATACTCGGTCCGACACTCCCGACTCTCTCTCAGGTGGTTGAAGATTCGCACTCTCTCTCTCTCATTCTCGGTACGCACTCTCATACTCGGTCCGAAACTCCGACTCTCTCTCACTTGCCGCCATTTACACTCATCTGCCGGCGCTTACAACGACTTGCCGCTGCCACGGACTGACTTGCCGCCGTCGGTCCCGCCGCCGGCAATGTATGTATTTCTTGGTTTTTTTTTTGTTTTTTTTTTTTTGTATTAATGTATATAAATCATGTAACCATTAGTTTGGATTTAGGAATGTATATATGTGAATTGTTTGGTTATTATGTGACTGGGAAAATATATGTTGAATCATAACCAAACCTATATGGACGTACCTTAATGGGGTGGGGAGGGAAATCTAAGGAATGGATTGGTTTGTGTTGTTTATTGCAATGTGCGTCATTTGCCTAGATACCCGTTCGAGGCTTACTCATTAAGAGTAAGTCTTGAATAGTCCCCGGTTTGGGACTGTCTTTGAGTTTCTTATCTCACTTAGGATGTGAATGAATGTTTGGTTTTTGATTCTAAGAAAGATCCGGCTCATTTCCCTAAGCGTTCTCTGGGTACATATGTTGATAGTTTAACTACTATCTTCATCGTGTACTTGGAGAACTGTAGGAAGTGCTGCCGGATTTTTCTTAGAATTGAAAACCAAATGTTCATTCACTAGTGAGATGAGAAACTCAAGGATGGGTTAGGTTGGAGTGATAAGGACCCAAATGGTCATGACTGCATTTGATAAACTACTTTGAATGATGTGATCGATTGTATTCTTGTTTGGTGTCTCTAGTGTATGAATATGGATCGAAACTGGATGTATGGTAATCGAATTTCGCGACATTTCTACAAGGGGTTAATGAATTTATCAGAGTTGCGTTAGAACATCAATCGGAGAATGGGTCAAAGTTAGTCTTGTGTCCTTGTTGTGATTGCAATAACTCAAGGGGGTATCGTGATATGGATCAAATTAAAGATCATTTGATTCGTCGTGGGTTTAAGAGTAACTATACTAGGTGGACATGGCATGGAGAGTTTTATGATGTGGGTATGAGCTCCACTAGCTTGTGTGATGATTTGCATGTTGATGAGGTTGAGGTTGAGATTGAAGGAGATGGTGATAATGAGAATGATAGGGTAGATGATGAAAATGATATGGTAGATGATGAAAATGATAGAGTAGATGAGATGTTGCACAATTTGGAGGATGAAAGAACCGATCGTCCGCATATGTATGATAGTATTTAAGTGCAGCGAAAAAACCTATGTATCCGGGTTGTGAGAATTTCACTAAACTTTTGGAATCCTCACATTGTTCAATATGAAATCGAAGCATAATTGGACAGATAAAAGTCTAAGTGAGTTGTTCACTTTTTTACAAGAATTGCTACCTGAAGGGAATGAAATGCCCAACTCTACCTACGAGGCAAAGAAATTGTTGTGTCCATTAGGTATGGAATATGAGAAGATACATGCATGTCAAAATGATTGTGTGTTGTATCGAAACGAGTACCAGAATTTGCGTGAGTGTCCTAGGTGTGGAAAGTCTCGATACAAGGTAAAAGAGAATAATAATGATGTGGGAATGAGAAAGAAAGAAACTCCGGCGAAGGTTCTTTGGTATCTACCAATCATTCCGAGATTTAGGCGTTTATTTTCGGATGAAAATAATGCTAGATTACTAAGATGGCATGCGGACGAGAGGAAGAAAGATGGGATGCTTAGACATCCGGCCGATTCTCCGCAATGGAGAAATATCGACCGAAAGTTTCCCGATTTTGGTAAAGAACCTCGAAATCTTAGGCTTGGACTTTGTACAGATGGGATGAACCCATTTGGCACACTAGGTACCCAACATAGCACTTGGCCGGTTCTACTGACAATTTATAATCTCCCTCCCTGGTTATGTATGAAGCGTAAATTTATTATGCTATCGCTTCTTATTTCGGGTCCTAAGCAACCCGGAAACGACATAGATGTGTATCTTGACCCGCTCCTTCAAGATCTGAAATTGTTGTGGGATGAAGGTGTTTCCATGTTCGATGCGTATGCGAAAACTGACTTCACATTGCGTGCCATGATATTTTGCACGATTAATGATTTCCCGGCTTATGGGAATTTGTCAGGGTATACGGTTAAAGGAGCAAAGGCATGCCCTATTTGTGATGAGAATATGATTGTAAGCGGTTACATCATTGTGGGAAGAATGTGTACCTGCATTATCGTACATGGCTTCCTTTAGATCATCCATTCCGTAGAAGAAAAAGTTGTTCAACGGAAAAGTGGAGATGAGAGAAGCCCCTGTACCTTTACGTGGAAAAGAGGTTTCTAATAGGGTAAAGGATATTGAAACAATTTTTGGCAAGCCCTTCAAAAGTGTCTCAAAGAACTTATACAAGAAAAGATCTAAGTTTTGGGACCTTCCGTATTGGGAATGTTTGGAAGTCAGACATTGTCTTGATTTAATGCACATTGAGAAAAATGTTTGTGATGCCATTGTCGGAACATTGTTGAATATGCCCGGGAAGACAAAGGATGGAGTTAAAGCTAGGAAAGACATGGCTGAAATGGGCAGACCAGAACTAGCACCTCAGGAGCGGGGACAACGCTATTATCTTCCACCAGCTTGCTACACTTTGTCTAAGAAGGAGAAAACTAGTTTTTGTGAGTCCCTGCATAGGTTAAAGGTTCCTGCTGGATACTCGTCAAATTTCTGAAACCTTGTTTCACTGAAGGACTTGAAACTTGTTGGTTTGAAATCTAATGATTGTCATATCTTGATGCAACATATATTACCTGTTGCAATACGAGGAATTTTGGCCAAGTAAGATATACAATCACAAAATTGTGTTTCTTCTTCAGAACTATCTCTAACAAGGTGATTGATCCTAACATTCTAGATAACTTGCAAGCCGATGTAATAGAGACGATGTGCCGATTTGAAATGTACTTTCCACCATCATTCTTTGACATCATGCCTCATTTGATAATCCATCTTGTTAGAGAAATTAAACTTTGTGGGCCCGTTTGTATGAGGTATATGTGGCCTTTTGAAAGACATATGGGTACTCTGAAGGGTAAAGTGATGAATCCAGCTAGACCAGAAGCAAGTATTGTGCAAAGAACAGTTGCTGAGGAAGTATCTGAATATGCAAGTCAGTATTTAGCACGTGCACAAGCAATTGGTTTGCCAAAATCTAGACATGAAGGAAGGCTTGAAGGTTGTGGTACATTGGGAGAAAAAGATTGTGTCTTGATGGAGAGTTGAAAAGAAAAGCAGAATTGATTGTGTTACAAAATCTGAAACAAGTTCATCCTTACTTAGATGAGCACATGACTGTGCTTAGTGTTCAGTATCCATTTTTAATGAACGTGACTTGATGATTGAGCATAATCGGACGTTCGTTGATTGGTTTAAAGAACGAGTTATGAACCAATTATCTGATACTCCTAACGATGTATCGGATACGTTGAAATGGTTGGCATATGGGTCAAAGACGCAAGTTCTTTCCTATGAGGGGTATGACATCAATGGTTATACATTTTATACTAAACGGCAAGATGACAAATCCACGATGCAAAACAGTGGTGTTACGATGGGGCTTTGTCATCAGAGTATAAAAGAAAAAGATAGAACGTTGTTGAGACAATGAAGTCTTACTATGGGTTCATTGAAGAGATATTAGAACTTGACTATGTTGACTTCAAGATTCCGCTGTTCCAATGCAAGTGGGTTGATATTCGTCGTGGTGTGAAGAAAGATGAACATGACTTTTTTACATTAGTCAATTTCAGCCGGTTAGGACATCTGAAGATAACTTAATATTGGCATCACAAGCAAAACAAGTATTCTACATGGTTGACCCTGCCGATTCAAAATGGTTTGTTGTCATGGAAGGAAAAAGGAGAATACTTGGAATTGATGATGTACACAAGAAGAAGATTACGATGCACAATTCAATGAAGTCATTGCTTCGTCAGTAGTCATTCCAAGTACATTAGGGGAAGATCTAGACACAAATTACATTCGTCGAGACCACAATGAGGGATTTTACGTTGGCAAAGAAATAGCTGATTAATAGGTAAATTATGTAATATTAACACAACTACTAATGTTTATAATCTTTAATTATTTATTTTGTGTTTTGCATGTTCAAATAATTGTGTATTAATTTATTGATTAATCTAACATGTACATGGTTTCAGGTGTAGTGAGGAAGATGAGATAATGCGTGATGCATCTGATGAGCCCCAGATTACTGATGCAGCTGTTACGAAGAAGAAAGTGAGTAGGCCAAGAGGTCCTACAAAAGGGATACGTTCCAAACCCGGCATTCAGAGAGTTCTTGCTTGGGATGAGTGGATACGTCCGATTGGGCGCTATGCTGGTGAGTACAAGATATATTGTGGGGAGATCAGTAGAAGCAAAGTGTCTATCTTGTACGACAGTTGGGATGATGTTCCAGAAGGCACAAAAACACTTTGTGGGAAGATGCTAAAGTAAGTAACCTTATTTTTTTATAAACTAATTGAGATTATGTTTATTATTCTAATCGTTTATTATTAATTGGTTTATTTTTGTATATTGAAGAGAGAGTTTGGAATAGAAGAGGATGTTTTGAAGAAACGAGATGTCTTGACTACATGTGATAAACGGTGGAGAGATTTCAAGTCAAGATTGGTGACTAGATGGATCACGAAAACGAGGAAGGGGCCTAACAATGATAGGACCATACGTGATGTATCCTTTCATCACGCGAGAGATCTGGGACAAGTTTGTAGAAAAATGTAGCTCTAAGGAGTTCCAGGTATGTAATATATAATATGAAATTATATTATCATTACGTTCTTTAATATTGACTAGTTACTAAATCCTATATTAGGCTAAAAGTGAAAAAGCAAGAATCTCTCAGGCTGCTAACAAGCATCCTCATTTTTTGGGTCAAAAATCATATGCGGAGATGATTCCCATTTGGCAAAGCAGAGGGTATATCCCTTCCGCTACAGCATCATCTGTTGACTCATCTACATCATCATTGATTTCCTCCTTGCCGGATCGGACATTGCCTTGGCTTCTCGCGAGATCGAAAAAAGATAAGGATGGAAATTTCTTCTTTCCTAATGAAGAAACACAAAAGATAAAAGAGTCCATTGTAAGCATTGTTCAAATTTTATAATGTTTTTCTTGTCTACTTACTCGTTCTCTACTAATCATATGATTTTTTTTAACTTGAACGCAGGATGATTGGAAAAAGAAAGAAGCTGAAGGAGAGTTTGTTCCAAGTCGGATGGATGATGCTCTTTCACGTGCTCTGCAGAGGAAAGACCGACCTGGGCGTGTGTTAACAGCTGGGCGTAGCATTGGGATTACATCTGTTTGGGGAGATCCTGATCGGAGCAGTACTGCTCGCAAGGGTAGGGTCATGGATGATGAGGAGATTCAGGCATTAGAGGCTAGAGTGAGTCAAAGAGTTAGAGAGCAGACAATGGAAGAGATGAACTCGAAGATAGATGCATTAGTTCAAGAAAGGTTAATGGCTTTTGCAACGCAGTTAGGTATTCAAGTACCAAGTCCTTCCACTCCAGTCGTTCCTAGTAGCTGTCAATCGGGGGGCAATGATCCATTTGTGAACTTGCAGGTATATTGTCATTTTATATATGTTCTAATTATTATATTATGCTTCTAAAACACTTAATTGATGTAATTTTCTCTTATTGGATGTTAAGAGTCAAGTTCCATATCGCTTGGCAATAGCGGATGTCACGGGACCGATCATTGTAGCTGAGGGTACCGTTCATCCACGACAGGATTCATCGTCACACTCTACGAACTGTGAGAGTATTGTGATTGATTTTTATGCGGATTACGCAGATGTTCCAGTTCCACTCTCTACTCCATTCATACGAAACTCAGTCAAGCTGAGGGTTCTGTCATAGAATGGCCAAAGAGTTGGTATTTTAGTTCAGATAATCAGGTAACTTATGTTTAGTATTATGATTTAGTATATAATAAGAAATCTAAATGTATACTTAGAAATCTTTATTTATATAAACCAAATAATCTTTATTTTATATATAATATGAATTAAAGAAGTCGATTTGAATTAGGAACATATACCTAAAGAAGGTGCAATGATGAAGAAAAAACAGAAAACAGTTGCTAATGATCCTTGCACCGATGAGTCTGCACATAGACACATAGATCCATTGATTAGCTTGTCACTTGAGGATATGTCTGATGCGGTCAAGGAGATGCATCAATTGTTTTGCCAAAAACCCGCAGATGAGCCTTTTAGTATCGAAGTTAGTAGGAGTTCCTACTTCAGCTATACTACTGATCAGATGATCATTCTCTCCCGACAAGATGTTTTCCAACTTCTGACGGGAGAATGGCTTAATGTATCCATTTTGCAAGTATTTATGATGTGAGATTTCTCAAACTCTAAACTAATCAAAATTGATATTTATTATTATTATTGGCATCTAACTATAATATTTGGAGTGTAGGTACTTGTCAGATGATAATGAGGTGAATGGAGATTCAAATATTGGTTTCATGTGTCCTAGTATGATTTCGAAGACCATGCTATGCCATGAACCAGATGCCGCGATCAACTACATGCAAAGGATAATGAAAGTCAATCGAGATATGACATACATCATGATTCCGTGCATTGAAAAGTATGTTGGTTACACTAATTTTTACTTTGTTTTATCTTTATATATGAACTTATAGTTAAAGTATATGTTGAACATAACATTTTGTTGCATGCTTTAGGCAACATTGGATTCTTCTCGTCCTTTCTCTATCCAAAAAAACCGTATATGTATTTAATTCGCTTAAGAGATCAGATATTAGCTATCAAGGAACCGATGCATACGTAAGTTAAGATTTCTTATAATTCTTACATGTATTTTATGATATTTTAAATACTTTATAAATAGTAATTCTTTTATTGTACTTAGTGCATATACATCATTCCTACGCCTTGAAGGTATCAAAAAAGCAACAAAATTGTCTTGGATATCTATGAAGGTAAAGCTCTTATGGTTTTGTATTTGATACGCAATTTATAGTTCTATTTAATATTTCTTAATTTTTCGATTCTAATATGTGTATTTAAATGTGGTGTAGTGTGCTCAATAAACGGGAGGAGATGAATGCGGCTATTTCATTATGAAATACATGTTTCTAATCGTCCGCTTTCTCTATGAGTCAAATGATTTGAAGAAGGTATATATATGTTGTAAATTCGTTACTTTACTTATATAATTTTAAAGTTTATTAACTAAGTTAACATATTTATAGGATTTTCCTCCAAGCGTTGAGCCATACACCATAGAAGATATCAACGAACTCAAAGACCATTTTGCGCGATACTGTAAACATCTCGTGAGGGAAGAAAGGGCCAAGTAACTTGTTAGTGTAGTAAGTGTAGTAGTTGTACATTATTGGTTGATTATTGCAACATTGGTTGAGTTTTGCAACATTGGTTGCTTGCTTGAGATCATTTGAGATGTATTGAAACAGGTTTTGATATATATATATATATATATATATATATATATATATATTATATATATATATATATATATATATATATATATATATATATATATATATCCCAACGATTTCTTGGGTTATCCATATTACAAAGGAAACTCTGCCGAATTTTCCCCTCACAATTATTAATATGAATGCTTGTTTAGTTTTGAATCATCAAATTTTAGCAATATGTAAACAAACCAACAAAAAAGCTAAAAAAAACAAAAAAAATAATAATTTAATCAAACATTTTTGTCGCATATGGCACAAAGTGCGACGCAGATGCGCACAATGTGCGTCGCACCCAGGCAATGTGCGACGCACATTGCCCTGGCTAGCCTGGGGGGGGGGAATGTGCGTCGCACCTTGTGCAATGTGCGACGCACATCCCCCCCCCCCAAGGCTAGCCTGGGATGGCAGGGCAATGTGTGTCGCACATTACCTTGGCTGCTGGGGATGGAATTGGGGGGCTGGCAAGACCCATTTGCGTCGCACCGTATATAGGGTGCGACGCAAATAGCTCAACCATCTGCGTCGTTTCCGCATACGACGCAGATCAGTTCTGGGTTATTTGCGTCGAGACCTTTGCCGTCGGACCAAAGTCTGACGCAAATAGGGGTCCAGGGACCGACGCAAATCGACCTTTTTCTACTAGTGTAGCCCTCTCCATTCGTATTTCTTCCCTGGAGTTATGCTATGTCTTGTGATAGGTTTAAGATATTATTTGCATTATCTATTGAGAACGATGTGTGATATCTTTAGATAATTATGGGAAATTTCTTCTTTATATGCAAAAGTATTTCTATGGAAGTTTACAGGAAAAACTAACGTATTTCTGAGTAAGTATTAACGTATTTCTGAATAAGAATAAAAGTATCTCAAAAATTATATGTTTATGCTTTGAGTATAAGAAATGATTGCGTAATTTCAGCCACCTTATTATTTTGGAACCGGTGGCTTTGAAGCCGTCCCGATGGGGGTGAATTCATCTGTTTTGCAGGATTAGAGAGAATCTCTGAGTTAGCTCTTGTGTGCAAATGTGAAGGCATGATCAATGTGTTTAATTCGCTGCTATGAGATAAAAATCGATTTATATAATAATTCTTGCCAAGTTAAACATGTATTTTCGATTTCTAATCAAAGTACTCAAAACATATTGTAATAACTATTTTATTACAACTTATTTTCGTATTAAGCTCGGATACTATGTGACTTCCTACCTTTCCTTGTGAAGGAAGATGCAAAAATTCGTCCTAACAGTCTCTCTGATTAGCAGTTTAACTTCGTAATTAGTAATAGTAGGTCTTAATTAAGCTACTATTTGAGGCAGGCTGTTACATAAAACCTTCTTATTCGTTTACAATTAAGCACTTAGATTGATTACCTAAATATTATTGATGGATGATCCTGCTACTTGGTGAAATTTATCCAAAACATTAGTTGAATCCATGCTTTTACTTTTTTATTGATTTTTTTTAAAACAAATCATAATCCATGCTTGAGCTGGTTTGCTAGACTAATTATCATATGTCTGCTACAGTCTTAAATATTATGCTCAATGTAGGAATTAAAAAAGACAAGTTTATCTTGGTTAGTTTTTGCTTGATTATTTATGATTTATTATGTTGATTTGCAATCCATTACTTATTTATATCTATGTGTTATGTGATGTTAAAGATATATTTTCAGCGATAATGAGCAAACAAACCAATTTTTAGGTACATATGTATTATTCCTACGTTATTTTTTCCTCCAGGTTATTATCTTAAATCCAAAGTTCATGCTACTTCCAAAGATACATAAAGGCGAGTTCACTAAATTCTACCTACTCACTTGTTAGTCTCCCCATAACTAGAATAACAAGTGAGTAGGTAGAATTTAGTGAACTCGCCTTTATGTATCTTCATTTGTTTGATTTTAGTAATGGCTGATTCTTCTATCTTATGTAAATGATAATTTTCTTTCAGGAAACGATATGCGTGTATGATTCCTTTTTCAGACCATATTTTAAAGCATGAGACGTACTGGCAGGTCGTTGTAAACTGACCAAATATAATCCTAAATTACTCATGTTAGGGTAAGTATAGGGTCGAATCTGTTGTAGCCAGAAAATCAGTGGCTACGATGAGGACACGTGGCACCATCCCAACCTTACATGTGGCGTTCGCTCATGGAAAGAAAGTACATAGGTCTGCAGGTTATTTGGGGTAAAGTACACTTTTCTAAAAGAAAAGGTGTACTGAAGAATTCCCTTGTGGCCCTAATATTGTACTTAGGCCCAATACAGGTAAAGCCTGATGCAGCAATAGTGTAAATTGTATTCACCAATCAGCACTTGCCAGGTGTCATGATATTATTGCTTAGCCAATCAGATGCCCCTAAATTAGGGTGTCATCAAGGCACAACAGTCTTTTCAAACAATATAAATAGTCCTTGAAATCAGGGGAAAGGTACGTTTTTTAAGAGCATAGTACTGTTATTCTGCCATAGACTCTCTCTCTCTCTCTCTCTACTTTCTCTCTCTAAAAGGTCCTTCATATCCCTGATATCTGACTTAAGCATCAGAGGGGGAAATACCAGCGAACCTCCAGGGTGGTCCCTTTTTTGCAGGTTGTTGCTCAGAGTTTACCGGGATCCGAGCCCAATCATTGTTGCACAAGTCTCCAAATTAAGAACCTGAAGTTGGGAGTTGTTGTATTTACTTACCAGTTTTACACTACGTAACATTTGGCGCCGTCTGTGGGGAGACTTAACAATGACGGATTGTCACTCATCAAACGTGGCAAGGAATAGAAGTTTCACAATTCAAGTAGAGGATACTGTGGATGACGAGAGACCACCCCGTGGACGGGATAGGCACCATGCTGCCGTTCATCTTGAGGGAAGGACTGTGACCCTGTCATCCAGGAAAACCTTGATCGTCCGGTGACAGCCGGTCACCTGGAAACTGTTTTAAACGATTTCCAGACCAGAATGGCCGCTGTTATGGAAGAGCAGATTAAGAACAATATGTTGTTCTTTCAGATAAGTCCAGGAGGGGAGGCTGCTGAGCCGCTCAAAGGAAGGTCTCAAGAAGGTCGTCCAGGGACCAGCCGGCCACCACGGCCAGAGTTGTCCAGACCACCTTCTAAGGGAAAGCAGCTAGCTGTTAGTGAGTGAAGGAGGAAGATGGACTGGAAGCTGGTAGTCCGTCCAAGAGATAATATCCTTCCCACTGGTCACAAGATGGAAACGGATGCTAGAGAGTACCTGTAGGCAAGAGGGCTGCTGCTCTTCAGCGTTCAGCCTCTAGTTATACTCCTTACATGAACGATCCGTCATTGTGAGTTCCATCTAAAACAGCAAGAAGAAGTCATGGACCTTCGGCTATTCAGCCAAGGCAAGAGAACTCAGTTTTTCAGCCAATGGTGTATAGGCGTCAGGCCTTAGCTAACACCTCTTCAAACCCAGTTTTGAAGGAATACCGCAGGGAGTTCATACCCACTGAGGGTCAGGCTGGGGCACTCTAGATCAATTGGCCGACCCCCTTTTCGGTCAGAATCATGGAGGCTCCTCCTTTCCCAAAGGTTAAACTCCCGACGATCGAGCCTTTTGATGGTACAACAGACCCAGATGATCATTTGTCAGCTTATAAGCACCAGATGTATGCCCAAGGAGTTGACGATGCTACATGGTATCTTGAGCCTTTTTGGTCAGAATTTTCCAGCCACATTGAAGGGAGTGGCACAGAAGTGGTTCAACAACTTACCTCCCAACTCAGTGAATAACTTCACTGAGCATAGTATCTTGTTCACTAGCCATTTTGTGGCAAACCGTCAAGAACAAAAGACAAGCATGCATTTAGGGAAGGTAGTTCAAGGGCCTAAGGAAGCCTTGAGGAGTTTATGTGAAGCTGTTCATTTTAGAAGCATTGTAGATCCAGGATCTGAATGCTGGAGTGGCGTTTGACGCCTTCATCCGAGGTCTGAGACCTGGCAGCTTTAAGTTTGATTTAGTGAAGAAGAAGATAACAACCTTAACAGAGGCTCTGAAGGAAGCCCAAGCATTTATTCATGCCACAGAAGTTTGTGCAGAAGCCAAACAGCCAGAGGTGAAGAAAGCTGAAGAAGCAGTTCAGCCAAAAAAGAGTCCCCCTGAGAAAGCGGAAACGTGGGCGATGACTTCAATGACCACCTCGTCCAAGAGGTGTAGAAGGTCTGAGCCGGCAGCCTCAGTTCAGCCCATAGAGTTCAACAAAGATTAGTATTCCATCCTCATGGAAATTAAAGATCAACATGAATTGAAGGCGCCGGCAGAGATGAAAACACCCTACAGAATTAGGGATAAAAGTAAGTACTGTCATTTCCACAAGGATTGTGGTCATGAGACGAACGAGTGCAAGCATCTTAAGAGAGCATTGGAGGATTTGGCCCGAAAGGGAAAAATGAACTTTTACCTACCTTTGTCAAGAAGGAAATTCCAGAAAAAAGATAATCGTCAAGGAAGAAGGAAAGATGTCGGAAAGTACTGATGAAGATGTTGTAATGGTAGTGGAAATGAAGATTGCTAAACTAAGGGTGCAACGAATCCTGATTGACACGGGAAGCTCCACCGACATCACCAGTGCGGATTGTCTTTCAAGATTAAGGTGTAATTCATCCTATGGGGACGGTTACCCTACCCGTCAGGATTGGAGATAAAGAAGCTGCGAGAACACTCTATGTGAAGTTTTTAGTAGTACGAGATCTGACGGCATACAACGTCATTCTCGGACGACCTACTCTAAATCAGATCAAGGCTGTCATTGTTACTCACTTGATGCTCATGAAATTTGAGTGTGAAAATGGGAAAATTGGGTCTTTGTATGGAGACCAGCAAGCGGCAAGAGAATGTTATCTTACTACATTGAAACCGTCATCATGGAAGGAGAAATCAGAACGGCCAAAGGCCATAGAAGAAGAGCCAGCCGAAAAAGTGAAAGGCCATATAACTGAGTTGAAGCAGGAGGTAGAGAAAGGACAGGCAAAGCCTCTTCAAGAGGGAAAGCCGTCAATGCTCTTACCCAGCAAGAAAAGGAGGTGTTTGGCTATTAAAGAAGAGGGGAATTCATTTGATGAAGTAATGGCAATTATGAGCATGGGACCAGAACGTCCAGAGCCAGTAGAAAGTCTAGTAGAAATCTGTTTAAGATCAGAGCGTCCGGAGAGGACATTGAAGATTGGATCCGTTCTGAATTCTGAAGTCAAGGACGCCTTGGTGGCGTTGCTGAAAGAATTTGAAGATGTTTTCGCCTATACTATGGAAGAAATACCCGGGATAGATCCTGAAGTTGCAGTGCATAAGCTGAACATTGAGCCGGGGCAGAAGCCAGTCCGGCAAAAGAAGAGGCGCCTAGGGCCGGCCAGGAATCAGGTCGTGGACTAAGAGGTCCAGAAGCTGCTCAAGTCTAGGTTTATCCGTGAAACCTATTATCCAGATTGGGTAGCAAATGTGGTAATGGTTCCCAAGCCGAATGGTACTTGGCGGATGTGTGTTGATTACACGGATTTGAACAAGGCCTGTCCTAAAGACAGCTTTCCACTGCCCAAGATTGACCGGCTGGTTGATTCGACGGCAGGACATGCACTGCTTAGTTTCATGGACGCCTACTCAGGTTTCCACCAAATTCCAATGTGGTCGGATGATCAGGATAAGACCTCTTTCAAAGCCTTCAGCCTGAGGAATGCACCGGCCACCTTTCAAAGTCTCATCAACACTGTTTTCCAGGCTTATATTGACGACATGATCGTCAAAACCAGAGAAGAAAAGGATCATTTGGAAGATTTAAGAGAAACCTTCATCACTTTGAGAAAGTACAAGTTAAAGCTCAATCCACAAAAATGAGTATTCGGCGTAGTGGCTGGGAAGTTTTTGGGATTTGTGGTCGATCAACGAGGGATTGAGGCCAACCCTGACAAAATTCAGGCAATTCTGGATATGACCTCGCCGGCCAAGGTCAAGGAAGTACAACGTCTGACGGGATGTCTGGCTGCTCGTGGACAGTTTCTTTTGAAATCAGGAGATAAGTGTCATCACTTCTTTGCGACTATAAAAAAGAATGCAAAGTTCGAATGGACGGAGGAAGCTGAGAAAGCACTTCAGCAAGTTAAAGACCATCTTCGGCATATACCTAGGCTAATCAGCCCGGCCGAAGGAGAGAAGTTGTACGCTTACTTGGCCGTGTCCCCATTCGCGGTAAGTGTTGTTCTCCTAGCTGAGAGAGATTCAGTACAAATACCCGTCTACTTTGTTAACCATGTGCTAAAGGACGCAGAAGGTAGGTACTCGTCGATTGAGAAGTTCGGCCTGGCGCTGCTAATGGCCAGCCGGAAGTTAATACCTTACTTTCTAGCTCACAGTATTCTTGTCTACACAGACCAGCCATTAAGGCAAGTATTGCATAAGATGGACGCATCCGGCCGAATGTTGAAATGTGCGGTTGAGCTCAATATGTTTGATCTGACGTTCGAGCCCCGAAAAGCAATTCAGGGGCAAGCTCTAGCGGACTTTATTGTAGAGCTCACTCGGTTAACAGTTGAAAACGTCAAGGACCCAGCAGAGGAAAAGAGGCATTGGACTCTAATGGTGGACGGATCATCCACTGCTAATGGATGTGGTGCCGGGGTCATCTTCCAGTCGCCAGAAGGGACAAGTTTGAGTATGCAATGAAGTTCCAATTCCAGGCTTCAAACAACGAAGCAGAGTATGAAGCTCTCTTAGCCGGCATTAGAATGTGCAAAGCGGCTGGAGCCCTGGAAATTGAAGCTAAAACTGATTCTCTGCTGGTAGTCAGCCAAGTGAATGGAGACTTCGAATGCAAGGAGGCGTCCATGAGTAAGTATATGAACTTGATAAAAGAGGAGATCAAGTCTTTGAAACGATTCGTCCTAGATCAAGTGCCAAGATCTGAAAACCATCAGGCTGATGCCCGTCCAAGCTAGCCAGTTCGGCTGAGGGGGATGTACCTAGAACAGTTTTCTGGGAGGTCAAGGCGGCCAAGAGCATTGATGCCAAAGAAGTTTTGTTATTCAGCCGAGAAGACAGGTCGGTTACCCCTTGATCCTTTAGAAGCTAAGTATGTGAAGGCTAGGGACAAGTGGTTCGAGTTGTGGAATGAAACTTTGTACAAAAAATCCTTCAACCGGCCTCTTCTCAAGTGCATCAGTAGGAAGGATGGATTAGACGTTTTGAAAGAATTGCATTAAGGAGCCTGTGCTTCCCACATTGGAGGAAGAGCTTTAGGAGAAAAAGCTCTAAGGACTGGCTTTTTTTGGCCGACCTTGAAGGAGGACGCCTTGCTTTACGCGAAGAAATGTGATAGTTGTCAAAAGCATGGCAACATCTATCAGAAGCCGTCCAATTACTTAACTCCAATCCTTTTTCCTCTACCCTTTGCTAAATGGGGAATGGACATTCTTGGCCCTTTTCCTATTGCTGCCGGCCAGAAGAAGTTTGTAATAGTAGCCGTCGACTACTTTACAAAATGAGTGGAGGCTGAAGCACTGAGAGGCATTACCACCAACGACGTCAAAGGGTTCATCTGGAAGAACCTCATCACAAGGTTTGGTATGCCCCAGTTCATTGTCTTTGACAATGGACCACAATTTGAAACACCCAAGCTTCGTCAATGGCTGGCCGATCAAGGAATCAAGGCTCACTTTGCCGCAGTGGCTCATCCACAAGCTAATGGGCAGGTCGAAGCTTTTAATAAGATCTTGTCGGCCGGAATCAAAAAGAAGTTAGATAATGCAAAGGATTATGGGTTGAAGAATTCAGTTGGTCTTGTGGTCAATAAGAACAACGGCAACAACTCAACTGGAGAAACCCTTTCATGCTGGTATATGGCTCAGAGGTCGTCCTTCCCATTGAAGTTGAGGAACCAACACTGCGAGTGATGATGTTTCAGAAGATACCAATTGGGCTGCTCTTCGGACGGCTTTAGATCTAGTTCCTGAAGTCAGGGGCAATGCACTTCTGAGAATGCAACTCTACAAGCTAAGAATGGCTAGAGAATTTAACAAAAGAGTTGCAAGGCGGCCACTGAAGCAGGGAGACCTTGTCCTGAGGAAGATGGAAGCGGTCGGCCGAGCTAAAGAGCATGGCAAACTCACTCCAAAATGGGAAGGCCCCTACAGGATTGTCGAGGAAGTTCAGAATGGTACCTTTCGTCTGGAAGTAATGGACGGTCGTTGAATTCCTATGACGTGGAACTCTGGTACTTTGAAAAAATACTTTGTTTAAGATATCTTGGAAAAGTGTAATTTTTTCTTAGTACCTCGCAATGAAAGAAGTAGAAATGTATACATGTACCTTGGCTCTTCGTCAAGCAAAATTCACATAATACAACTCTACTTATCTCCTATGAATGTCTTTCTATTTTATTTATTCGCTTAAGTTAAAATGCATATCTTCGTCCAAGCTAACTAATAAAACAGAGCACCGAGTAAAAACACCTTCTATAAGGAGATCGGCCAACATGTTATCATCCCAAAATGGATAAGCACATGAAATTGGCCGGCATTTATAACTTAAAAAGTTAACCATCTCCTCAACAAGGTCGGCTGGAACTAGGACGCCTTAGTTTAGGATTCCTACCTTCCGTCCAAAAGCCAAGATTAGAAATAACAACCTTAGTAAAGGAACAAGTTATTTCACAAATTAACAAAGATGGACGGATTACAATCATTTTCAAAAAACGTCCAAGTTATTTAAAATATTATGGTTTTGTTCCTTCTTGAAGCAAAGGTAAGGTCACTTAGACCTCCTCGTCCAAGAAGGGGGGCATATAGGAACCTAATTTATGAAGAATAACCAAGTCTTTGTCCACTAACGAAGGGGAACCAAGATTCAGGCTGAGCAAGTTATTAACTTAGCAGGTTTTTAAACTCACAAGTTTTTAATTTAGGAAGCTGATAAAACGTCTTGAGATATTCCGCCAAAAAGGGCCGCTGACCAGATAAAGTGTGTTATGACGAATTGCTTTTGTACTTAGGCATAAATAATTGATTAAAACAAGGCGTCTAGTGCATGAAAGTATAAAGCATTGGAAATGGAAAAAGATAGTTCTTTTATAAATTGAAGAAAAGATTACAAACTAATCTAAAAATTCCAAAAGCAAAACTAAAAAACTACAAGTATAAAAGGCCTGCGGCCGAGAGGGGGAATGGGAAAAGTTAAGCCTCTGGAGGAGCGTTGTTCTCTTCGTCTTGGGCTTCAGCTTCGTCTTCCTCTTCATCTTTAGAGGATTCTTGGAAGACAGGGGGTTCCTCCCCTTTAATGTTAGCCTTGTGCAGGCTCTCTTGAAATTCTAGCCGGCGAACATACCTAGGGATGTCGTCCGCCTCGGCCAGCATTTCAAAGGCCTGCACAACCCAAGCCTTCGAAGTATTGATCACTTCGTTCATAGCCTCCTTGACCGCCTCCTCGGTAGCCGAAAGTTCCAACTTCAGCATATGGCCCTTCCCTCGGAGATAGAGGTTCTCTCTTCTGAGTTTTGCCGCGGCCAGCAAGGCCACATTCCTCTCGTTCTAGAGAGTGTCCATCTCGTCCAGAAGACTGGTCAGCCGGAGGAGATAGTTTTTGATGTGGGCCTCCATCTCAGCCGATCGTTTTTCCCAGGCCGTCTTCGACTGCTGGTGCAGTAACTCCTGCTCGGCCATGGAGAACTGGGCATGGTTGGCAGCTTTGGTAGCATCAGTAACTAGTTTCTTGTTTTGTTTCCTCAGCTGCTTTGCCCAGTCTTCGGCAATAAAGCTGCGAGCAAAGAGCTGTCACAAGAAAGACGAAAAGTGTTAGAACGGATGCAAAATTGAGAAAATACATCTAAGTATAGAATTCAAAACGTCCAAAGAAAAAGTTGCCTCTGCAGCCAGTTGAGACATGTAGCCAACATGCCCTGATGTGGCTCCCCTCAAACCCTTGTAAGGTTTAAGGAAGCATTTGAAAAGCTCCAGCTTGAGCTTCTCTCTGTCAGCCGAGCTCATCTTCGAAAAAGCGACTGAAGACTCGTCGTCAGAAAGAGTTGGAGAACCGGCTGGAGCTTCTTCAGCTATGCCCTTTCCCTTATCTGAAAGAGTTGACTCGTCAGTATTTCTGACGGGTATAACGACAGTCTGACGGTTGCAGGGACTCATTGGCTGTCCGCCAACACGCAAGGTTCTAACTATGTTAGAGTAGTAAGACTCACCAGAGGATCGGGAGGCCGTCCTGTATGCCTCCGGCATCTGGGAAACCAGTTTGGCAACTGGCCCATAATAGGCAGACCCGTCCGCGGCCGCGTCCGGCATGGCAGGTTGGGTCCCTGCTCCGTCGAAATGAACATCCGCGTCCCGATGCTCAGTGGCCAGTGGCCCGGCAGGGCCCCTATAAGTAACCAAGGCCATTTCCTCGACCTTGGGAGGGTCGTCCTCAGCAGGAATATTAATCACGACCTTGGGAGCAGGCCGTGATGATTTCTTCTTCTTCGCTGTGAACCCCTTTGATTTCTTTGGAGGAGGGGCATCACTGGTGGTGGCCGGTCTTTTCTTGGAGGCCGCCTTCTCCGCCAACGCCTTGGACGTTGGGGCATTTTTCTGAAAAAATTAAGATTGGTCTAAAGAGAAGCTTCGAAGAAAGAGGAAACCGTCCAAATAAGCTCAGGGAGTCCTATCCTTCGAAGAAGGAAGACGTCCAGAGACAGCTTTGGACGTTATGCTCCATAAAGAAGGAGCTCGTCCTAGTCATCCCAAGACGTTTTGTCCTTCGAAGAAGGAAGACGTCTAGAGACAACTTTAGACGTTCTGCTCCACAGAAAGGGAGCTCGTCCAGAGTCACCTCAGGACGTTCTGGTCATGAAAGTAAAGACCGTCAAAAATTAAATTTGGACGTTCTGCTCCACGGAGAGGGAACCCGTCCAGAATCAATTCAGGACGCTTTGCTCGTCATAGAAGAGCTCGTCCAAAAAAAAATATATATATATATATATATAATATTTTCATACCAAGGTGTCAGTCTTTTTTTCAGCACCAGTTTTGCTGAACTCCTTCCAGAGGGAGTCTGTGAACTTGGACGAACTCAGATCTCCCCTCCAAGATTTTCTGAGTTTCGCCTTGGCCGAGTTTTCATAAGAAAAGGAAACATGGTTAAGATCCTAAAAATAGGACGAGGGCATTTACTTAGAAATTATTGCAGGGTATACCTCTATCCTCGGCCCGCCGCAAACCGGCCGCGACCAAGAAATCGTCACTGTAAAACATCTCCTTGAAAGGGATCCAGTTGGACGGACCCTTGAAGGAGACGTCGGTGATGGAATACTCCGAGATTCTAGAGTATTCCACCAACTCTTCAGCCGAGCTGTTTTCCAGCTCCAGAAAGGATGTTGTTCGTCCAGCGTTGGTAGCAGCCCGGCTATTATAGCGATATCGTCTGGCCACCGCCTCGTTGGGAGCTTGGACGAACACGAACTCGACCTTCCAAGCATGCATCTTGGACGTCTTGTCCCAAGACGTCATGAAGCCTTGACGGTTACAAGCACTAAACCAGGCCACATCAACAGTTTTAGGAACCTTGGAGACGTAGTGTATTTGTGAGAAGGCCGCCATGGACGGATCGACGCCCTTAAATTCACAGAAGGCTATGAAGGTCAGGATGTTTTGCCATGATTTTGGGGTAAGTTGGTTGAGTCCTATGTTGTAATAATAAAGGTGGCGGCTGATGAAGGGGTGCAAAGGAAAACGCAGTCCGGCATCTAAGGCCAGACGATAAACAGCGAAGTGGCCAGCAGGAGCACTAAGTATAGTGTCCTCCCGGCCAGGAAGAACAAACCGATACCCCGGCATGGGTATGGCTGAAGAAAGGTGGTCAAGGTGAGCACCTACCCATCCTAGCCAGCCGCTTTCGGCCAGAATATACTTGGGGTCAGATAAGGGGCCAAGACGCCGCCTTATTTCAGAAGAAGTTGTGGATGGCTCATCTGAGTCACTAGCCGGGTTACAGGAGGTTTCGGCTTCATTCGACTCATCTGAGGCCGACCTGGGCTTGGACGGGCTAGGGTCTGGAGAGCCTCGAACTTCAGATTCCTCCTGGACGAGCTCAAGAGAAGAACTTGGGTTAGCAAGACGAGCGCTTTGGACTTCTCGCTCTCCATCAGCGGGAATCCGTACAGTAGATACCTCCATTTCTGAGATGGAGGCCACCAGGTTAACCCCTCGTCTGATACGAGCTATTTGCTTGACGTGCGCCAGATTACCCTGCACAGGTAAAGACTAGATCGTCTAACTTTGTCGTCCATGACTAAAGAAAAAGAATGCATGTCCGGCTGAGATAGGTCCAACTCTAGAAGATGCCGAGGAAGACAGACTCTCTGTTCTAGGGTTAGTACCAGCCCCTGAGCGACCGGGATTGTTCGATGAAGAAGACGAATCCATTTTCTTAAAATATGCTTGAAAATACAAAAGAAATGAATAAGGAAATACCTGTAGAAAAAGTTCGGACGAATGTCAAAGACGAATGAACTTCGGACGACGGGAGTAGTAGAATGCAAGAGCTCGGACGGGAGTCACTTCTCTCTCTAAAAACTCGGTAAAAATTGCAGAGTCTCTCTCTCTAGAAAATCTCTCAAGGATGTTAAAATTATTCCAGAAGCGACAAAGGTTCATATTTATAGGGAGGTAAAAGTGACCCCCTCATCCGGTAAAAAGTAATAGTTGCCTCCAAATGGTCTCTGAAGGTTGACCTGGTATGACCGGAAAAATGGCGCCTCTTTTTGAAAGGGTGGAGGGCAGTTCGGGTTGGTTAAAAGAGGAAACCAACCGTCTTAGCGCCTAAATGGTAACTTCCCCTTTTAAGGGGCAAATGTTGTAGGCAAAAAATCAGTGGCTACGATGATGACACGTGGCACCATCCCAGCCTTACATGTGGCATTTGCTCATGGAAAGAAAGTACATTGGTCTGCAGGTTATTTAGGCTAAAGTACACTTTTCTTAAAGAAAAGGTAACTGAAGAATTCCCTTGTGCCCCTAATATTATACTTAGGCGCAATACAGGTAAAGCCTGATGCAGCAATAGTGTAAGTTGTATTCACCAATCAGCACTTGCCACGTGTCATGATATTATTTCTTAGCCAATCAGATGCCCCTAAATTAGGGTGACATCAAGGCACAACAGTCTTTTCAAACAGTATAAATAGTCCTTGAAATCAGGGGAAAGGTACGTTTTTTCATAGCATAGTACTGTTATTCTGCCATAAATTCTCTCTCTCTCTCTCTACTTTCTCTCTCTAAAAGTTCCTTCATATCTCTGATATCTGACTTAAGCATCGGAGGGGGAAATACCACCCAAACCTCCAGGGTGGTCCCTTTTTTGAAGGTGCTGCTCAGAGTTTACCGGGATCCGAGCCCAATCATTGTTGCACAAGTCTCCAAATTAAGAACCTGAAGTTGGGAGTTGTTGTATTTACTTACCAGTTTTACACTACATAACAGAATCCACAAGGAACTAGGTTTAATCAAGGGTTAATTCGCTAATTATAATGAGCGAAATCTATATTTCGGTTTTTTTTTTTTGAAAGTTTATCAATGATTTTAAAGTCTAAGAAAACTAGGATATTGGGAAATCAAATCAACAAAGCAAGTAAAAAAAAATATAAAATGAGGGTAGAAGAACTAGGAGATCAGGGAATTGCCCAACATTAAATCCAAGAATCCAATCATCAAAACCAAGGGGAAACAAATGGGGGATCACAAGGGCAAAATGGCGCATATGGGAACTTTAATTATTCTCGCGAGCTAATTAGAGGAGCTTGATTAGTCACTCATGACATGTTCTCATGGCAAGAGCAACCAATCTAGCCAAGTCAAGCACACAAGATTAATCAAGCTTCCCCAAAACCAGAAAATACCTACAAAACTTAGTTTATTCGTAGCTTCATCTCTTCAACCCTTCATTAGGAATTTCAAATATGCAAGTCAAGTGGTGATCAAGCACCGAACAATCCAAATGAAGCAAGTTAGATCAAAAAGTTATACCATAAATGTTAACCCCCTAACTAAGATTTAGGATCCAAAAAGTAAATAAAGGTTACTTCCCTTCCCCTAATAAGCAACTACTAACGCATCATGAAAATAAAGCAAAGCAAAACTTGAAATAACTTCATCACCATAACCATGGAGGGAAGAGAAAGGGGGAAAAATAATCAGTAAAATAAACAAGATCTAAGTAACAAAACAATGAAATTATCAACTTTTAAACTTGCATAATTGTGAAAATGGATTTCAAAAGCTTAAAACCTCATAGTTTCCTCTTCTAAGGTTTTAAAGTTTGAGAGTTAAACAAAATTTAATCTCTTTAATCTAAAAAAACAACTTCTTTACGTAAAATAACATGATTTCCTGTTATATAAACCTGAATCAAAATAAGGTAAATTACATTAAAGCCTCCTTATAAAAATCGCAAAGTAAAGATTATTGAAAACCAAGAAACCCAGGCGGGTGACTCGACCTAAGTACCCGGGTTGGTCACTAACCGACACGGGAGGTTCGCGTATTCAGGAAGAAACTTGACTGGCTTAAACTAGACCTGCCATTGGCCGGTCGGGCCGGGCCTGAAATTTCTAGATTTTGTCCGCAGCCCGGCCCAGGTCCACGGGCCGGGTCCGTGCCTCCTGCGGGTTGGCCCGTGTTTTAGGTTATTTTTTGATTTTTTGATAGTTTTAGGCTAAAAACCAAAGGAAAATAACGTCCGGTCCACGAGCCATCTAGGCGGGCTCGTGCTGGTGCGGTCCTAAAATAAAATTTCTTGATCGTGACAGGCCCGTGGCCCATGTAGCGGACAACGGGCACGACAGGGCCTCGAGTGGGCTCGTGTCGGGCCGAGCCAAAATCGTACGGGGGCAGCCCGCATGCTGGCCCGGCCAACACCCACCTCTACTTAAAACCTAACCCGGGCGGGTTAAGTTAACTCGTGCTCTCTGGTCAGGTGACTCGGGCGGGTGACTTAACCGACCTAGGTGGGTGGCGTTATCAAGAACAAAGATTTTTGAAGTCTGGACTGATCCAGGCCCTCGTGTTAGTTTGTTTCGCTCCTTTTTGTCCTCTTTCGGGTCCTTTGATGCCCCGTTTCTTCAACGTCTTGCCTCACGTTTGTGCAAAGGTCCTTAAAGCATGATCCTAATTCCAGAAGTAAAACCAAGCACCCAAAAAAAGAGCACAAAAGAAGGATATTGTACAATAAGAAGGAACATGAATCTATTTAGCCTAAACCAGTCTAAAAACTATTAAAAAATAATCAAAATCCATGTATATAAACCGATCATCAAAGTCCCCCTAGTTAGATCTTTGCTTGTCCTCAAGCGAAATAGAACAAAACACAAGTAGGAGAATGATAATTTATTTGAAAACAAAATGAAGAAGAAAGACGAAAGGAAATGGTAAGAAGGACAAAGAATTTCCACCAACTCATTTTCGTAGGAATCACGAATGCATTTATTCAACATACTCAAGATTTATTCCAAGCTCTTTAAACCCGACCCCTAAATCACTATAGAGGGCGAGTGTGATCTCGCAAGGGTTTTAAACCCACAACTCTAGTTTTTCATTAGTCATTTATTCAACATACACTAGGGGAAAAAAAGGAAGGGCTGCGCTTTTTCTAAAAGCGCAGCCCTACTAGTGAAGGGTTGCGCTTTTGTACAAAAGCGCATCCCTACACAACAGAAGGGCTGCGCTTTTTTATAAAAGCGCAACCCTTCACTTAGTAGGGCTGCACTTTTAGAAAAAGTGCATCCCTTCTTACTTCAGAAGGGATGCGCTTTTGAAGAAAAGCTATAACAGCCCGAATTCTCCCGACCAGCTTACAAAGGATTAAGCATAGCGAAAGAGACTCTAGTCGAGATGACCCGAACTATTACCATCACACTCACCGAACTACATCGAAGAGTGTGGAACTCAATTCCCAGCTCTATTCAAATTAATTAACTATTGCAACTACGCTCTGATTCTTAGATTCTATTCCCATAAATTTCTACAGAAAATCCGGCAGAGTTTTCTTTGAAAATAAAACAACGCTAAAGCGAGAAACGATTTAAACCTGTTTACAAATTCAATTTAAAAAATATTTCCAAATCCCAAAGCTCAACAGCCTCAACGCTTTTGCTGAGCAACAACACTAACGACTCTTAAATGGAAAGATATATTATAAATAATAAACGACTAACTATTACAAAGTCAAGCGTCCTCACTTCGATAAAAAAAACTGTAATACTACACCATCTCGTATCACCTTCAACTTGTAGAAGATTAACTCATGGCATCAACCTGAAACATTTAAGGAAACTTCAACCCACCAAGTGACAGGCCACAGAAATGACAAAACAACATACACACATCAGCAAAGTAGAGTACTAAACCCGTAAATAAGAGTAACACATGCTTTGGTGGCTTTTACTTGAAAACGACTCAGCAGTCAACATAATCACATTGTCATAACATGCATTACATCAACTCATGTTGACAACATACTTATACATCTTTATCTAATTGTTCCTTTTCTATTACATCGTCATTCACACAACAACAAACCCAACAACATGACTTGAAACAATCTTGTAATTGATACATATCTTATATAGAAACTAATTAGTAACCTTTCAACATATCACGATCCCTTATAAGGAATCTGGGTTTACCAACTTTGATATAAGTAATATACTTTACTTCCCTTAATTGATTTCTTATCAGAAATCTAAACTTATGTTTTCAAACTCTATCAATCATTGCCTTATACTGTCGTACATAAACCCTTATCAGGCAATAAATGACATAACAACTTTCATCATAACGATTCCCTATCGGGAATCCAATAACGAGATATGATTCCTTATCGGGGATCCACATAACAAGATACGATTCCTTATCAGGAATCTAACGTTAGTATCACTTACCATGATATGCCTCCTTATCAGGAAACCAATATCGATGTTCATATTCCTATACTGAATAACATTCATTACTTACCTGATATGATTCCTTATCGGGAATCCAATATCGAAATAACTTTCATACTTCGCGATAACATTCTTTTCAACCAGGGGGATAGAGAACGCGGCGGAGGAGACAAAGCTTACACTCCGACAGTGGGGGTCGTCACCCAACCATTCGCTTTACTTTTGGCCAATAACCGCGACTAGTCCGGAGTACATTTTTCCGCTGATTTCATCAGCCATCCACAGGTTTCACATTACCTGATATATCGCCCGATTATCGCCCCACAGAGCAATGGGCAGGTTTCCCTGTGGGGCCCCCAAGGTTCACAGTCCATGGGGCACTTTCATGTCACCTCATCCGTCGACTCAGACGAGGCTACTTTCCCCTTTCAGATTCCTTTCGATTATCGATCATAACTCAATCGTCATTCTTAGAACTATTCCATAATTATAGTAATCCTTGACAATCATTGAACAACAAGCAAGGCTTCTTCTTAGAGAGTTATAATCGCTTAAGTATTTCAAGGTCAGTATAGTTATGCATTTCGATTCAACTCAATTACAATTACAAAACATACTTACCATACAAGTAACTAATTATATTCTATAAAATACCCAACCATAGTGACAATAAGTCTCTCAGCTAGAATTAAGTAGCGAGAGTTACTAACCCGATTCCACACATCACATACTTTTGCATATAAATAGTTCATATTCTTTTTCACTTCACCGATATCTATGTAGACTCATCTCAATAATGATTATCAAGCATCAACCATACTAGCAATAGGTCTCTCACCTAGAATTAACTAGGGAGAGTTAACTTAAACATCCAAACTTGAGGTTCTTAAGACAATATTGATATGAAGTAGTTACTATTAGTTAAACACTAATTACAAAATCAACGATAAATCCACTCACAATAGTGTACTCACAATCACAAAGTGCCAAGTCCAATTCATGTCCTTAGTGTACTACTCAAACATATATTCGAGGCCTCTTTAAGGTATTTCATAACTTATAGTTACTACGTACTTGAACTCAAGCACTAACATTAACTAGTAGATACTAATCTGATAATCCAACTTTATTACTTTACTCCATCTATAGTCATTAAACCGAAATTCTTTATAAAACGCATCCTTGATACATTACTAGGTAACCTAACTTCAATACTCTTTATACTATTACTAGTAATTAGTTAAAGCTCTCTCTAACTTCATGTGATATTACTAAATAAGTCAATTCACTTTTAAAGTCTAAATCTTAAGATACTCAACTCATTGAATAATTTCAATCATATACTATGCTCTTTTAGAAACGAATTTTTATAGCTCATCAATACACTTTTAAAGTCTCCTCAAATAATTATTCTTCCGGACACTATTGAACACTTCCAACTAGATACTCATGCTATTTTAGAAACTAATTCTTCTATTACATTTTAGAGTAAGCTTTCACCAAAATGAACCTCTTTTTAGAGCTTTACAAAACCAATAGTAGAATACCATTCTAGTTATAGGTAAATCATCATCATAAGATTACCCATGTAATTCATACATTACAATAATGAAGACATTAAGAATTCAACAACTCATAGCTCTTGTTCCTACTTTATACTAAATATTTTATCCTCCAAAACTCATAAACCACCATTAATAACACATAACTAGATTCCAGAAATTTAAGAAACAAATATAAAAACTCAATCAATATCCTACATTAATATATTAGATATTGTTAACTTATCTGTAAACACTAACAACCTTCACTTAAAGCATAAAGTAATTATAACTCAACCTAGAGCTCCATATAATCCCTTTACAACAATAATACTAAATTACCATAATCTCAAATAAAGAAACTTAACTTGATTGACTCATTACTATAGAAACTCTTTCACCTTGTTATGATAAAACTTAACTGAACTACCTGAATGATATTCATTCTTAAACTCAACAAACTTCCAAAAACCATAAACCAAATTCTAATTGAATACTAAGTGAGCCATTCACATAATCCCGCATACCTAATTACTAATTGATACTTGCAGATTAGCAACCTAAGTAAGCATGGTGAAAGCAACCTAATTCATCACATAATTACATTTGTAGATTAACTAATTGGAGATAAATTCCAATTAAGCTTGCTAAGAAATCCTAGGCATAACAACAACAACCACTACTACATAGCAACAACAGAACATAACAGAAGAACAACAATAATCAACAATTTATTAACATTAACAAGATCACAACAACAATAATAATATGCAGCAGCAACAGTACCACAACAACAATCATCACCACAACATAATTCAATCAACAATAATTTCATAGTAGATATACTAGCCAGAATTCTAAACTCTAAATATTACATAACCCAATTTAAAATAGAAGTAAGAAGGGTTAGTACCGACAACGGTAGCACCACCATCTTATGGTGCCAAGACCAAAGCCACGGCGGCAGATGAGGCGGCACCCACGGCAGGACGACAGCAACATCCAGCGGCAACAACAACAATACCATCAACAGTAGCGTCGAGAAGAGACGAACAGGGGAGGGGAATCTTACTGCGAGGAGAAGGAAAGAGAAGGGTTTGTTACGCTGTTCATCAAGCTCCGGTGAGACGCCGGTGAGGCGCGCGGGTGAGCGAGCGAGGGTGTGAGGGGGTCGGGGTTTCACCGAGAGAGGAGAGAGAGTTTGATTTTCTTTTGGGGTTTTTGGGTTTCTTTTTCACGGGTTGGGGTTTGGTCCTCTTCACCGCCAAAACAAAGAAGATAGGGGTCTGGTTCTGTTTCTTTGAAAAATAACCGACGTAAGTAATTTGGGTTTAGGTTTCTATTATGGGCAAAATACAACTCAACTAGTTGCACATAAAACTCGATATATATAAATTACTAATAATAATAACTTCATAAAATTAAATTAAATAATTATTTCACAATACGACAAATAAATTTCATCCTCCATAACTCAAATAAAATAAGAATTTTCGGAACATAATTAACTTAATGAATATAATCATCTTTTAAATAAACGCTCTTAAAAACAGGACTATTACAAAAGCGCAACCCTTCTTAAAAAAATTTGAAAAATTCATCTTCGCGGGCTTCAAATATTAAGCGGGATTCGTCAAATATATTGTCCCTCATTCTCTCTCCTCTCTCACGTCCATCATTATTCCTTTCCTCCTTCTCTCTCATCCTCTCTTCTCTCTCATCCTCTCTTCTATCTCTCTCAAAAACTCCCATAAACGTTTGCGACAAAAACCATGAAATGATTTGCACTAAACATGCCGATGGAGTCCGATTGCTTATTGTGATACCTTTTCGGAAGCGGAACGGGCCAACGAGTCAAACTCACTACTAAGTTGGGACGTTTAGGCTTTTTAAGCCATCCGAGTTTGTTTAAGCCTCCAAATAGACATTTTAAGTTTTTCTGAATTTTTTTTTCCCTTAAATTTTGTATTAGGCTTTTGTTTTATTTATTTAAACATTATTAGGTTAATGTTTGGAGGTAGTTCTTGTATTTTCAGATATATAATGTTCTTGTATACTTCTCTTTGTTTATTTTGATTAATGTTCTTGTATACTTCTCTTTGTTTTGATTAATGCTCTTGTATTTTCATCTTTGTTTTGATTAGTGTTCTTGTATTTCCAGATCTATAATTTCTTCTCTTTTGTATATTAGTTTTTGTTCCTTTTTTTCATTTTCGTTTCATTCTTTTTTTTTTGTTTTGGGTTTAGTATTTTCGTTTCGTTTCTCTTCGCTTCTGTTTAATTTCAGAAAATGTGAGATTATGAGTAAAAAAATGTCAAAAAAAAAATTTTTTTTTTTTTTTTTTTTTGTAGGAAGGGATGCGCTAGTTAGGAAAAAGCGTAGCCTTCTAGCTCAGAAGGGTTGCGCTTTTTCGTAACTAGCGCAGCCCTTCTAAGCTAGAAGGGCTGCGCTTTTTCCTAACTAGCGCAACCCTTCTAGCTTAAGGGCTGCGCTTTTCTAGCGCAGCCCTACTTAAAAAGTGAAGGGCTGCTACTGAAAGGGCTGCTGTCAAAAAGCGCAGCCCTACAGGCCTTTTTCAGCGCGGCCCTTCTTCATTTTTCCACTAGTGATACTCAAGATTTATTCCTAAATCAACTATTAATGAAATAGTTCACAAGGAAGGATAAAGAGAAAATTTTAAGGCGACTACTTTTCAAGTGTACTCATAGGTTATGGGTAGAGAAAGAAACTAATCAAAATTGCAACATGGCACCTAATTAGACTTTTTTCTCCCTCATTAGAGGAATACTTAGATATCTGAAAGACTTAGGGCTCTTCATGTGTTATAGAAGCATAAAACACTAGTCCACCATCCCTAGACACATAATAGGCCTTAAACTCCACTCTACTCGGAACTTGAGACAAATAGAACTAAGTGTGGGAGGCATCCACAAATTGACCTCTTTTTATTGAATTTCTTCTATTCATTTTGCTTTTCTTTTTTGTCATTTTTCATGCCTTTTTTTATGTTTTTGGCTTTTTTCTTTTTCACTTATTACGGGAATTTTGCTATTCAAAGAAGAAGTAACTACTCACTAAAGAGAAACCTAAGACCTTGTGGCTTCTCATGCCACTTAATACAAACAAAAAGAATTAGAAATTTTTTTTTCTCCCACGTTTAACAGTCATCATGGGTTTAAGGAGAAACGTGTTCCTCCAGGTAAGGAACATCATGGGATAATGGTATTATCACTAACACATGTTTTAATTCCACGTTGTAAGTTATTACCACTATAAATACTAGTGTCTAATTAAGTTCCAATTTGTTTTTGACCAAGTGTTTTTGTGAGTTTAACTAAACAAAGTGTCAGTGCCTTTATTCTCTCATAAAAGCCATTTTTTCGTCACCTTCTTACTCTATTCCACACAGCTATTATTGATCAATTGTATTTTGGTTTTTGGGGTAAGGGGACTTTGAGTGAAGTTCTGTAAGAGAGAAGCTTTGAGTGAAACGAGTTAAAGGGAGAAAACTTCAAGTGAAGTTGAGAGGAACCTCTGTTAGGGGAATAGTGGTTCAGAGACTTGAGTTTAGGAACTCAAGGTGTGGCACGTGAGTAGAATCAGGTTGTAACAAAGTTGTTTGACCTAATTAGTGAAATAATTGGGTTTAAAATCTCTAGTGTTCGAGGTTGTTTCTTCTTGTTGGGCCCAAGAAGATTTTCCTCGTAAAAATCTGTTGCGTTCCTTTAGCTTATTTCTTTGTTTAAGTTTAAAATTTCACAAAAAGTTACGTCTATTTCTACACATATAATTCATGGCCAATTAACCAAATTGGTAAAAAAAATGAACCCTTCACGACAATTTGGTAAAAAAAGTGGCTCCGGCACCGAAAACGTAATTAAAACTAACTCAGGCGACATTTAACCCATAATTTTAGAAAAATCAGGCGAAGTCAATGCGTGTGCTACACACATTTACCATACGCGTGTATGTGCTTTAGTTGGTTTTATGGAGGTTTCTCCCATTTTCATGCTATGTTTATTTTCCCAACCACCCCTTTATTTATTTAACCCCCTTTTTCCTTCTCTCACCACCTCCCTCACATGTCTGAAGTGTCAGCAACCTTTCAACGAGAAAGGAAACCAAGGACCCTTATCTTATTTGTAATAAAGTGTCAACAATGAGTAGTTTTCCACCTTCTTGTGTATTAAACAATTAAGTAATCAAAAGTTGGCTCCTTTTTGTTTTTGTTGTCATAAAGTAAATGCATGCAGATAATATTGAGATCAAAACATTTATAATAATAAAATAATTATAATATTTAAATGATTATTAAATTAATATAACTATATAAAACAAAACACAAAAAGCAATATACGAGGGACAAAAACACAATATACTATGCTTTGTATGTCCACAAACTTTAGCAACAAAACTCAAAAGGAGGGGAATACTCTATTCTTAATCCATAAGCTTTTTACTAGATTTAGTTAATGTCAAAATGCATCTGCACCAAATCATACGAGAACCACACCCATAGACAAAGACCACAAAACCCACTTTATTAGCAAACTTTCAAAGTCCAAAAAAAACCCCTAGATCCCTAAATTATCAATACTAGGAAGAACACGTTGGTTGTGATGAAAATTGACCCTGTGATAGGACAATTGGTGGTGATGATGTTGAGCCACTGAACTGTATTGCTCCATCAGTGGCAATGTAGATCCCCACTCCTAGAGGTATTGTCCTTCCTCCCCTTCCTTTTTTCCTCCATCTACCTCTTCCACTTATTGCTTCTAACCAAGGCTGAGATGTCGAGGTTATGGTTGTTGTTGGCTCAGATGATTTTTTTGCTGATTTCCTTGCTTTCTTGACGTAATCTGTAGGAGTAGGTACTCGTTCCACCAATTCTGAAATGGATCTTCCTACCCTGTTTTTGCTACCCTTTTTCCTTCTTCTTGCCCAAGTTGGTGCTTCTTTGTATTTCTAAAAAAAAAAGGTCATAATATAGGCAAAAACATATGATACAGATTTTATCACAATTAAATTACCTGTTGTTGCGGGGACGATTTACATGTCTTCTTTGAATGTCCAAGTACACCACAATTTGAACATCTTGTTTGAATTCCTTTTCTATTGTATTTTATCTTGCCCTTAGTAGGCTCATCTGCATCCTTTCTTCTAGCAGTCTTCTTTTTTCCTGGGCCCTTACTCACCAAATCTGGGGGTAGAACCAAGCCTTCACCAAAATGTGCTTCCAGGAACTGGTTGTAGCCTTTGATGATATGTCTTCTCACATGTGATCCTTGTGTACCAATGTGCAATAGAGTTCTCTGGCTGATGCCTCATATATATAATACCACTCATAGCATGTGCACAAGGCACACCTGTTAGGTCCCATGATCTGCAACTACAAGTCCTCTTTCCAAGGTCAACCGCATGGCTAATCCCATAATGTATAACCTCAAAGCCGGTTTGTGAGTCCTCCCCGTTCCATCTACATTCGCAGTTCCTCTGCTCTTCATATGACTCTTCTAACGTTTGGCTAATCCTAGGTGCAATGCCAGCAACAAAGCCATTAACCAATTTCTTCTTATTCTTCATCCTTTCCATCAAAGCTAGTCTAATATCCTCAAGCATACTAACTATGGGCTTATACCTAGCTAGCAATATGAAACTGTTAAAGGTTTGGGCCATATTATTGTCCACCACATCACAACAGGAATGAGTTTTGAATTTGGACTTGCAAAAAGTGTCAGTGTTCCTTTTTTCAAAATCAATGTGTTCTTGTCAGACATTGCTTTAAGCTTAGCAATGTGAGTCTCATACTAACCAATGCTGGTAGCCTTCACACACTTTCAAAATTGTTTTTCCAACTCCTTTCCCTTGTGTTTTTTCCTCCAATTTGAGAAGATGTGTCAAGCACATTGTCTATGCTCAATTTGAGGCCATAACCTGTGAATTACATTAACGAGACCCTAAAACAAGTGAAATTTGATTAAGTTTTGCATAAAGTTGAAATTGGCAAAAAAAAAAAGTGAACAAAGCTCACCATTTGCTGGTCTGAAATGACAGTCCATCCTTCCCCATCGTCCATCTGTAGATCTTCACATATTAACCTTAGGAACCACTCCCAGCTTTCTTTGGTCTCTCTACCAATAATTGCCCATCCAATTGGAAACATTTGGTTGTTCTCGTCCCTACCAACACCACACAATAGTTGTCCTCCACATGCATGCTTAAGCAAACAACCATCAACCCCTACGATAGGCCTACAATTTTCCTTGAAACTTTTTTTCAAAGATGCAAAGCAAGCATAAAATTTCAGAAATTGTCTTGGCTGGTTAGGTTCTCCCTCACACGTCTTCAATACACATGTTGTGTCTGGGTTGGACTTTACCAACTCTACCAAGTATGGTTTAAGAATTCTATACTGCTTCTTCATGAGGGAAACAACAGCATTTAATGCCTTGCATTTAGCCCTTTGACATTGTCTTATTCCTACAATTATATCATATCTTACTCTCATGATATCCTTCATCTCTTGTGCCTTCATTACAGGGTTTCTTAATATCTTGTCCAGGTACTCATTTACCAACCAATTCACAGTTATCAATCTGTTGTGAAATGTTCTTGTGCATCTTTCATGTAAAGGTTGAAGTGACTTAATTTGCCACCCTGTGGTATCATCAATGTTAGGTCTAGAAGTTAGTTCCCATCTACAATTTGCACAACAATACTTATGACCCTTTTATCATTCTTCATGTACACTAAATCCTTTTGTTATTGGATTGAGTATGCAACAATGGCTTGCTTGAAAATATCTATTGAAGAAAACTTTAGCCTCACAGATAGTTCAACTCTTCTCATTTCAGTCTTCTCATTAAAAACAGGATATTTGACACTTTTTTTCCTCTTTTGGAGGTTGCCCCTCTCAACGTCAACATCAGAATCTGCATGCTGTCCATCAGATGAAAATGGGTCCTCATTGTCTGAATCTCTTTGGTCAGAGTCATATCCGCCTTGGTATGTTGTCCAAAATGATGGCCAACTTGTTATGTCACTTGTCTGTTGGACGTTCTGCTCAACTTGGTGGTTATCTTCATGAGTTTGTTGTCCACCTACATCCTCGTTGTTACCCTCACTACCACCTTGGTTATGCTCATCCATGTTTCCTGTTTATTTTGAGGCCGAATGTTTTTTCTTTTTCAGTAGGCTATTCTCCCTTATTGAGATTAACTCATCATCATCATAATGAAATTCTTCTCTAAGAATGTCATCCAAAATAAGAGAATCATCAGACTCCCAATGGTATTCTTTGCCCTCAAACTCATTAGCATGATCTTCATTTTCACCATCTGAACCACATTCATCGTCTGTTTCATCATGGGAATGATATGTTGGCTTATTTAATCCCTTATCTTTCATTAACTTCTTCACATTAGGACTTACAAGTTCTAGATCACTTTCTATAAGATCTCTGGGGTCAATCTTATAGTTCTCATCCTCAGCCGAGTCATCACTAAATGTGCTTGACGAAAGGGAAGGAGGAATTTTGGGAGGTGAATCAGGTGTCCTGCTTGGTTGTCCCTTTCTCTTTGGTGTTAATTTCTTCCTTTGTGATGCCATCATCTCATCTAAGTTCATAACATCAGACGTGCCAACATTATGAAGAAGGTCTAATCGAAAATTCACCACACTTTTAGAACCTCCATCTACATTATAGTGACTATCCCCATCGACCTTGATACGATCATTATCCATCTGAAATTACTCATGTAAGGGAGAGATTATAAAT